>NC_046155.1:67026781-67368281 GCF_011064425.1 Rattus rattus
GAAAGAAGCAAGGAGCCAATGCAGCAAGAGAAGGAAGCTCTCTGCGTGTTAATCATTATTCTCTGGCGTAGCCCAAGGAAGACACATGTGTGTGGCTCCTGGTCATACCAAACGGCTGATCTGGCCACCTCTGTAGAAAATCACTACCCCAGCATAATATCCCACATATGAGGTAGGAATGCTATATTCTGGGAGTCCTGACTGACTTCCAAGACAAAGAGACAAATACAGTGAATGTAAGTCAGACCCAATGCAAAACTGAGTATGACTCTCAGGGTGACTTGTACCCTGCCACCTGTTTCCTGTGGATGTGGCCACTGATGTGCAAGGACAGATCCATCCTGCATACCTGCTTTCTTGATACTTAAGGGTTCGTCTTAAAGAACTTCTAAGTGGAGCGGAGATTAAAGAGTCATTTTAATTCAATGGTAAGGTCAGAGCATAGCCTGTTTTCAGTATTTATATGTTCTCCATCCCACGGCTGCCAAGTGGAGGTGCTTTGCTTATATTTTATTCGTTAACTTACAGATTTATCTTCATGATGACATTTAGGATCAAGAAATATTTTCTCGTGTATGAAAAGCATCCCCGTGGTCACTTCAAGTGGAATATATGGTAAACAAATGCCACAGGACAGAGTGCAAAGCAGAGTTTATATAAAAACACCACACTTGTGGATAAAGGTTGCTGTACACTGTCTGTGACAGCCTGTCCACTTCTGTGTGAGCTTGCCCACTCCTAACTCAGTATAAAGCAGACAGAAACTGAATACCTAATAAACCCGCACCCAATGGAAAAAGCAAACCCATTCCCAGTACTAACTTTGACAATGTCACAGAATAAGTTTTCTAATGAAACACATCTACTCAGAATGTTTTTTTAATAACTTCTATTTTTAAAAAAAAATCCGTTTTGAGCAATCAGTTATAACTTTCCAGCTGATTCATAGTTATACAATTTCCACTACAGTTATGCAAAGTGAGTAGCCCAAGAAGATGGAAACCTCTGGGGCACAATGGAATGGCACAGCTCACGCACAACAGATCTGTAAACCATTTTCTGCTCTGTTTCCACCCTAGAGGACCCACTGATGAGGTTTTTGTCCCCCTTGTCAGGGAGCTTTTGTGAAGATTCCCCTCTAATCTAAATTCACAAAGCAACAGGGTAGCATTAACTTAATGCATATATCCCCAGCTGGTGCAGACTGTAACGCCAAGGTGACACAGTCAGAAGTTCTGACTCTCACTGCTCTGTAGACAACAGAGAGGAGACTTGGGGATGGCAGATGACTGACAGACACATTTGTCAATAATTCATCTTAAATGGCCAATATCCTTCCTGATCTATCTTGACACTTTCATCACTTATTAAATAATTACAGCTCATCCACGTTTCCTTTTGTGATTTCTTCCATGAGAGCTTGGTTTTCTAGAACGAATTCAAAAGAAGTCTTTGATTCTTTTTTTATAAATATCTGAGACGCTCAGAACTGGGAGAAGTTGGCTTAAGACCTCAATCCCCCTTTGACTTCTGGAGACTTCTGCTGAAGTCGGGAGTATGGGAAATGGACTTAGATGTGCAGTTTCCCAGGCTTACTCCCAGACAGTGTCTTGCACCTCTGACACCTACTTCATGTGGATGTGGTACAGACGGGAAAGCCTAGAGGAGGTCCTTACTTCATAGCCACCTTAAGAATATTGAAGAGTTCATTTCAAGGGATCGCTATGTGGTCCTTAGAACAGAAGGGCTTCTCCAAGCTTGGACACTAATCAATCACGAAACTCAGCATCTGGATTTTGCCTGCAGAAGACTGTGGAATCTGTCTTATGGAAAGGAAGCAAGGTAAGGATAGAAGAGGACTTATTTTGCAAGGCGGCTGCCTCTATGTCGGGCAGAAACCAGAAAGACTCTTTCATGCACTGATGCTTGCTGGCACGGGCCACAGCAATCAGCATTCCACCTTGGTCTCACAGCAGAGGAAGAGACAAGCTGGCACTAGAACTAGGAACCACAAACATACTGGGCGTCCAATGTTCTGTGGTTGATTGGGCAGTGGGGTGAGGTGGAAGGAGCCACAAACAAGAATATTCCAAGACATTAGTTAGTGCCCAGTTCAATCAAGTGGCCGACAACAACTTCTGTGGTTGTCACTGGTACTCAGGGAAAACCTTCCAAAGAGCCCTGGACCCCATACTCTGAGCGCCACACTCACTATACTCTTCCCTTTATCATGCTTTGAGTACTTTCATACAATCACTCACAGCCAAATTAACATGTGTGAATTTGCATAAGCTTCCTCTCTATGCCCCTCTCCCATGTTGAGTTGCCAGTCAGGGATGCACGAAGAGATTACAGCTCTCTTGGTAGACACCTTCACTACAAGAATGAGGCTAAGTTAACTATCCAACTAGCCAGAGGGGAAAAGGGCTATATATCCTTAACTAAAGGTAGGACCACGTTCTCTAAACAGAAACAGAACTGTTGTTCCCTTAACCAGACACAACAGTACTGCCTTGCTAACCAGAAACAGAAAACTGGCTCCCTCCCAAATGGGACACTTTCCCTCCACCTTAAACAGAGACAAGGTTACTGTGGGACCCTGTCCAGATGCTTAAGCTCCAGCAGGTTCTGAAAGCCCCTGAGCGCTGCCATGTCAGCATCAGCCTTGCGTCTAACTTATTCTAAGAAGGACTGTAGCAGAACAGCGTGATGCTTACTTTGGCTGCAAGCCACACTCCATCCATTCTACCAGGACGTACTTTCCCAGTTCCCATGAAAGCGTGTATGAAGTACACCAGAGCCTGATTGCAGGAGAACTCCCAGGCACACTGGAGCCTACCCCTATCTTGTTTATGGGGTTCTTTCTTCAGTGACTGGTAACACACAGCGATGTTTCCAGTTCCTGAGAAAGGCACGGTAAAAAGACATCAAGAGTGCAATGCTGGAAAAGCCAACTTAAATGACAGCCAATTCACACGGAAGCCTGTTATTTTCTAATTCATCCCTATGAGAGCCCAAACTTAAATGATATATCCCTAGTCAAGGGAAATCTGAAGAAGGCACGGTCTTCAAGTCAGACACAAAACAAAATGCACAGTTGCTCTTCATAAAAATATGCCCAGTCCGCCTTCTGGGCTACGGTTCACATTCTGAGATACCCGCCTACTTCAGCAGCATGACCCCCTTTGCTGTGAAGCCTACAGACAGGGACACAGCCCAGGTTAGGGTGGCTGTGCGGCCAACACCAGCCTCTTCTCGTGTGTTCTCTCCCTGGATACGTGGAAAGGATCAGGAAGACCAATGTGCTCTTCCTGCTGACAGGAGAGAAGGCTACATATAGAAGCTTTTGTTTTTTCGATTAAGGAAGTTTTTTTGTTTGTTTGTTTTTCCATCGCCTGCGAGGCCATCCAGCAAGGATAGTTAAATTGATGTGCACTTGATACAATAAAGTGGTAATGAGGGTCTCCAGCCAAATGTAACCATTTGGGGGGGGATGAAGATGACAAATTCTGCACACCAGCCACCATGTCAGGGAGTAAAAATGACACTGACCATTGAAATCTGATAGATTGTTCATGAAATAAATCACGTTCCACAAGTAATGACCCATTGTGAGAGAAACAACTAGATTGCGTTTTAGTGGACAATAAAATTGCTAAAGCAGATTACCTCAATTACTTTTTAAGGTGCTTCATAAAATGTTATCCAAAGTACTTTCAACATAAATACAAAGAAAGAAACCACCAGAAGAGTGAAGTCTTAGAAGAAAATACACATCTTTGATAAAAAGTAAGAATGGTAAGAATCACAGGACCAAGTGTTTCTGTCTCTGACACAGTGGATAGTTTCCTCTTTCGTGACAGATGCTTCTAGAACGATGGAAAATCCAAATAGACTATTTCTTGGTCACATGCTACCTTGAAGAAAGAAAGTTCACATCCCAGTGGACAGGAGGGGAGCAATGTGGCTGGTGTGTGGGGAACATGGCCTTCTCGGAACACAAAGCGTGTGTCTCTGGGCACTTACAATGAGTTCGGAATCCCGCCCCATGGAAATGACCGTCCTGTTCACAGTCCTGAGAAGCTCCTCCATGATGATCTGGACGTGTCTCTGAGTCGGGCCCTGGAGGGAAGAGACACCGATGAGAGCCAAGAGCACAGGCCATCACGGTCCCCCCAGCCCCAAGCACTTGTCACTGAACCCAGCTGCTCTGTAAAGAGTCAATCAATTATAGGCCTTAACAAGATGAAAAATGGTCTTTGTCAAAGGCAAATGCCTTCCCGAAGAAAACTCGAGGCCTTTTATTAATTATAGCCCATTAATGATAATTTGTTACATAATCGTAGCAAATTAATTTAAGCAAACCTTAAAACTAAAAGCAAATCCATTTAAACAATATAATGTTTATGATCCCTGGTGAGACCGCCAATTAGTCTTCCAGAGACGCTTGGCCATCTGTAAATGGAAGGCAGGCAGATAACAACGCCGACTGCTCTGCGTGTCACATCCCGATAACTTAACTGCCGCACAGAACAGAATGTTTTAGTACCAGTGCAGCAAATTATCTAAAATTCACAGTGCCATGGGGAGAATTTATTCCCTTGTTTAATGTGAAATGGGACTGTGGATTCTCTTCCATGCATATGGCTTGTGTAGGCAGGCACCTGAGCAATCTCTGCACAGTCAAAAGCTCTTCCTTGAGGCTGCCCTACAACCTCTTTGGCCTGACTTTTCTCTGAGACATGCAAAGAACCTGGTATGGGAGCCCTGGGCTGGGCCTGAGGAAGACATCCACACCTTGGGCAAGGGCCACGCCACTGATAAAGTTGCCTCATCACCCAGCAAAGGTTGCATCTGATGCTTTGAGCACAAACCATGCAGAATGGGACAGTCAATCATCATTGTCAACTCTACTGGATTAAGGTCTACCCAGGGCTTTAGTGAGGTAAAGCTTTGATTAGCTTTCACAGAGAGGGTAAGACACACTCTGAGTATTGGTGGCAGTAGCTCCTGAGATGGAGTCCTGGACTGAATAAAAGGGGGGAAAGAAGAAAGTCACAGCAACCCACCTCCCTTTTCTGCTTCTAGATTTGCCCAAATGGAAGGAAGTAGCCTCCCGTAGCTACAAATAGACCCGGGCTCAGTCTTCCTGCTCCCCCCAACCCCACTTCAATGTTCTAGACCCCCAGAACTGTGAGCCAAAATTAACTTCACCTCCTTTCGTTGACTCTTATCAGGTCTTTAATGAAAGCAAGAAAAAATGTAATTAATTTAGAGTTAATTAATTAGACTTACTCCTGAAAGGAACAAACAGGAGTGACTGAGTGTGTGTGTGTGTGTGTGTGTGTGTGTGTGTGTGTGTGTGTGTGTGTGTGTGTATGTGTGTACCAGGAAGATGTCCAGGTCATGCAGGAAAGAGTTCAGAACAAGCCCTGTCTACTTAAAATCCTGACTAGAACTGGGAGCACTGACAGGCAGAGGAACCCTAGGCACACTGGAGAAACTTAAGTACACTGGGGAAACCTAGGCACACTGGAGCCCACCCCCAATCCTGCTCATGGGTTCACACTCCACTTAGTGGTAACATACAGAGCTGTTTCTGTCCTTATCCCAGACACACCAGAATAATCAATGACATTACCTAAGTGATACTTTACATGCACAAATGGACACAGTATGCTGGTGATGGGAGAGAGTTGGTCAAACAGTCGTATACCTGCCTGAACCAGATTCAGGGTCCAGAAATAAAAGGCCACTGGAATAAAAACAAGATTTAAATACAAGAGGGAGTTGCAAAGCTCAAATAGCACTAGACACTTCTACCTGTGGGGAGCAGAGCAGAGAGCTGCAGGAAGCGCAGTTGGCTTCATTCGTGTATCACTTAATAAATACAAGCACTATAAAAAAGAAGGGGGACCACCCTGTCAAGCCTTCGGCTGACCTGCAGGATGAGAACTTTGGCCAAGGGAAACATCTTACCAGGAAAACAAAGACTTGATTTCAATTCAGAAAAGTGAATGCTACACTGTAAAAATGACATCCACATAAATAAAAAGAATTCAAAGGTAAAAGTCTACAGAGAAAGGCTGAAAGTGAAGGCCGTTGCTTTTTCAACAAGGCAGTTCTGTTCATAGCATATGTTCAAGGTTTGGCCGACGGCCGGTGAGGCTGGCCACTGTCTGATCTCCATGACTCACCACATCCTTCCGGTATAGCACCTCCAGGATGTTGCTAAGCAGCTGGCAGCACGCCTCCAGATCCTCCTGCCTCTCTAGGTGGTACTTGAGCTGATCCGTCATCATGGGGAGCAGGATCTCTCTGCAGTCTGGATAGAACATAGGAATGTCAGTCAGTGGGAAACACTATGGAATCCCTCAGGTCTGCCAGAAAGCTGTGAGCCCCCTCAAGTGTCTGATTCACGAGCTGTGAATGGAAAGGAACACACACATGGCCAAATGGATTGATGACTAGGAAGTCATTTCCATTGCTATCAATCATTCACAGATGGGTACCTACATACATTTGTGGGTCTCTGTGTAAGCACAAGTCACAAACATGCTTACCACATACAAAAACACATATGCACACCACCCACAGTTGCACATGTGATAGGTTACCTACTAGTGTCTCTTACCTTCAATCCATTGGTTTGCAATATTAAAAAGAGTATACAACCTCCAACAAAAATTAGCCTAACTGCAGATTTCCAGTCTATTCCTAAAGCAAGCAGGCAAGGTACACCCTCTTAAGTGTAGGACCTCAGTCCTGGGATGGGCACAGCCCTTCCTTCTTCAACAAGCTCTGTAGAGTAGGCTGAGAAGGTGGGATGAGAAAACAGAAACCAGGGGCAGAGAAACAGGAATGCGAACATAACCTTGAGGAGTGTAGGACCGGGTCATTGTGGTTTAGTTAGGAAGACAGCAAGAATCAAACATAAACAGCAGAACAACGTGGGCTCAGATTAAGGAGGTAATGACATTCCTAACTGCCTCTTCCGGTTTGGAAATCCTGCTGGATCCTGGCAGCATCCACTTTCCAAAATGGCCTGCCTGTTTACAGCCCCTGTTCTGACACCAGTGCCGCCATCTTTGCCTCCTTTAAGATGCAAAGCAGGTGAACAGAGTGGAGCTTTGCAACAGGAAATAGATGTAGCTGGTTTTCCAGGATTGTACATTTTAGGATTTACGACATTAATGATACATAAAAGCATGTTTTGCATTAATGTTTCCCCAGGGTATTCTTTTTTTTTTTTTTATGGAAGAAAAAAAATCACACAAAGAATGAAAGAGCTCCCTCCACACAATCAGAAACACACTCTGAACTCAAACGCACACACTGAACTTTCCCAAGGACAACAGTTTAATGAGAGCCTGGGAAGTCCCCCATGCATGTATGCACGATGATTAATTGTCACTGTCAACTTGACAGGATTTAGAATCACCTCAACAACACACCTCTGGATTGTCTTTGCGGGTTTCCACAGAGAGCTTTAACTGAGGATGGCAGACTGGCGCTGATTATGGGAGGTGCTGTAGGATGGGGGTGGGGGTCGTCCAGGCATGAATAAAAAGGAAAACATTTGAAAAGCAGCTGAGCAGGGATTTCCTGCCTTTTGCTTGTAATGTGACAGCCAGAGCTGTTCCTGCCACCATGGCTCCCACCCATGGGACAAAGGATCCCTTAGGATGACTCTTGACAGATATTTGGTTGTGGAGATAAACAAACAAACAAAAACCTAGGTAATCCAAAGTGAATACTTGGCTTCCCTGTTGACACCAAATTTTAATAATCAACCTCTGTGCAGATGTAACGCATAAGACAGGCCAGCCCTGCTGGACACTGACACCAGGAGCTGTCTAGAATCCTGCAGAAAGCCAGGGGCAGAGGGGACAGTACAGAGTAAGGGTGCTGTCTGATCAGGGACGTTGTCCCCTTTGTGTCTGGGTCTCCAGTGTCCAGTGTTGGGAAGACTTCATCCTAATTTCCCACTGTCTCACCTATCCCTGCCAATGACCCCATGGAAGAACTGAAGTGTTTCGCTAATAGGACCATGCCCTTTGAGTTAAGAGACATACTCCAACCTCTCAAGGTATGCTGCCACTCAAGAGATAGCACAGATGCAAGAACTTCCCAAAGACAGATTATCCACGGGAAACAGTGCAAGAAAATGACCCCCGGGAGACACTATCAACAACAACCCACCCCAGATGTCTGTCCCATAGACCTTCAATGTTCACACACTATAGCCACCCTCATTAAAGCTACATCTGCTGCCTTGAGCCATATGTAATACCTAATGCAGAACAACCCTCCAGACCAGTACCCCAGAACGCTCCCTTGGAGAACAAGGCCCAAGCCCTGTCAGGCAGATGGCCCTTCCTAGAGAGCACCAATTCAATAACTCCAGCTGAGCCATCCTTAACTTCTGTTGGGAACACATGACTTGACCTCCATGTTCCCAACTCAACACAGAACCAGCCCTGAGCTAGGGTTGTCCATCCAGTTACTATGCATGTGACTGCCACCATTCTGGAGGTCACAGGGATTTCCAAGGTATCTCAGAAGAAAAGGGCAGAGCTGCTAACGCAGATGTTTGCAACCTGTAGGTTTCGAAACTGTTAGGGGTCAAATGACCCTTGACCATCAGAAAACTCGGATATTTACATTATGACTCATAACATTAACAAAATTGCAGTTATGAAGTAGCAATGAAAATGATTTTATGGTCGAGGGTTACCACAACATGAGGAACTGCATTAAAGGACAGTTTTAACTACTGTGCTAAGACATAATGGGTAGAAAGTCTTGTGAAATGGCCAACACTGGCTGGAGAATGGATCTGTCTCTGAATGGTTCAGTGAGAGCTGGGCTTTAGGCTTTGGAACCAAATGTCCCGACCTAAGTCCTATCCTTATAGCCCCCATTTACCTGTTGTGCTGGGAAGGCAGTAGTACACTACACTGTTCTCGTGGCTACCTGAGTGTGCTGGTTCTATGTCAGTATTACCTCAGGGTGAAGAAGGCAATTCTGCACGCTCATCTCAGGCAGAGACATACTGCCCACCATGTTGGGCTCCCTCATGGGAGCCCCACCACTAGGTCTTATCAACTTCAGTTGGCTGTTTTGCACTGTGCCTTATTGAGAAGCAACTCCACTGACAGTTTGGCATGTTTAAAACTATTTTAAGCTGGACTTGTAGCCTCACATCTGTAATCCCAACATTCAGGAGGCTAAGACAAGAGGACAGTTTTGAGTTCATGTCTGCCAGGGCTACTTAATAAGATCCACACTAGCCTGGGTTACATTGTGGTGAGAAAAATGAAACAAAAATATCCAAGAGCAGAACAATTTCCTTCACTCACCTCCCTGAGAAGAAAAAAGTCATTGGCTACGCTTTCTGACAGACGAGTGTCAAGCTGTGCTGGGGAAATAGGGATGAGAATAATGTAGCTGTGAAGACAGAGCGAGATGGTGTTTGAGGCTCTAAAAAAGGGCCCCAGGCCAGCACCACCACCATCACAAAACTACCTCTGCATTCAGCTTCACATCTGAACAGAGATGGACAGATCCACCAGACAGATCAGGAGGTTTGTCGACATCCCTGAGGGCCAGAGGCCATACTGCCCAAACCAGGGATCTGGGGGAAGGCTTCCAAGAATATAATGTGTCTTACAGCATTGCCCACCACTGTGCCATCGGCAACCCACTATGCACCCTCAATGGAAGAAACACAATGTCCCCAGCAACTTTTGGGAGACCAGAGACAGAGGCAAAGGAGTCATGCTCTACACCTCCAGGTCCAAGTTCATGGACCACCAAAATACTGACTGCATTAACTATGCTTCTATGCACTGGATAGTAGACTCCTGAGAGTAGAGTTCCTTACCCAGTAAAAGAAATAATCTTAGCATATAAACCAAGGCTTGAGCGGTGTGTGTGTGTGTGTGTGTGTGTGTGTGTGTGTGTGTGTGTGTGTGTGTGTCTGTGTGTGTGTGTGTCTGTGTGTGTGTGTCTGTGTATGTATCTGCATGCATTTGTATGCGCGTGCATAACTTTCTCTCCCTTAGAGGTCAGTTAATTACTATGGACCACCATATACATGCATTTCACCTGTGAACCATAGCAATTTGCACCTGCTAAGTGGTGAGGAAGGCCTCGCCAGCCACAGCAGCCCAGCCCCATGCTTGGCAGACAGCTGAAAGACAAACACCCTCAACAAGAATGTTTCCATCTTATAGGGGATCTGGTTTTACCGCAGTTTCCAAGCCCGTCTGGACAACAGCAAACAGCTGAACAAGAGGGTGCGCTTGTGTGTTAACTTGCTTTACTCTGCAAGTGCATGCAGATGGTAGGAAGACTAAAACGCAAACAGATCCACTGTCCAGTACTGAACCCAGCCCTTAATGAAGGCTAGCTATTTAAATTATAATTTTTATAATTTGTATTATCGTTGTGCCATTTATATTATGAAAGGGCAGGCTCTTGGAATGAATACTACGCCAGGAAAATTAATGCCTTACAGTGGCCTTAGATTGGATCTACCCACACAGTAGTTATTCTGCTGCCTGTCATCAAAGCACAGAATAATATAAGTATTGTAAAAACTCTTTTATTATTTTGAGACAAGGTGTGTCAATGTAGCCCAGGCTAGACTTCAACTCATAATCCTATCTCGGTTACCGAAATATTGGAGTTATAAGTACATACCACACCCTATTCATCAAACGAACAAACAAGCCTTCAGATTTAATGGGTCTTTTTCTGGCCTGTATTTCAATCTACAGAAGTTAAATGTTCTTAAATGTTAAATCACAGGAGGGGCACAAAAGTACATGCTACATCGTGGATGGACGTACACATCGCAGAAGAAGATATTACCAGCTCTGGTGGCTGTGACAGAAGTCTCCCATGACACAATGGGCATTCCAACTGAGCATATGCAATATCCTTTCACAAAGACAGAATATCATGTCCAGAAAGCCAATAAAACAAAATAAATAGCCTGAGTTCATTCCCGGCACAATTAAAAGAAAGCGTATATTAAAGGAAAAACACATTTATTTTACATGTCTCAAATCAACCATTGACACACAGACTCTGAAAACCTCTAGAATGCCTGCCTGCAAACTGATAGACTCTGATTCACACTGTGAAACTCTATAAAGGCTTTTGATGAGTTCCACCATATACTTAAAGAACAAATAAAATCATAATGCATGCACACACATAGATCTCTTAGAATAGGACAGTTATTTTGGGAAGGAGAGAGAATTAGCAGCACAGGAAAGGGAACAAGAGAGCAATGGGGAAGTAAATATCAGCCAAAATATGTGACATCCTTGGGAAACATATGACTACAAAACTCATTAACTTGTACAATAAACTTAATTGTAATAAAATTAAAAATAAAAACAAGAACTGCTTCTATAGCATGTAAGAGGCCATTCGTTCAATCACAGCACGGAAAATGAAACAAAAGAACATAGAAAACAAAAAGTCAGGCCGGTATGCAGCCAGATTGGTAGAATGCCTGTCTAGCAATCCAGGAGGCCCTGAGTTCAATCTCCAGGACCATAAAGAAACAGATTTGGTGGTTCATGCTTGCCACCCCTGCATTTGTGATGGGAAAGTGGAAGGTCGGAAGGTCAAGGTCACTTGTTCCGTATTGAACTCTTGGCTAGCCTGGGATATGTGAGCTATTGTTTCAAAACAGAACGAGTAGAGCTACCAGCTGCGAAGGTAGGAGACTGGGGCATTGCTGCTAACAGAATAGCAATGTAAGTAACTCCACTCTGAATTAACTAGGTAGAAGAAAAAACTGAATTATATACTTTGAATTGTATGCAAATGTCTCTGAATAAAAATATTATACAATTTGAAGATTAAATGAAAATGGTAATAAAAGCAATTATCAAGTTCAGCAGGCCCCTCTGAAGATCTGGGGTACATCACCTAAAGGCTCCAGGCATCCCATTTTCCTGTCTCCACAATGGCACTACACTTGGTCCCCTCCCAGTTTATCCTGAGAACTAAGGATACCACACCTTAGCTCAGCAGACAGTGAGCAGGAGTTAACACCAGCTCTTACAAAGGACACAGGCAGTCCATACAACGTCTCAAGAAATGTGCACTAAGTCCAGTGCCTCACAGCTGCACAGTCCAGTATGGTGGTCACTAGACATGAAGCTGACTTGGTGCATCCAAAGGGTAGAATTTATTATCGGATTTAATTTGAGTATTATTTGAGACTCTTATCTGTGTATTCCCATATGCTCATATGTATCCCACCCCATTCCTCACTCTCCCCCATCACCCACAATACCTCTCCTTCCTAGCTAAATATCTTCTGTCCTTTTATGGTGAGAATGGTCCCCATAGGCTCCTACATTTGGATGTATGATCCTTGGGTCATGGAACGTTTGGGAAGACTTAGGAAGTTCAGCCTCGTTGGAGTGGGTGTGGCCCTGGGGCATGGGCAGTGAGGTTTTAAAAGCCTGTAACTGGACAGCAAGACAGTGCTTGCTTTATCTATCTATCTATCTATCTATCTATCTATCTATCTATCTATCTATCTATTATCTATCTATTATCTATCTATCATCCATTCCTCTTTCTCTCCCCTTCCCCTCTCCTTCCATCTCCCTCTACCTCTTTCTCCCTGCCTGCCTGCCTGCCTATAGATCAGGATGGACACTCTCAACCCCTCCAGACTTGCCATCACATCACGCTTCCTGCCACAATAATCATGGACTAACCAACTCTCTGAAACTGTAAGCCAGCCTCCAATTAAACGCTTTACTTTATAAGGCTTGCCTTGGTCATGGTGATTCTTCATAGCAATAGAACAAATGACTAAGACACTAAGCACAATTAGCATTTTCCATATGTGCATAGGTATGGGGCATCCATGGACCTGCTAGTGACCACACCCTCAAACAATGTCTCTCTCCAGCAGCTAACAATTTTCAACAGACCCTCAGTAAGGGGTGGGGCCTGGAGAGCATCTCCCCCATTACTAGGAGAACTCTGACTGGCTATTAATACTACAATACCAACCTTCTACATAAGGTGTCTGCACTGGAACAGTAGTGACAGCATTAACTGCATGCTCATTAGACTTGAGGACTGTTCAGCAAGAGGGAATTTTATGCCTAACTCTGTAATTCTGGTCAAAAATCCTTGACTCTGTAGGTAACAGGCCCTAGGCAGACTATTCTATTACTATTCTGCTAAATGGTCATCTTGTCAAACTGCCTTCTAAATGGGTATGTTTACAACCATAGAGCCGGATTTAATTTTAATAAATGAATTGTAAGTTCAGATGTTTAAAAGTGGCGTTTAATCTAGTTACTGCAAACAACTGTTAAGAAAAATAAATCGCATTATACATTGAAGACTAAAGATCCAGGGTCTCAGATGGAGGAAGAATTTAGCATTTAAATTGTGCTATAAGTCACAACACAATGAACTTCTCAGACTCGGCATGGATAAAAGAATATAAAGCGTAGCATTAGTGAGTTTTAGATAGAATTCAGACTGCAATGACATTCTAGATAAAATATATGACTGACTTACATTGCTTCAAACTACATTTGCTGAGGACGAGGGAATTTAAAATGATATCTAAGGCTCATCGTCTACTTCTGTGGAAAGCACAGGCTAAGGATGTAAAAAGGCAAATGAGGAGGAGCCTCTCCAATTCTTCACTTTAATAAATGAAGGTTCACTGTAATGAATGAAGCTGATTCCAGACCACACCCTATCACAGGGCGGGCCCAGGACTTCTTCATATCTGTCAGTACCCACTGGAGGCACTGCAGCAAAAAGCATAGCTGCCATCTTTTATTCTGCCATCTTCAGACACCAAGGAAGGCAACTCAGTCCAGAACCCAGGCCAGGGGAAGGCATTGCTATAGACCCACATTCTATACAAATGGTCATGAGATGATACCCCCTTCCATACGCTGCCTTCTCCAGATTCTGTGATGATCACAGACTCCAATCATCAACATCTGCTCATCTGCAGCTGTGAGGGCCAAAGCCAGGATGATTAATGCTCTGGTAATGGGCACAGAGTAAAAAATATTAATCTTTATAAAAGGTATTCAACAGGCATCATCGGCTTATAAATGTCCAAGCAGAATATCCGTCTATAACCCCATTACAGCTCTACATTAAAATAAGACACAAAAATGAGAATGAATTTGTCCATTTAAAGCACTCATTTTTATGAACACTGAGTAATGTGCTTCTTAATTTTTAGTTCGGTCACATTAAACAAATGATCCATAAAGTGCATTTAATAACCTTGTGTGTGTTGCATAGAACCGAAAGCCAAAATAACACTTTTAATGAGAATTAAACAGTAAGAGCCGTATTAATGGGGAATGCTTGCTATTCATCTTTTATAGACAATCATCTTGTTTCCCTACCATTTAGGAACCCCCGTGCCCGTGTTTCAATATGCTCAAGTGATTTTCCTCCATCTACATGAGTCTTTAAGCAGCAGTGGCTCAAAGACTGTATCTGTCATAGAAGGAGCTGCAGAAGCCATCTACTGATCTCCAGACTGTCCAGATGTAGGAAGCTGGAACATGGTGACAGATACTGCCAGCAACTGTACTGCTAAGCAAAAGCTGAGCTGCCATTAGCCACCACACTCGTAAGTCAGAGAACTTGGTGATGAAAGACCCGTGCCTGTGCACATCTATGTGGGCATATATAAATGCCAAGCACTACGCCATCATCCCCAAAATCATTTTTAAGTAAGAAGTTATGAAGCTTTCAGTACCAAGAGAAGAAATTACCAGCAAGCCACCCTTTAGGAATGTTGTGTGCAGATTTGCAGAACTGAAAATACACAGATATCTAGTCCTACATCTCCATTTCTGACAGCTGGGCAGCACCTCTTAAAGTATTCTGGTCAGGACAGTACCACTTGCCTGTGTGCTAAAAGGATCAGAAATGTGGCAATCTGTGATTCAGCCTTGAGCTACCTAATGCCATGGAATTTTAATTGAGAGGATGACAGAGCAAGTAAGAGGCTTTGGAAATTGGAAAGATGAGCAGGGAGGCATGAAAACTATCAAACAATGGGGAGCAAAACTCAGTGGGCAATGACAATTGCTACCCAGTCTGATGACCAGAATCCCAACCCCAAGGCTCACAAGGTTGAAAGAGAGAACTCATTCTTACAAGTAGTCCACTTGACCCCCACATGCATACTATGGCATGCATGAGTGTACACAAAAAGAAGGATAAATAAATGTAAAGACTACATTTTAAGAGCTGGCCAAATGTATGACTTCTGTGTATGGGCATGAGACCTTGCATAGGAGCAGAAATGTTTATGAACAGCACTGGGTAGTAGGCCCTCTTGACCCTTGAGACTGGAGAAGGACAACAGAAGATTTGAAGTTCTAGTAGAATTGCTGTAAGTATGACGTCTCTTCAGGTAATGGGAAAGAAAAACCAATGGAAAGGCTACAAAATGAGCCCCATGTAAATACACACACAATAAAAATCATAGACGGGAATAGAATGGAAGGAAAAATTGTGTGGAAAATCTGGTCATGTGATAAGTCTACTGTTTAAGTGAAGAAAAGCAGGTCAAAGAGAAGGCCTGTTGATTTGACAAGGAGCCTACAATTCTGCTCCCCTGTGGAAAGAATCTCAACATATAAGAGAAGAAAACAGACACAGCATCCATTGTCTGGAGGCGGTGGGTGGGGCAGTGCATGCTGAACTTTAGGCCTAGAAAGAATCAAGGGATGTAGGGTTGAGGAACTGGTTATATATGAGATAACATATGAGATAAATGGGGACAGCCACTTTTTAGACTGCTCATCCCACATCTACGTACAAGAACAGAAGCAGGAGCCTGCCAGAGGTGAGCTCCAAGTAGAGTCGAAAGAGGCTAATATGCAGATGAATAACACCATAAAGAGCTCATGGTTCTAGTCATCTGCTCATAAACTACAACCCCCATAACTGCTACCCCACAGAAAAAGAAGAGAAATACTATTAAAACTGTGGACATATGAGAACACCACTATGTGGTGAAAAAGAAGAGAAATACTATTAAAACTGTGGACATATGAGAACACCACTATGTGATTTATTCATGCTTAATTTACAGATGTGTTCATTTATCCATTTATTTGTATTTTTTCCTTCCTTCATATAGTGTTGAAGTAAATTCAGCTTTCAGAGCGAATTACTCATGCAGTGGGTGTGAAGCAGTTTAAGGAGTGTGTAGATGATGGATCTGTAACAAGCCAGAGCCTTAATCAGCACCACAGTGCTGGACAGCTCCCAGCCTGGGCCTCTGCTTACATACAGGGCTTCTTATTTAACTCTGACACCCTCATCTGTAAATTGAGTTAATTAGTCTTTTCCAACTCTACATTTTCATGTTTATGACTCTGACGTCTCTCAGAGGAATCAAACTTGCTAACCAAAAGTCCTGAGCACTTGGTAGGTGATCTATAAATTATGGTGGACTTCAAATGGGCATAATTAAGAAACTCCGGTATTCAATAAGCTATTTCTAAAAGTGTGTACCGTTGTAACAAGTGGCCTCTGGACAAACACATATAATGAAAGACACAGAGAGAGACCTACAGAGCAAGGGATGGAAAAGGTATTGGATAACAGATAAAGACTGGAAGTTTCCTTGAGGCATGGGGAGGGGTGGGGGAGTTTGAAAGAGAAAGTAATGTTTATATTCCAGCATTATTTAAAAGCGTTAGTCTTCAGGGTTCGCAGCTGGCAACATTCATTAGAAGTCATCAGCACAGCTATCTAATTAAAGTGTTCCGGAATGCCTTATGAGTGGGACATTAAGTGACTGTGGCAAAATTAGCCCCAACCCCAATTTTTCCTCTGTGCACAACATCTATCAAGTTAATAAAACTACTGGAGAATGGCTCAGGGTTTAAGATTTGGATTTTCACAGTAGAAAAACTCAAGAAATACTGTTTTGATTTGTGGATGGATCAGAGCATTAAAACGATATATTTTATTGCATTCTGAATTAAGCAGTTTCTCCTGTATGAGCTAACACAGCAGAAATTGATGAACAGGGCAGATTTTAGAGATAGATGCTTTCTATTTAGGGGTCTGGCTACTGTGAGGAGGACTCTGAATTCAGTCTTTCCTAATCTCACAGTCCCACTAAGGATGTGGGCATCGCCCGGGGGCTACGAAAGACTGCTATAACTAATGCTTCTGCTATTAGCAAAGAGTTTTACTCCATTTTATCACTGGGAGAATTATTCACCTTGAAAAGAAGAATGAAACACATCACTTAAACTCCCTCGCCCTGCATTTTAAAGAGGCTTCCTATTATTCAAAACCCAGGATACATGAGTTTCCACAGGGCAGGTGAGCCCTGTTGGACAAGGAGTCTGCTCTTAGCTTGACTTTTGTAGCTGTGATAAAAGACTCTGTCAACATGGAACTTGGGAAGAAAGGGCATTTATTTAGATTATACTTTCAGACTACAGACCATCACTGAGGGCTTTGAGGACAGGCACTCAAGGTAGGATTTCTTGCTACCGAGCATTACCCGTGACCAGGGTACCCAGCTAGGATAGGGTCTATCTGCTAAAGGAAAGGACGGAGTGTAAGATAGCCAGGGTCTGTGAGAATGGTTCCCTTCCTACTCCTGCTCACAGCAAGAATGGAATGCAGAAACCAGGAATGCAATAGCCACCAACCAAAGCCCTGCCAAGGAATAACAAGTTTACAACCACCAGGGTATTCAAACCCTACCAAGACCAAGCCTTGCTACTACACTTTAAAACAAATATGGTCATACATGACTCATCCAATCTCACGCTCCCCTCTAAAACCAAACAAGCACAGATACAGGAAAAAGCATGTATCAATCTGTAAAACCAAACTTGTCAATCGCTTAGGTCCCTGTCAGGATGGGAAAATGAAAAAGCTATGTCGGGAAAACGAGGGAACAAGCTTCCCCATGGTCTAGGATCCAGAAAAGCAAGCATGTGTAGACAAGGAGAAAGTTCCAAAAGGAACCTCGGTTTCCTCAAGCCTCCTTGCAAGCACGGGGAGTACTTTTGACGAGGCTACTTGGTGATGCTACCCAGGTGGACCCACTTTATCCCAATTCCCACACCACCAATGTAAAAAAGTCGAGTGGGCATAAATCCTACACTCAGTGTGCCGACGTTTGATTTAATTACACTAGAACTTTTCATTTCTGTAATAGGATTTAAGCTTTAATTTTTCCCAGCTTTTGTCAGATATGTGGGCAACAACATAATCACATGGGAACAAAGCCACAAATGCACAAATTATGAGACGTCGACCTTTCCCTCTCTTTGTATCTTGCTTTGAAAATCTGCTCGCTCCACACTGCAGATGATATTCAAGAGTCGTCATTCTGCACAGCACATAATCTGTTTAGCCAGCTTTCAAGTAGGCAAGTCACATCAGAGACCAGGCTGGGAAGCCATTACCGCCCATTCATTGGCTCTCATGCACAGCATGCTAATGAGTCCAAGGTCCTTCACCTCAGCATAAGGAGCAAAAACAGGACATCCAAGGCAGATGATGGGGGATGGGTGGGGCATGCCAGCATAGACCTAGAGTACATCCTCGGTTGGGAACAATGTCATTCACTGAGTAATTGCTACCTATGCAGCCACTGTACAGTCTGGGATGAGATTCAGAGTCTGCCCGTGAGTTCACTATTGTTGAAGCTGGGTAATGAGGACATAAATACATATGCTAGCCTTCTTTCTACACTTTAATATTCTGGTAATTTCCTCCCTTTTTTCCACATGAAAGTATCCTGAATCCCAAGGCAGGTTCATCCTCCCACATGTGGCTTGACACCGTGAAATCCTTAAGCCAGAACACAATACAACAGAGAAGAAGGCTGGCCTCCAATGTGCCAGTTTCATAGAACACAACCTCCTATGACAACGCATTGTTTGTAGCCCAACAAATGCCCACTGAGAAGATCTTCCCTGTCTGCAAATGGGAGAAGTGGTCAGAGAAAGCGGAAGCAGCCAGTACATCACTAGCCTGGGCCCACAGGAACTTGAGTGTGAGGGTGCACAGCTCGCCATGGTAAAGCGTGGCTGCCATAGTTAGGTGCTGTCAAGTTACCACTCACACACATGCTCACCACGGGACTGGGTCAGACTTTAAGGGCTGGAAACACAGCCACTCTGATTATCTGTACAAACATATTTCTTGCCCCCAAACACCCCAGACAAGACAGTGCCCATACATTTGCAACATGATAGCTTAGCTTAAGTTGGCATTGAGTACAATTCCTGACTGGCAATAAGTATCATCTGCAAACCCTTGAGAGTGTAAATCCAAGTATGGCCACCATTCTGAGAAACCTGGAACACATCTTCAAGACTACTTGAAGCTGTTTTCCCAGAGACCAACCCTAATTAGTGTCCAAAGTGAGTCATTATCTTGTTCTCAGCTCCGTTCAGAGCTGGAGGTGATGTAGGCTGAAGCCCAGCCTTTGCCCTAGGGCTCCTACAGTGACCTCAAGGATTCTATCCCTGATGCACAGGGAGCACACCCAAGGCACTTCGCAAAGGTGTAGCCCATTCCATAGAGCAGGCAGCAAAACCAACTTCTACAAAGTTCTAAGGATCAGGAACCAAGACGGGGAAGAAAGCATGAAGACCGCAGCTGCCATATCTCATCCGAAAATGGCTTGACTTTAAATATTTATACAAATGTGGCACAGACTACTTTACAAAAGTAATGGCATCTTTGTGAGAATAGACTGGCCAGAAGATTTCAGCTGTTCATCTTTTCCCGACAAGGAGAGAAGACAGCAGTTGGCTGCTTGGGAGGACAGAGCTTGCAAATGAGAAAACTGGTGCCTTTTTGTGCTATCCCAACCCAGAAAGATTCTTAGCATCAAAACCCATAGATATGAGAATCTTCATATTGGCCAAAGCATTCTACAAGGCTTGAGGGCAGCCACTCAGTGGTCAGCACACATTTAGGAACATAGACGGCAGATGCTGATTGGCCGCAAGATGAGATGCTCCAGACTGATTTTGTCTTGGCTTACGATCATTTTGGATTTAAATACTTCACACATGTCATTCATTAGGCTGGGTACAACCTGCTATAGAGATCAAAATTCAAGGCAGGGCTTGGAGAGATGGCTCATTCAGGAAAATGCTTGCCTTGCCAGCATGAGGGCCCAGCACCCACATAAAGAGCTGGGAATAGCCACGTGTGCCTTCCAGTCCCCGAACTGGGAAGACAAAGACAGGAAGGTACCTGGGGGCCAATGAACAAAAAGTAACAACAAACGAAAAACAAAATCAAAAAACCCAGTTTCATATTTTGTGAGAGACTGTCTCAAAAGCTAAGGTAGAGTGATGGAGGAAGACATCTGATGTTGACTTTTGAACTCATATATAGATAGATGCATGTGTACACACACACACACACACACACACACACACACACACACACACAGACACATCGTCAAAAGTATGGTATTATACTTAAAAAGATAGATTGTTTTAAAGGTTAGTATTAACTCATTTTGAACTCAAATCATCTATTTACACATTGCTTGGTTCAAAGAAGAGTCAAGACAGTGGATGAAAATGAGACTCAGTAAACAAGAGAGGAAATAACAGTGCAGACAAATGGGAAGAGGTAGTCGTCCGACAGCCAGGTTGAGACGAGCACCAGGCGTGAGCAGCGGGATCCCTTCAAGCTTCCCAGTAGCTGAGGAAAGAGAGAACATTTCAAGGGGAGTGGGGATTTCCCTCAAAACATATCGCTACGAGAAATTCTGCTTTAAATACTTGTAACTAGAGATTGCATGTTGTAGGTACTTTCAACAGGAGACACATTTGCATGCACACGTTTGGCAAAAAGAAAAACTCATAGGATATGTAACTACAGTCTTCCTCTCACCAACACTTAGTGAAGGTGGAGGACAGCTCGCTGGCACTTTAGAGCTGCTGCTCACTGACAGCGTGGAAAACAGGGGCTGTGGGGAGCAGGATTGAGGGACATGCATCAGTGAAAACCCAGAGCTAGTAGATGAGACCAGAAGGCTGTGGAGGAAGGGTTCTTAGACATGGCTGCGGCTGGGGAGACAGTTTAGTCAGCAAAAGAGCTTACTAGACAAGCATATGGACCTGAGTGAAATACTACAACACCCACAGTAAAAAACTTCTATACAGTGACATGATTTTAAATACTAGTACTGGAAAGGTTGGGAAAAGTGGATCCCTAAGGCCTGCCAACCAGCCAATCTAGACAAATCAGCAAATTCTAGGCCTGCAAGGGAACCTGATTGAGAAGACAGAGCAGACAGTACCATGAGAAACAACACCTGAGGCTGACCTCTGACCTCCATACACATGCATACACATGAATATAAAGAAAAACATAAACACACACACACACCACAAATATATGATTGTCTTTTGATAACTAACACAAAAGTCTCTGACAGAGGCTGTTGCAAACATACATCCATGAGCAAACCTAGAGCAAGGTAATTCACACTTGCCTCTAGTACAGGCAACAGCTTTGGGTAGAACTTAAACTCACTTCCATGGTCCCAGAATTTCAGGGGATGGTTTGGAATGAGTCATCATGGCCTCTGTACTGTGGTCTGGTAGTGACTTCTTAACTTTTAAATATAATTCAGCTCAGGGTTTAAATAAACCATGAAGAATTGCTCAAAATGAATAAAGAAAAATAGAAATAGTTCTAAGTGCAAATTAAAATGTATTTGTCTTCATATGTTCTATTGAAAAGAGTACATGTGTGGGTGTAACCTGGCATTTTAGAATCACCGGGGAAGGGAGTTTGGATGTGGGGTATTCAGCAGTTCTCAACCTGTAGATCTCAACACCTTTGGGGGTCAAACAACTAACACAGGGGTTGCATATCAGATGCCCTGCGTATCAGGTATTTACATTACAATTCATAACTGTAACAAAATTATAGCTATGAAGTAGCACCAAAATAATTTCTTGGTTGGGGAGGTCATCATGACATGAGGAGCTACATTAAGGGGTTGCAGCATTAGGAAGGTTGAGGCCCACCGGGAATCTAGATTGAGCCAGCCTATGGGCAAGCCTCTGAGATATTGTCTTAGAGACATTAATTGATGTGGGAAGACCCATTTTAATTGTGAGCAGGATCTAGGCTGAGTATGGGCTGAGCTCTCTCAGCTGGGGTTAATTCCTTTTCTTCTAACTGTGGATGCACTGTAGGCCCCTGCTTCCAACTCCTGGTAACCCAACTTCTCAATCATGATGGATTGGAACCTAGACCTGTGAGCTGAATAAACTTACGCTGCTTTGTCAGAATATTTTATTACAGCAATAGAAAAGAAAACTAAGACAAGGGGTTCATACGCAGATATGAAAACCAATTCAAGCTTGCTTTCTGTCTAATTGCTAAAAAGAAAGGCTATGAAGAGTAGAAAATTCTAGTTCACACATAACTATATATAAAAGGACACAAAAATAAGAATTTTTTAAAATGCAAATTATTTTATTGAGAAAGGGACTGATTTTACATAAATCTGAACATTTTAAGGAATAGCATGATTTGTAAATTTAAGAAAGGAAAATAGCTTATGAGAGAAAGAAATGAAGTTACAACGGCATATTTGGGTTTAAAAATATCTTAAAAAGAGGACTGATTTGGATTTGAAAGATTTTGTTAATGAGAAATTAAACCTTTTGCTACAAATTTAGAAAGGCTGGGCAGCTCTAGGTAGGAAGGCAGGGACAGGCTGTACAGAAGACTAGATGTGGCACACATGCTTTCACTCAAGCTCTTAGGAGGCAGAGAAAAGTGAATCTCTGTGAGTTTCAGGCTAGCCTGATCTACATAAGGAACCAACCCTGGGTCAGCCAGAGCTACACAGACAGTCCCTGAGGCAAAAAAGATTTAAAAAAAAAAAAAAAAGAAAGAAAAGAAAAGTAAGTAAGTTTCTGAAAATTGAATCAAATAGAAGGTAGTTTCTATGGGGTCAGAGTAGCTGTAAGTTATTTAAAATATGGAATGAGAGAGAGAGAGAGAGAGAGAGAGAGAGAGAGAGAGAGAGAGAGAGAGGGACCGAGAGACCCAGGGCCTTTGGGATCGCTCTACCACTGAGGTAAATCCCCAACCCCTGGATAGTATATTTTAAAATCCAAACATTGACAAACTGATATTTTTTAAAAATGCAATTGAGTATTTAAACCAACAAATTTTCTTAACATAGATCAGCCTAAAGACTGTTTGATCAAGATGATTTCCTGTATTTTCAGGTGTCTTTCTTAAACTATTGATTATTATTAAGAGAAAACATAGGATCTTAAGAACGTTTGTAAGTGGCTGCTGCTGCTGCTGCTGCTGCTGCTGCTGCTGCTGCTGCTGCTGCTGCTGCTGCTGCTGGGTTCTGTATGCATGACTACCCGTGTGTTCTGTATGCATGACTACCTGTGTGTTCTGTGTGCATGACTACCCGTGTGTTCTGTATGCATGACTACCCGTGTGTTCTGTATGCATGACTACCCGTGTGTTCTGTGTGCATGACTACCCGTGTGTTCTGTGTGCATGACTACCCATGTGTTCTGTATGCATGACTACCCGTGTGTTCTGTGTGCATGACTACCCGTGTGTTCTGTGTGCATGACTACCCGTGTGTTCTGTGTACATGACTACCCGTGTGTTCTGTATGCATGACTACCCGTGTGTTATGTGTGCATGACTACCCGTGTGTTCTGTGTGCATGACTACCCGTGTGTTCTGTGTGCATGACTACCCGTGTGTTCTGTGTGCATGACTACCCGTGTGTTCTGTGTGCATGACTACCCGTGTGTTCTGTGTGCATGACTACCCGTGTGTTCTGTATGCATGACTACCCATGTGTTCTGTGTGCATGGCTGACTGTGTGTTCTGTATGCATGACTACCTGTGTGTTCTGTGTGCATGACTACCCGTGTGTTCTGTATGCATGACTACCCGTGTGTTCTGTGTGCATGACTACCCGTGTGTTCTGTGTGCATGACTACCCGTGTGTTCTGTATGCATGACTACCCGTGTGTTCTGTGTGCATGACTACCCGTGTGTTCTGTGTGCATGACTACCCGTGTGTTCTGTGTACATGACTACCCGTGTGTTCTGTATGCATGACTACCCGTGTGTTCTGTGTGCATGACTACCCGTGTGTTCTGTGTGCATGACTACCCGTGTGTTCTGTGTGCATGACTACCTGTGTGTTCTGTGTGCATGACTACCCGTGTGTTCTGTGTGCATGACTACCCGTGTGTTCTGTGTGCATGACTACCCGTGTGTTCTGTGTGCATGACTACCCGTGTGTTCTGTGTGCATGACTACCCGTGTGTTCTGTGTGCATGACTACCCGTGTGTTCTGTGTGCATGACTACCCGTGTGTTCTGTGTGCATGACTACCCGTGTGTTCTGTATGCATGACTACCCGTGTGTTCTGTGTGCATGACTACCCGTGTGTTCTGTGTGCATGACTACCCATGTGTTCTGTGTGCATGGCTGACTGTGGGTTCTGTGTGCATGACTACCCATGTGTTCTATGTGCATGGCTGACTGTGGGTTCTGTGTGCATGACTACCCGTGTGTTCTGTGTGCATGACTACCCGTGTGTTCTGTGTGCATGACTACCCGTGTGTTCTGTGTGCATGACTGACTGTGGGTTCTGTGTGCATGGCTGGTTGGTTGGTTGGGTTCTCTGTTTTGAGAGAGTGCATCACACTCAATGTTGTCCAGAAAGGCCTAGAACTCATGGCCATTCTTCTACCTCAGGCTTCAGAGTGCTAGGTTTACAGGTATGAACAAGAGTGGAGGGTTATTAAGTATGTATTTGTTTCAAAGTCTTTTGGGTGATTGTTTTAGAACTGGATAAACAAATGACTATTTCCCATGATGCTTGGTATTTATTTTTAATGAAAATGTTCTAAAGATCATATAAAATTTATAAAAGCCTGAAGGTCCTAGTGTGAGGCTGTCAGTCATGACTGTTATCTTAAAACGATATGTGCAATAAAAATAACTAAACCATGTCAATTGCTAAACTCTCATCAAAGTTTAAACTACGAATATTACGTCTTTTTTTCAGCCATAGTTTTGATTCTTCTCTGAAACATTTAGAATCGGATTCACTTGTGCAATGGAGGTGGGAGAACCTCTGACACAATTTCCTGGGAACAGTAAGCTACATGGTTTGCAAATGGTTTTTCTTTGACTATCTTTGACTAAAATTAATATAACCTGAAGGATAGACGATGTTAACTAAAGTCCCCATTTGCTGTGCCCTGGTGGTTCATTTTATATTTTCTACCAACCCTGTACCTATTGTGTGTCATGATTCTATACAAGTCCCTTCCACTCCTAAAAAGATAATCCAGCCCAACCTTCAGCAACCTGCAGGACAGTCAAGCTGAACTTAATAATGAAATTCAGGAAGATTGTACTCCTCTCAAGTCTCCCATGGCTCCGGTGTGACTGAAGTGGGCATGACCTGATTCTGCATCATGAGTCACTTCTGTCTTGATGTGGTTCAGCTGAGTAACTAAGATGTCCACCCAGCAGAGACAGATAATCAAATTCTAGATAAACTGATCAACAATGTTTTTAGATGAAAATCTTCACTGAAGTGAAGAGGAGGAAGAGGAGGAGGAAGAGGAGAAGGTGAAGCTTTTTAGAATCAGAATGGAAGCTGTTGTGCCAATTCAAATAAAATAAAATAAAATAAAATAAAATAAAAACTTCCTGTGGTTCTCCTGGTGTTTGTCTTTAAACATTGTCCTCATGGACAACCCCTTGGAACACAAAGCTCGCTTATAATAATCCAGAGATGGAAAAGGGGGAGAGACAGACAGAGGAAGAGACACAGAGACAAAGAGAGAAAGAGAGAGAGACTGACTCAGTTGGCAATAGCATTCAGTGAAGAGACTGCTGACGGCAGTGGTGGTGATTGGGAATCCAGATTGTGTGAGTGAGGGGTTACATCTCTAGGAATACAGGGGTGGTATGGTGAGTAGAGAATGAGACCTAGGAAGGTGAGGGGCATGAAGGCATATGGCTTTGGGGTGTGAGGGTTAGTGTTAATTGTCAACTTGGAAGGGTCTAGAATCACATGGGCAGCAAGCCTCCAGGCACATCTGTGAGGGAATTGTGATGATTATGTTAAATGACGTGGGAGACCCACACTAAAAGTGCAGCACCACCCTCGAAACTTGGGTCCTAGAATACATGAAGAGGAGAAAATGAGCCATGCACTGGGGCCATCTATCTCTGCTTTCTGACTGTAGCTGTAATGACCTGTAGCTCCAATCTTCCCCCCCAAAGAGAACTATGCCCTTGACCTGTACATTAAAATGAACCCATTCTTGTCTAAGACGCTTTTGTTAAGTTATTTTATTGCAGCAGCAAACGCTCTACGGAGTGCTGGTTGCCTGTATGTGTGGGAAGGACAAAGAATGTGAGCAGAGTATGTGGGAGTGTGGGGATATTGAGGAGAGAATGCATACATATATATACAGGGTTGTTGGCACATGTCACTAATAATGAACCTAAAAAGACTCAAATAAAATTGGGGCAGGAATGTATTTGTTCTGGCTTTGGTTGTAGTCAACACAGAGATGCCTGATTGCAATGTCCCCCATGGTCACCTTCTTAGCAACTTTCTATGGGCCCCATGGCATCCTGTAGCTTTTGAAGACATCAAGGAAATCACATCATTCACGTTCTTGAGTAAAAGCTTGAATTACAGAAGTCAGAACTAAGACCTCCATCTAGATCACATGTTTCAAGTTCTAGGCAATTTATGAAAGTCTAGGGGACTTTCATAAATGAAACAAAGGGACTCCACCCCAGAGAGGAATGGGAGGTAAGGTACTTCAGAAAGTCCTCACATTTGATCTCTTCCTTTCTTAAGGGAGGGGGGTGGAACGCTTCCACTCAGGTGAAGTGTCAAGTCCGAACCTTGCCAGGGCATTCTCAGAGTGAGCTCAAAGCAGAAAAACCAGCAATCACACAGCTCGGCAGCACAGCAGCAGGCTTTGGGGACGGCACTTTCACCAGAGCAGCCCAGGGGAGAGAAGAAACAGCTCTGTGCTTGAGGATAGAAGGAAAGGAATGGAGCCACCAACCGTCTGGTCACAAATGGAAGAAAATAAATCTGTGTTACAGAGACAGGCTGTCACCCACTAGACCTCAAGTCTGCCCGGATAAATGAGGCAGGTTGGAGATTATGCAAAGGTTTTGAGCTTTCAATAAAATTGCTTGGCAGGTGTAAAATATTAATTCAATCTGTCCAAATAGAAAATGATTAATCAAAAGGGAGGGGGGGGGCTAATGAAGAAGAATAGAAGGTTCTTTGGGATGCAAGAGTCTTTAGGGTCCTCATGACTCAGAGCGAGATTTGAGGAAGCCCTGTCAAAAACCAGGAGTTAGAATAAGACAGAGCCATTACTTCTAAAGAAAACTGGATATTTTCCCCCTCGCAATCACCACTAGGATGTAAGTGATTGCCTCCCCAGGACAGACAATGGCACATTTTAAGAGCTACAATGTATGCTGATTATACAGGGCACTGATGTGCTCCCAAATTACAAACCCACTCTTCCCCCTCCACTCTTAATGGCCTATTACCTATACAGTCTGAGAGTTGCCATTCTCTTGAAAGGGCCGACGCCTGCCTAAAGCAACAGAGCTGTTTTAATTGGGAGCCACCTCTCCTCCTCCTTGGCAACCTATTTCCTAATTTCCAGGTATCCACTCACCATGCTGTGTGAAGAGGTCACTGTGAACAATCTCAATCAGGCAGTAGAGCTTCTGGACAGTCAGCAAGCCCACAGGAACATTCAGGATGAATTCCGTGAACATTTTACTATGAGGAGAAAGGCAAGTAACACTGTTCAGAAGCATAGCCAGCCCGAGTAACCCGTGCTGTCCCAAGATGGTGCAGAATCACCAGGGTAGAAAATGGCCATGAAATGTCAACACTAGGATTGATAGAGACTTTGATAGATCCAGGCCCAAATACCACCCTGGGAATCTGTGTTGTAAAACATGGGCTTATATTCTGTAATAGATTGAGTGGGTAAAATTCAAATTACATATGATGATAAGTGTTGATGAGAATGAAGATATGTGAAGATCCTTCAAGCTAGGTAGGTTGGAAAGGAAAGGGGCCTGTTCACTTAAGAATTTCCTAAAAATGTAAAAGCATGTTACAATGTGTTATATATTATATAATGTATAATATGTACACATATATAAAACATACACAACACTTAAAGCAGTATTATTTATAGTACTCAAAAAAAGGAGAAACTCCCCAAATGTCCTAGCATATTCTATAATGGTGAAAAATGAACACAATCAACTAAAACATGTTATCTGTACTCAGAAAGACCACATTCACCTTGAACCTGTGGCACTTGCTAGCTAAGTTACCAAGGTCAAGCAAAATTAGGTTCATATAGATCCAGTGCTCTAGCATTTTGGAATCTGACTGGTGCACACACAACACTTTGTATGGGGAGAACACCTAGAAGATGCCTCTGGTTGTAGCTGGGCCATGGCATGATGGGCCAGCATGGCATCAAGTCAGGGAAATGAGATACCTTAAGAAGCAGGCTATAAAACATAACACTGACCTGAAATGGGGGCGGGAGGTAGGGAGAGGGAGAGAGTGAGTGACTGACTGTGTGTGTTAGTATGTATATGTGTATGAGTGTGTGTGTGTGTGTGTGTGTGTGTGTGTGTGTGTGTGTGTGTGTGTGATTTTAAGGTCATTTGTAAAACTGGTATAGAAGGCATTAAAGAGGCACATGTAGGCACAGAGCAGACAGTGAAGACATGGGGCCCAGGTAAAGTAGGTCTTCCTCAGTGCTCCAATCTCATTGTACAACTGCCAATCACAAGGAGGGATAGTGTCCCTCCATGTGCTGTCAAGGACAAGACAGGCCATGGCTCAGGCTCACACAAGACAAGCTTCTCCATGTCCTCTCACTATCTCCAGCCAGCCCTGTGCTTCTCAAATATCCACTTGAATCCCTGGAAGGTTCATGAAAACCAGATACCAGGCTGTCATGTTCAGTTAAGAAGATTCAGGAAGATCTCAGGGTTTGACATCTAAAAAGTACAGGGTTCATGTGTGAGGCTGGTCCAGGGTCCACCCTTTAAAAACACAATCCAAGAAAAGGACTTTGCAGAAACAAAGTTGGGTAGACCAACGTCCTGGGTCACATAGGTTTCTCTTTCATCATTTGGAGCCTGCTAAGCTAGAACCCTAATGTCAATGCCCTGGAAGCAGAAAATAAGTATGTCCCTGTTGGACACTAAATCTCAGGCAAATCAGAGAATGCTGCCCAGGAGCCCCTTGCCCTTCAATTTCAAGGCATTAATGGCTTAGGGTGGATATAAAGTGAAGGAAAAATGACCCCTCAGGGACAAATGTCCTCCCGGATATTTGGAGGGTCTGGTTAGCACAAATGGTGCTATTTCTTACACATAGTTCATTGTGTCAAACATAAAGCAGGTGTACTGGGCTGCTGGGCTCACAAGGTATCAAAGGCTAAACACACCATCAAAGCACTTGTCAGAAAGCCATGGCATCTGTGGATTACACAGCAAAGAGCACTGGAAGGGGGCACATACCAAGAGGGAAAATCTGGTCCCTAGACTAATACTCCTCTCTGCCTGTCCAATGACCAACCCCTCAGAGGGCTCTTCATCATCGTCGTCGTCATCATCATCATCATCATCATCATCATCATCATCACATCATCATAGACGGCAACTTCTCACCATGATACAGATGGCTCAGAGCCCTTCATTTAGGAGGGCTCAGAGAGAGAGAGAAATTGTCCTGTCCCCTAATACTGTGGGGGCTACCAGAAGAGAAAAGGTCCCACAAAGGTCCCATACAAGTCTTTTAGGTCCTAAAAATTTAAACTAAGGCAGCAACCCCATACTGAAACCCAAACACAGAAGTGTAAAAATGGAAAATTTGGCTGTGTTGGTTAGTGTTAACTGTCAATCTGACAGGAGCTAGACTTACCCAGGAGACAGGTCTCTGAACATACCTATAAGGGGTTGTCCTGACAACATTAATTGATGTGGAAGACTGGTCTCAACTGTGGGTGAAACAACTCCCTGGGCAGAGCTCCCAGACTGCACCAAGTGGAGAAAGTGTTCTGAGCCTTAGCATGTATTCCTTCCCATCTGCTTTTTGACTGTGGATGCAACATGACCTTGAAGCTCCTGGTGCCTCGACTTCCCCACCATGATGGGCTGTAACTTGAATTATGAGCCATAATAAACATTTTCTCCCTCATGTTGTTTTTGTTGGGGTATTTTATCACAGCCAGAGACAAAGAAACTGAGATAACATTGGGTCACAGTCCCATTGTACTGTAAGCATTTAACAACAACAACAATAACTACAACAACAACAACAACAACAAAATAGTGGCTGTTGACAGATAAAGCTGTCTCCAGAGAAAGACACAACAATAGCGTCAATTCCACACAATCCAGCGCATCGACCTCTACAGGTCCAAGGCAGTCTACAATATCCTTCAAGCTCAATGCTCTGACAACAAGCTGCAGAGCAAATGTTTGTTTCCAGGAAGCTTACCTGAGCTCCTTGGGATCAAACACCAACTTCACATCATTGACGATTGTCGGCAAGTACTTCAGTGCTGCTCCCTGCAAACCAGAAAGAGGGGTGTTGAGTGGAATTCAGGCAGGCAAATGTTAACATAATCTTGTAATTCTGATAAAGGTCTGCAGAAAAATCAAGATGAGAAAGACTGCTTCCCAGTGAGGCTTAGCCACGACGACAATGAACAAAACAAAGTCCCATTCCCCTAAAATGAGCATTTATTTCTTTTATGTCCACATGCTTAAAAATAAAATGTATTACAGAAAAGAGAGTGGGAAGATTGTAAGATTCACAAAACAGGGAGTTTTCTAGAACAATAGTACTCACATAGTCTCAACACCAAGGCTACCTAACAGGGCAACACCAACAGGCATTCTAACGTTCATAGGGAAGCTCATGGGGCCCCAACCCTAGACAAAGAACACAGGCGACTAAGGAATACATAGGGGCTAAAATGGTCTTCCTTAGGGAAGAGCATACCAATTGGTTCTCCAAGACCACGTGATCGACCCTTTAAACATACATGCAAGTAACATGATAGGGCCAACGGGAAGAAAAATAACAATAATGGCCACCAATAAACATAACTTGTAAAACTAAGAGGCCACCCTGTGAGCTGAGCAGAAGTTTGTCTCTAACTGAAACAGAATGAATACCAGTCCCTTACGAAAATACCCTTTGACCAAATCCTCTGTGGGTTTCCACAGAAGCAGTTCTGCTCTACACCAAAGACATCTTTCTGCTGTCTGTCCTTTAGTGAAAGACCATTTTGACCTTACTCAGTCATGTCTGGCCTTCACCTCTATGTCTTCCAGCTTCTTAAATTATAGGCAGTGCCTCTATCTGGGTCCTCACTCCCGAACACAGAGAGCTGAAGAAGTCTAGCCACCATAAAAGTTTTGGATATATACAGGACCAAAACTTGATTCAAAATCAAGCATGCACTATGCCTGGAAACAGTAGGTGTTTCCAACAGTGTCTGCCCATGGACTCCACGTCGGTCCTGTCTCTGCACACACACCATGCCCACTATGCAATGGATATGTTATCACAGCACACATGGGGAAGGAGCCCAACACAAGGAAAGTGGTCAGGTAAGATCCCAAACTATCACATATTAATGAATCATGGTATTTTTACTGCAATAACATCTTCTGCCTTTACAGAAATGCACTGGCTTAATTTGCAGGTCGGAAAGACTTGTGATATTTTCCTGCCATCACTCCCCAGCAAGCCTCTCATTAGCATATCTTTGGGCTGTAGTGAGATATAGGAAGAAGTACATAATACTAATATGCATATTAGCTTTCCTCTTTGATGAGTGGGACCATTCTATGTATGCCCAGTAATTATTTTCAAATAAATTCTGATGATGTATCCTCAGTACCTGGTTCATTTGGATACCTGTTTTACCTTCCTGGATACCTGGGCTCACTTCAAAATTTCTCAGGAGAATGGGAGCCGCTAGCACAAAGAGGTTAAGAAGCCCTTTTATAGAAAGCCCAGAGCCTCACAGAGCAAGGGATGGGGACCTATTACCTATCATTCACCACATAAGACCTGCCCACTCAAGTATTTTATTTAAAATTTTAAATTAGTATACACACTTTTAAATTTCAGTACTGCATTTTTATGAATTATCCTCTCCATTTCTCTTCCATTCCCTGACTGACCCCCACTCTGATGGCCCCAGGGCTGCCTTCCTCCCTTCCTGCCTCTAGTGTCCAATCTCCTGGCTTCCCTCTTCCACTTTAGTGGTCCACAGCATACATCCACACTGACTCATGCGCGCACGCACACACGCACACACACACACACACACTCATGTGCATGTGTGTATATATACATTGTAAGCTGGGATACCAAAAGAGAGACAACATGCAATATTTGTCCTTTTTATTCTGAGCTTCCTCACTTAATATAATTTTCAGATCCATCCATTTCCCTGCAACATTCGTGATTTTATTTTTCTCTGTTACTGAATAAAATCCGACTGGGTACATAAACCAGAATTTCATTATCCAGTCATCTGTTGAATTCCTTGTTTTTGTGAGAAATTAAACAAACAAAACACTGCCAATCAGCAAAACTGCCAGTCAACAACTGAGCTAATGAAATGAAAGGATGGTTTTCAAAAGAAGAAAAATGAATGTCCAACACGTATCTTTAAACATGTTCAATATCCCTAGCCATCAGAGAAATGAAAATTAATCCTACTTTGAGTTCCATCTTACCCAGTTAGAATGGTTGTCACCGAGAACAGAGTCAACAGCAATGCTGGTGAGGATGCAGGGGAAGAGAAACCTTTTTCATTACAGATAGGAGTGTAAAATAGCACAGCCATTATGAAAAGCGGCATGAAGTTTTCTGCAAAAGTTCAAAGCGGAAGTGGGCCAGAATGATGACTTAGTGGAGTAATGGTACTTGCTGGCAAGCATGATGACCTGAGTCCCATCCCTAGGACCCACATGATATGCAGAAGGCCAGAACTAGCTTTTGCAAGTTCCCCTGACTTCCACACATACCCTTTTGCAAGTGTGTGTGTGTGCACACATGCATGTACATACAGGATGGATGGATGGATGGATGGATGGATGGATGGATGGATGGATGGATGGATGGATACATAGATGTAATTTAAAAATTTAGTAGAAACACTGCATGACCCAACTCTAGCAATCCTGAGGCTACAGCCAAGAATACACTGCCACAGAGACACTTGTAACCCTTGCATCCGTCATCTTTACCCCTAGGAGGCTTCCTGTATGGAAGTGAGAGGTGTCAGAGGAAGAAACATACAATACAGGTTAGTGACTTTTGTCTTACTCACGGTGAGTGCTGGACAACATTAGATGACTGTGAATTCAGGAGAAGCTGGGGACCCTTCCCTTGGCTACATCTTGCTGGGGAAAGAGCATGAAAGTCATTGTTCTGACCTGACTCTGCCACTTGCTATCTGTGACTCTAAGTAGCACATGTGCCATACAGAGCTCTGCTTCCGATATCATCTGACTCCTGCTAATTTCTTCAAGAAACCATAAGAAAGCACAAATGCAAACAGACAAGCTAGCAGGAATACACTTAGAGTAGTGGAAAACATGGTGGGGAATCAGTGTGCCACTCCCCAACCCCGCCCCAGGACCAGAAAACAGGAATCGGTGTTACTCGGCCCAAACAAAGGGGCAGAACTCACTTGCACATATCTCCCTGAATAGATACGGTCCAAGGGATTTGTACCAAAGGCACCAATTCTCCAAAAGCATCACCAAATAAATTCATTCCAGATTCACACATGATACACAGATGAACTCTAAGTGTTAAATAAAAACTTGGGACTATGAAACCTTTGAAAGAAAATGTTTGTGACTTTGGGCCAAGCTAAAATTCCCCACATGGAATAATAACCGCGGTCTATGAAAGCAAACATTCGAAACAAAGAACGGCGTGTCTGAAAGGTGCAGTTTGGCTAACAAGGCAGGCGTCGCACACAGAGAGAGGACGGCGGCAAACCCCCATCTGGCAGAGAGTTACATCTAGCATGTCCAAAGAATTCAGGAACTCAATAAAAAAAAAAAGAAAAGAAAAGAAAAACAACAACAACAACAAAACAAAACAAAACAAAAAAAAAAAAAACCCAAAAAACAAAAAACAAGAAAACTCAGCACTTAAAAAAAAAGGCAAAAGAGTGGAGGAGACCCCTCTCCAAGGAAAGGTGTGAGTAAACAGTATTGCAGAGATGCTCGGCACAGCCAGACATGGTAGTGCACACCTGGAACCCCAGAACTTGGAAGCTGAAGAAGGTAGGAGGATCAGGAGTTCAAGGTCAGTCACAAGATCAAGGGTAGCTGGGGAAAGAAAAAAGAAAGGAAGGGAGGAAAGAGGGAGGGAGGAGAAGGAAAAAAGAGAGGAAAGGAAGAGGAGATGGGAGTGGAGGGAGTGGAGGGGAAGGAAGATCTCTGCACCACAATCTCAGGAGGATGTAAAGCACCACCCCAGAGAGCCACCGCTCCACCTCAGAATTGCTCAAAGGAAAGCACAGTCTTCAGTGACGCCCAGCACGCCTGTGCCTCTAGTCGAAATGCAGAGCTAAGGAAAGAAAGCTAGAAACAGTCTTGATCGCTTGTGGCGGTGAGTCAGGAAGAACCCACAAGACCCATCAAGTGCACCCCTGGGCGTAAGAAGGACAGAAACCCTACGTGCAATAATGCACAGCAGCCTTACTTATTGGTGATCAATAAAAAAACAAGAAGTAGCCAAACAGCCCCTCAAGAGATGAATCCATACAGTGAAGCACTATGCGGCACTGAAAATACGAATCCACAGTTACACACGTGCATATGGGTCCCAGATGCACCGGGCTAAGTAAGACAGGGGACCCAGAAGGCCAGAGAACATAACTATATTTTAAACATTCTGGAAAAGTCAAAATAGCACGGCGCAGGTGAAAGCGAGGTTGGACCTTCTGCCACAGAGAATGGAGGAATGTCACGGTGGCTGGCGGTCTTCCACGTGACAGCATGACGGTTTTGCAGAAAGTGCCAGAAAGTGTCTGGCATTAAGATTAGCCTACAACAGAAGCCAGTTGGCAGAAAATATAGAAACCCCTCCCCACGGAGGCTGGCATGTAACAGAAGGGGGAAAAAAAGAATACGTTACAAATGTCCTAGTCTGACGTACGCGGGAACCTTTCGCCTTAATTTTCAAAATCATTAGAAATATGCTAAACGGATGTATGTCCATATTTGGAATGGAAGCATAGGGGATGGAGGTGGGAACTGAGAATATACCTGTGCTCCTCTGTGGAAGGTTTCAGCAGCCAGAGGCAAGTCACATGACAGGAGTCTTAATCTACCCAATGTCATGCTGGCCCAACTGATACACTAAATGGTTGTAACAACCTCTGGAGGGAGCCCCTGAGCATGCTGACACAGATGGAAAAGGGGAAGGGTGAAGCCCGGAGCTGTCTGCATGAAGTCCCACTAGCTGGGACTAGAGCAGTCCAAGGCTGGTTTGGTGAAGCTGCCATATTTGGTCTGCACAAATTTTACAGGGAATAATGAGGTAAAGTGTCTGCCTTGCAAGCATGAGGACCTGAGTTCAGATCCTTGGCATGTGGGTAAAAAGCCAGGATTGACAGAGAGTCCTCAACCCCAGCAATGATTAGGTTGAGTGTTGGAGACAGGTAGACCCCTAGAATGTTACTGGCTACGGAGCCTGGCATACCTGGGAAAGTTCAGACCAGCTAGAAATCTTGTCACTCTCAAGAGTGACACGGGTTATTCTCTGACCTTCGCTCCGCACACAATCGAAAACACACAGGGCTGCGGAGCAACTTGTCCCCTAAGTCTCCCCTGTAGATGTGGGTGCCCAAAGTTTGCAGGTATCACCACTGCCTTTCAACACCAAAGAGATCAAGGGGTTCCAATTAGTAGCCCTGTGTTTCCAATGAAGGAAAAAAAGGCGCTAAATAAAAATCACTTCTTTCTGGTTTCAAATGTTCTGCTTCAAGTCCCTCAGACTTGGTCTGGAAAACTAGAAAGTATTTATGGTGACATTTAATAATGAGTGTCTGCAAAGGCGGAATGTGTGGTCTTTTAGAGTGTCTCGTTTAGTCTGTAGACATCCAGAAGGTGCGGATGGGCTCTTTTTACACCGAAGCCAGCAAAGAATCACTGCCTGCAGCGACTTCATAAACACCACGTCTTCGCAAGGATGCAGCAGACAGCCACAAAACGGACAGGGCTTGAGGGGCTGTCTTCTGCTGGTGGCCTTGAGCCGTTCAGTTCAGTGTTCAGCAGGACAGTCAGAATGTCAATCAGAGACAGGGTTCTAGCAGGCTTCCCCAGGGAGGCTGTCGCAGACTTCCCAACCCAAGGATGTCCCAGGGAGGTGCACAGAAGTCCGCTGAGCAGGCCAGAGGCCAGGAATGTCACCAAGCCCATTAGCCAGGAACGCAGCTTATCAGACCGATTATTACAGACCTTCCCTATAACTAGACCTAATCTGAAATAAGGGTTAAGGAGAAGACAGAAAGCAGGAATCTAAAGTGCTGTGACATGAGGCGTCTTCTTCTGTGACCGTTCTCACCCTTCTCACTCCAGTCTTCCCTCAGCCCCTCATGGAGCACCCTGTTCCCTATGTCATCTTCCATATGGGGTCCCTCCACCTGTGGGCCCTAGGATCTCACATCCTTCTCCCCCTGACATGCAATACCCCTTTCTGCTGAGCTTGACACCTATTCTAAAGGTGTCCTAGAGCATACCTGCTGGGCTTTGGGAGCCTGCTTACTGACTGTCAGCCCTCCATTTGAACATGAGCCCGAGCATTCTGCTCCTTCACAACCCACTCATGAAAACCACAAAGTACCTGATATTAAACTTGCCCTGACCCGATCACGTGCTCCCTTCTGTAGATACCCCATCCAATGCCTCAGCCTTTTAGTTAGCCCCATACCTCTGCTCTGACACCCTCTAGCTCATTTCTTGCTAGAAAAGGGGACACGCACACACACACACACACACACACACACACTTTCTGCTCTGGGGGTAGAGGTGACCTGGCCAGAATTCTCTTGGACTCCTGAGCTCTGGCCCAATTGAAGAGCCCTCTTCAAAACCTACAAAGTCCTATATGCTTTCTTTCATGGGCTTGTGCACTACTCCCTACCCTACTGCAACACACACACACACACACACACACACACACACTTTCTGCTCTGGGGGTAGAGGTGACCTGGCCAGAATTCTCTTGGACTCCTGAGCTCTGGCCCAATTGAAGAACCCTCTTCAAAACCTACAAAGTCCCATATGCTTTCTTTCATGGGCTTGTGCACTCCCTACCCTACTGCAACACACACACACACACACACACACACACACACACACAGACACACCTACCTCAGTTAATCTGCCTAGCTTCCACCCCTAGCTTAGATCCTACTCTCCTACTCTCTGGGACACCAAAATATTAGATTAAGTACCTAGAGATATCCTTACAGGAATCCAAAGGTGGCTTGCTCATGTCCTCCCAGAGAAGGATGTCTTCTGCTCTGTTGAAGCAATGCCAACCACCAGGACTCCCAAAAAAATGTGAACCTCGTGCAGTGCTCACTGGGTCCTGAAACAAAACACCGCCTCTCCACTTCCAGCCATGCCTGTCACCACCCTTAGATAAGAGAGAAAACCAATGTATCTTAGGTTCCCATACTGAAGCACTCTCCTTACCTCTCTCCCAGTCCTGACTCACCCCTGGGCCACTGTGAATCACGTGGCGAAGGACCACAACTTGCTTATCCCATTTTTAATAAATCATGGGATTTATGCGGAGTACCCAGTGCTTGCTAACAACTTGGCCTAAGCTTGGCAGAAGGTATCAGTGTCCTCTATAGCAAGGGATCACTGCTCTGAGGGCAGGTCTGGGTCAAATGGGAGGGCTGCTGCTTCAAGAAAAAGCCAAGACGCAGCATGCGAGGGATAAGGCATGGGTGTGACACTGTGGGCAGATGACACTGGGCACCCAAAGAAACCCAAAGAGAATAGGTGAATGCTCACCGGTGCACCAACAGAGTGGACAGGGGAGACAGTGCAGGGTGACTGAGTGCAGGGCTCCAGACTAGATTTAGGAGCAAGGATGGCTAACAGGATCTGTTTCCAGGGTAAACTAGAAGGAAAAAGGCCATGAACAGATAAACTTGATCCAGGATGCCAATGGATGCCCAGTGCACAGCATACTCTGGCAAGGTCTACGAACACAGCAGCCCCAGGACAGCATGCAGATGCAGCACATGTTAACTCACCCTGACAGCAGAGCTCTCCACCATGAGTCTCAAAACTCGGTGGAAATCTTAGAACTGAGCCACCCAGTCAGAGTTCTCAAAGAGCAACAAAGGGCATTTCCGTTCTCGACTGGATTTGTTTGGTTCTTATTATTTTAGGCCACTAAGTGAAGAAAGGTCTGTTTAAAATGTGACAATCTCTCCTCAACAGTGGCCCCAGCACAGTAACACCTGTTTCCCGGACCTTGCACAGTGGGCGATCATTCATCCATTTCTGGGGTTGGGGAGTTGGGTGGACAGGCCTTTGGGGTGTTCCCAAGAGATGGAGCTGAATGGAGCATAGGTGGAGGTGGTGTCTCTCTCAACCCATCCCATGGGGCTGGGGTGCCTGGGCCCCCTACCATAGGACCCGCTTTATCAAAGAAAACAAGGCCGTCTGCAGGAATTCAGGCAAGCCCACTGATTTTGGTTCTGTTTGCTCATCTCCTATTCATTAATGCAGAGGGGAACTTACAAGTGAATGCCTAGTCTTTAAAAGCCCATTATTTCTTTTCATTTGATTTGAGATACAGCTAAAGAGGCTTCACAGCAGATCAGAGCCAGGTTGAGGTTCTCTGCCTAAGTGGAGCTTTGTGATCTCTCCATCTTGATGCACTAGAGCCTGTGGGCACACGTCCACTGACCCAGCAATATCCTGAGAGTAGAACACACATGTGAGGTCCAACACACAAGCATGTACAACGAGGAATCCAGAGATGGCCCAGTTGGACATGAATTCAATCCCCCAAACTCACCTTAAAAACAAAAACAACAACGAAGAAAAAGGACCTGGGCACCACGGTGTCGTACTTCAAATCTCATTACTAGAGAGGTGAAGACAAGCAGATTTCTGTGACTCAGTAGCCAATTAGCCTAGTTCCAGGCCAGTGAGAGACCCTGTCTCAAAGAAAAGTTACCTGACGGAGCAATTCATGAGGCTGACTTCTGACCACCACACATGTGCACATATACCTGCACATACAGGTGTACACACACACACACACACACACAGAGAGAGAGAGAGAGAGAGAGAGAGAGAGAGAGAGAGAGAGAGAGGAGAGAGAGCGCATACACATTGTAGCGCAGATCCACCACAGAGGACTAATGAAAGCCAGCCAGAGATACATGATGCCAGACCATGACTGCAGAAAAAGCTATTTCTGCTTCTCTGAGGAGACAGGCAGGCTGGTGAGTATCCTTCCTGAAATCAGGTTCATTTCTTAATATCTGAGTAATCAGGAATTGGGAGTATTCTGCAATCAAAACCCCAGAGAAGGTGAATGGGGTCAAAAGGACGCAAATGGACAGGGAAGACAGTGCAATTAAACTTTCAGAGGCAGAAACAGGAAACCCATAAAAAGGACCTCAGAAGGACTGGAGAAGCTTTTAAAAGTTTTCTTATCAGTAAAATAGTTCAGGTTTAAAAAAAATGAAATAAATTCTGTAGTTCACATAATTTCACTGCCATGCCTCTCATGAGAATGTTAACTTAATACAAACTGTAAAACAAAACCAAAAAAAAAAAAATTCATTTTCTATCCAACATCAGTTTAATGCTGTGAGTGTCTCTCTGCCTAAAAATATTACTACTGATGACGATTAATAGATACTATTTTAGGGTAAAGTTCAGGCTACATTATTCAGCATAATTATTTTAATTAAATCCATTAGCATATCTTTATATAAGATTACAAGAGCTATCGGTGATACAAAATAAGTTTTTCTTGAATAATGTATGAAGCAATTATTAATTTACATATTTCTGGAGAAAAACACATATTAAAATGATTCCATTTGTAGATTTTTGAGCTAATATATATATAAGTCAACAGAGTCTCCTTTCAGACTTCAGGGTTCCGGTTCTGGAAGACCTCAGAAATACCCGAAGAGCTTGGTAAAGAACGTATAAAGAACGCACCTGCAGGGTGTGCTTGGTCGAGGTCCTTGATGAAACAAGGCAGGTGGCTAGACACAGTGAGTGCAAAGAGAGTGGACAGGAGCCTGCAGCAGGAGGAGCGTGGCCTCGTGAACAGAATCCACACACAGGGACGGCAGAAGCCAATCCCATCAGACTCCTGACCTCCTGAGTTTCTCACCTCTTTCCTTGGTGATCAAGCTTTCCTGCCGCGGTCCTGTCCTTCCTGATTTCATTCCTCATCTCTCCTCTGACGCCTGGGTGCACTCAAACCCTGTAGTCAGTGAGCTTCCAGGGTTACTTATCCTAGGTGCGTCTATTTCCAAGCACCACCAATATTAATAAACACGAAAGTTAGACCATGCTCCCACACTTAAAACCAAGGGTTACGCCACTTTGGAGAATACTGACCATTGGGAGAGGGGTTCTTTACTGTGTAGAAATGTTTTTAGCATTTGGAAATACTGTCCACTAAAAGCTTTAACTAGCTCTTCCACACACACGTGTACACACCACACACATACACACACACACACATACACACACGCACACACACACACACACACACACACACACACACACACACACTTCCTAATTCGTGTGGCTGTGTTACATGGAGTCCCCACAGCATAGAAGTCTGCAAACTTTAAGTCAGCTTGTTAGTCCAGAGCTAGCAGACAACAGAGGTGGTCAGCTCAGGCCTCACTAATTTCTGCCTCTGCATCTACCCCTAGCTAAGTGAACATGCCCCTCCCTGCTCTCCCCCTCCCACACAGATCTCTACCACTATCAGACAGAAAGCTGGGACATGGTCTTTGTCTCCATGCCAGACATAAGGGAAACTAGAAGGGAATGAGTCAAGTGTAGAATATAGAGAAGCCACCATGACTCAATGACTCTAGGCAAAGCCACAGTGTAGGGGCAGGAGCAGATGGCAGGTACAGGAGAAAAGACCCTTGATAAGAAGCAGAGCAAGACAAGGAGAGGAAGACCAATAGTCAATCACTGCAGGAATGGAAAACATCCCTGTGCTGTTCTTAACCACTGATGATCCTCCTGTCAGGAATCACGGCAGGCTAAACAGGGGAATTAGCGTGATTTAGCAGGAACAAACCTAAAGTGAATTACTGAACTTTTCTTTCTTTCTTTCTTTCTCTCTCTCTCTCTCTCTCTCTCTCTCTCTCTCTCTCTCTCTCTCCCTTCCTTCCTTCCTTCCTCCCTCCCTCCCTCCCTTCTTCCCTCCTCCCCCCCTCTCTCTTTCTTTCCTCCTTATGCCAGCTCAGTGACATCAGGGAGAGCTTGAGAAAATGAGAGCAATCCTGTGAGAGGGCCACAGGATTGGTGCAAATTGTCCAGACAGCTTCCAGGAGGCAAAGCTCAATTCCAAATGACAGGGACTATCTACAACACACTTGAAATTCAGATGCAGACAGATGGGGACAGCAACAGAAGGGTCTGAACCTCAGTGAAACAGTGTTGAAAACAATGAGGAGTGAGTGAACACACCACTTACTCCTGGCTTTCCTCCAAGCCAGGACAGCCTGGGAAAATGGAACCTTTTAGGACCATGCCAGGAAAAACAATATGTGCCACAGGGCAGGTGAGACCCATGCAAGAAGGCAGTGGAGTCCCCAGATCCTTCTTGCAAGGCGAGGCAGGCTACTCATCACTACCCTGTCTGCTGCCCTGCTGTCGCCAGGCTCTGTGTCCCCCAAAAGGTACAAAGAATGAAGACAAGGTGCCCACATAGCTCAGCGGTACTAGACAGAGTAAAGAAAGGACCTGAGGAGAGAGGAAACAAACACAGGCCCAGCCAACCCATACCACCAGCCCCAGACAAAACCCAGCCTATCTGAACCTGCTGAACTAGAAGCTCATGTCCATCTCTCTTCAACCTCATCCTAAATACACACCGAGTCCTAACACCAGTCCTGTGTTTCAATGCCCCCTTCCAGATTTAAGTTGTGACAGTACTGAGAGACATTTGAGAGGTAATTAAGCCATAAATAAAGGCTCCAGATTCTGTCATATAAACAGGAGGCCCTACCACTTGGCTTACCCTCCAGGCTACCACCATTTGATAACATGCAGGGGAATGAAGCCTTCTGCTTGAACTGTGCATAACACAGATCTGCTTATCATATATGGCTCAAGTCTCAAGAATTCTGTTAGCAGACAAAGCAGACAAAGGAGCCTCAGTACAGATGATGAAACAATCCAGAAATAAAATCTTTACACAGAAAAATCATATGTGTGTACGAGAAAACCCTAAGTCCAGTGGTAAATGGGAAGTTTGTATCAGAAAAGAGAGAAGTAGGCAGTAACACACACAGATCCCCGCATTTGTAAAGATACCTGAGGTAATTAACAAGTGTTCTGCAGCTCCGCACTGGAGACTGGGCTTTTAGCAAGGGTTCTCTATGAAACTGTAGAGCTCATAATGGAGTAACACACACACACACACACACACACACACACACACACACACACAGAAACACACACACAGAAATACACAGAAACACACACACAGAAATACACAGAAACACATACACACACACACACAGATACACACAGATACACACACACATACACACACACACACACACACACACACACACACACACACACACACACACACACACACACACACACACACACACACACACACACACACACACACACACACACACACACACACAAACACAAAAAAACACACACACACAAACACACACACACAGAAACACATACACACACACAGAAAGAAACACACACAGAGAAACACACACACAAACACACACACAGAAACACACACACACACACACACACACACACACACACACACACACACACACACACACACACACACACACACACTTTCTGACTAGAAAACAAATGATAAAGGAGAGACCAGAGTCCACATCCCCTCTCAAGCACAGACTTCCCATTAGGCCCTGAATCCTAAAGGCTCCAGCACTTTCCAACATCCCAATCCCAGATAATAAAGTTTTAACACACAGCCTGTGGGGGAGTCAGTACTCAACTGTAATGGATGTAACTTTTTTATTTGAATTAAAAAGGGAAAATCTGAGATCAATCTGTCACTCATTGGAGAAACTTGGGAGAGGCCACCATAAATAAAACAAAAGGACATCATTATTGACAAATAGGGGGACTACTATGTGATCTCCCATGGCCAAAACTAGGCATTTTCAGCAAAGAATGTAAAACACCTATTAAAATTCTGTATAAGTGGGATCCTGGAAGCTGTGTTCACAGCATAAGCCATGCAAGTGTCCGTCAAGGATGTATGCAAGGACAGAGTGTGGTTCATTTGCACACAGGAACACCATTTCAAGCTTTCACAAGGAGTTGCTAGGTGCCATCATAGGAGCCAATCCTGAACTGAGTGAAGGGAAAACAAAAACACAAACAAAAACATTGGAAAAGTCACGTGCTTCCTGGTGCCATTAATATAGAATATACACAGTAGGAAACAGATGAGAGTTGTTGGTTGCTGGGGTAACAAAGAAGAGGGGATCGATGGCCATCACTATAGGGCTTCCTCTTGAATGGCAATATTGGAACAGCACACACACACACGCACGCACACACACACATAACATAACATGTTATGATGTCTATAACAGAGCTAGAGAAACGACACAGCAGTTAAGAGCATTTACTGCTCTTCTAGAGGACCTGAACTAGATTCCCAGAACCATGTCTGGTGCTGGCTACTGCTTATAACTCCAGATCTAGAAGATCCAACCACCACCATCTGGCTTCCATGGACACCTATACTCATATATGCACATGCATGTGCACACAATTAAATAATAAAAATTAAATCTTTTAAAAGATGGTTATAACTCATAAACCTTCTGTCATGTACATTTCAGCAGAGTTACACACACACACACACACACACACACACACACACACACACACACACACACGAACTGGAGGGGAATGAGGACATCCTGTCCCCAACTCCTGACTCACTGACTCCAAGCCACAACCTGCACCTTGACAGCTTGTGACTGACACACACAATGGTCTCCAACAGTGACAGACATACATTTCAGACACAGTTGTGTGGCTGAAAAGATCTTAGAAATGGATCTGAGGTTGCTGATCTTATTAATACATTCCAATATTGGTGCCTGGCATCCCAGATCCCCTGGGTCCCCTGAGCATCCACTGCTAATGCCATCACTAATTAATAAGCCACCATGGCACCAGGATGGAGAGCCAACTCACACCCCAAACATTAGTCACTATGGAAAACTTCCCCTGTCTCAAACCACCTTCCCTTTCTATAGGATAACATATTTCCATGACCGTTTTCAAACAAGCTGTCCCATTTTGCATCAGATGCTATAAATAATAACACATAAGCAACTTTTTAAAAAAATTATAAGGGCAAAGTTTCCTTAGGAAAATCACTTACTGCACAAACATAAGGATCAGATTTTGGATCCCAAAAGCCCACAATAAAAAACAGGCAGGTATGGTAGCCATTTGTAATTGTAGCAGTTCAGAAGACACAAGGGACTCCCTGGGACAAATTGGAAGACTGGACTATCAGGATTTGGAGGTCCAGGGTTCCAGACCCTGCCTTGATAAAGGAAGTGGATGGCAATTGAAGAAGATACAGGATGTCAACTTATACTGAAATACAGAGGAGTTTCTCTAATAGTTGCCAACATAGATAAAAGCTTAGGCAGTTTAAAGCTAGGCACGGTGTCCAGTCTCTATCATCTCAGCATGCAGGGAGCTAAGACTGGAACACTACCACAAATTCAAGGCCTGTATGGTACAAAGTTAGTTCTGACAAACCCCGGACTATGGAGTGAAACTCTACTCTCTACCATCAACATCACCACCACCACCGCCGCCGCCACCACCACCACCAAAGAGAGGGATGGGGGTTGGGAGAAAGGTGAGGGAGGAGGAGGAGAAGAAGGTGGAGGAGGAGGAGGAGGGGGGGGGGAGGGGGAGGAGGATGAAGAGGAAGAAGAGGTGGAGGGGGAGGGGGAGGAGGAAGAGGAGGAAGAAGGGGGAGGAGGAGGAAGAGGAGGAGGAGGAGAGAGGAAAGGAACCATGAAACTGAAGAAAAAGTTCCTCATGTCAGCATCTTTGTCAGGGGAAAGCTGGTGGAAAAGATGACCATAACTGGCCACAGATATCCCTTCTAAGGCATCATCTCTCACAGGTGAGGTGGCTATGGTGGATTTCCAGAGATGAATGGGGCCATTCCTGGACACAGAGGCCCTGGAAGCCTGAGTGGTGACGGTGACCGTGTGGAAAGAGGAACCATAGAAGAGACAAAGAACATAAAACCAGCACGTGAAGTCTGGCAGGCAGACTGGCACCGACTGGCAGACCACAGTAAAAATGGTACCACAGGCAAGACATCATAGAAGCCAGGGAACACTGAGGGGAAGTTCAGCTGAAGCATGAGCACAAGAGAGGAGAGATGAGGAGGGCCCAAAAGGCCGGCGTTTGATTTCTGCTGTCCGTGTTACCCAGCTCTGGATGCTGTAACAGGTGTCCCAGTCTGGGTAGCTCACACTTGCAGTTGTCTGAGGTCACGTCACTCAGTAGAACAGATTCCTCTGGGTCCTCTCCTTGTCCTGTGATACCTACTTCTGGTGCCTTCCCTCTATACTGTGCTGTGTCCCATTCCCCAAACTCACTAGCCACATTGGATTAAGATCCATCCACCCTATGACTCCTGTAATCTTAGTCTTGTTTCTAAAGACCTCTTCCGCCAAAAACAGGAGTGGATCATCAGAATTCCAAAAGAGGTTTCTCTGGGGCACGGCCAGCAGCTAACACATAGGTCCATCTTCTGTGCTGGTAGTTTTATGTCAACATAACACAAAGGAAAATCATTGGAGAGGAAGGAACCTCAATGCCTCCGTAAGATCAAGCTGCAGGCAAGTCAGAGGGACATTTCTTAATTAGTGATTGATAGGAGAAAGCACAGCCTGTTGTGACTGGTGCCAAACCTAGGCAAGTCATCCTGGATTCTCTAAGAAAGCCACCTGAGCAAGCCATCCATGATGAGCAAGCCAGTTAGTAGCACCCCTCCATGGTCTCTGCACCAGCTCCTCCCTCCATGGTCTCTGCACCAGCTCCTCCCTCCATGGCCTCTGCACCAGCTCCTCCCTCCTCCTCCAGCTCCTCCCTCCATGGCCTCTGCACCAGCTCCTCCCTCCATGGTCTCTGCACCAGCTCCTCCCTCCATGGCCTCTGCACCAGCTCCTCCCTCCATGGCCTCTGCACCAGCTCCTCCCCTAGGAACCCTGCCCTGCATGAGCTCCTGCCCTCACTGTTTTTGATGGCGATCTATCTGTTGGGTGGAACTGTGATAGAAACAGACCCTCTCTGTCCGGACCTGGTTTGGGTCATGTTTTATCTCGGCAACAATAACTGTAACTAACACATCTTCCATCTCTTCTGATGCATTTTGCCTACAAGTAAGAATGGTCTAGTAAGCTTGTGGTTGTGAATTGCTACAGCACAGCACTAGAAAAGGTCCCTTGAATCAAAGGAAGCCCAGCATGAGGAGCGCTCAAAATCTTTCAGTCAATGCCGTCCTTTCCTAGTGCCTTCTCCAAGCATCCCATCCCTGGCGGTGAGCACAGACCTTCCATCAAGGACCTGCAGCCAGGGTCACAGGTTTGCTATGACCTAGCCCTAGACTGAGAGTCTCCCATTATGAATCCTGAAGGCAGAGATACTGTTCTTCAATCAGGACTAGTGCATACAGCAGCCACACGGGGCCATCCACAACCACAGGGGAAAGGAGACATGCAAATTTACAACTCAGTGCGAAGAAGGAAACCACACGGCATAAGAGAAAAAGAGGTGAGCAGCGGTAGACAGGTACAAAGCAGGATGGGGTGGGGGGTAGTCAATCAGTAGAAATTTGGGAGCCACAGAGACGGCTCAGTGGTTAAAAGCGTTCACTGCTTTTGCAAAAGATCTAAGTTCAGTGGGCAGCAGCCATGCCAGGTGGTTAACAACCAGCTAGAACTCCAACTCTAGCAGCAGCTAACACCTCTGACCCCCATGGGTACGCAAACTCAACCACACATACTCCTATACCAGCACACAACACACGCACATACACTCACACACAAATAAATATTATTTAAAAAATTTGGTTTGAAAAATGTCATAATGAAACCAAGTGGTTTGTAGGAATGGGAAGAGGCCTAGGGCACGGGAGCAGGCAGTTGTACATTAAAGGGTGTCCACAGGCATCTGAGAGCATGTGTAAGGTTGGGGTCATCAGAGTTCTGTCTCTAATAGCACTCAGCAGTCCACCCAGGGTGGTGAGGGTCTGTGGGCTCTGAAGGCACTGCCTGACCTGGCAGCTGTGTCCTTGGTGCCCCACAGCACCCATGCAATCTGTCCTTCCATTGTCCCAGCGATCTACTATGCGTCCTGCTATGCCTTGCAGGTGCGTGCCACAGTTCAAGTCAGAGGCCTCTCCTCCTAACAGCCCAGGCACTGTCACCACAGCCCTCTATTAATAACAGAGAAGATACTGCCCAAGGAGAACGAAGCTGGTTCCTCATCTAAAGAGAGGTACGGAAGCCCTTCCCTGCCTCCACTGCCAGTGGTGAACCATCAAAGGTTAAGACCCCCTCCTCCCTGAGGCCCAAGTCCCAACTTCGCTCTCTTATACACAAGACCCTAAACAGCTCACTGCTCCACCCTAGAAGCTAGGAACCATTTTGCTGACTTCCACCTTCCTGAGGAAGAAAGGTGCCCTCTCTTCCTCTTCCTCCTCATCCTACTTGTCTTCTTCCCTCTCTTTTTCCTCCACTTCCTCCTCCTCCCCTTCACCTCAGCTACCCTGTTCCTAGACTTAAACACACAAAGACAATTGTTCATCAAGGCTGCTGCACTCCTGTAGGAGCTTTTCTAAATGCAGGGCTTTTCCTCTGACCTTTGGGACAAGTGTCAGCTGGGGGGTGACAGGACTCTAAGTCTTTTACAGGCCAGGTGCCTCCGGCATGCAGAACAATTAAGCATGAGAAACACGGAAAACTCGACACATGTATATTTACATGTGCGTTCATTTATTGCTTGTGGGGGTGGTAAGAACATGTGCATGCACAAAGCGAGGAGCATACCCAGGAAGTCATGTGTAGAGGATAGAAGTAAAGACGGAGTGTTCTCCTCAGTCAGAGTCTTCATCTTATTACTTCAGTCAGAGCTCTCACTGAGGCCAGAGGTGGCCATTGCAGTTAGTCTAGCTGGCCGGCAAGCCCCTAGGATCTGGCTGCCTCTGCCACTGCCCGAGCTCTCAGTGTTGGAGTTATGAAAGTACACCAACACGTCTGGGTTCTGGGGGTCCGAACCCGGGTCCGTATGCTTTATGCAACCAACACTTTTACCCTCTGAGCCATTTTCAGAGCCCACATATATAAATTCAAGCCCATGGTTCTGGGTAACAGTGAAATGTGTATATATATATATATATATATATATATATATATATGTATGTATGTATATATGTATACACACACACACACACACACACACATATATATCGAGTATATATATCTTCGAGCTGCCATTCATCTATGTACTTCAAACAAATGATAAGTTACTGAGAAATTACTATAATCATTGTTATTTTCGGAGCAATAATAGAAGTGAGAGATTAACTTGAACTCAAACAAGATGACACAGAAAGACATAAGCAAGAACAGACTGAAAAGGCGCAGTGAGGTTTCTGCTGGAACATGACCGTCAGTCAGTTTAATAGCATTTAATAACTTGTGATAGGCACGTTCAAAGCAGGCATGGGAACAGCATCTTAGCTCTGCAATCTGGAGGGAAAGCGAAAAAGGTATTTTGCTCTGAAAAAAAAAAAAAAGATTGTGCCTGCTTCTTCCACAACTGACTGAAGGAAAAAGACAAATACATCAGAGACAACGGTGAACAGTGAAAATGCAAAGGATGAAAGGCCCAGCAACCAAGTGCTGGAAGGGTCAGTATCCGGTGACGTCACCATGAGCCTCAACAGAGGATAATGTAGAAGATGAGACACTTGTTGACAGCCAACTGGGTATCAAGTTCAATCAAATGGGGGATATGTTTTCCAACTCTGCCATTAATTGGCAACGTGAGCGGAGAAAACCTGCTGGCTTTCGCTCTGCATTAGGAAAGGACTGTTTACGGCAAAGCAGAGAAAACTTAAAAATTCAATACAAAAGCAAGGACAAGAAAATAATCTCATTTATTGGAAAATGAAGTGAAATGGGCTTCAGAGAAAATGAAATGCCCCAGCTCTGGGACGTGGAAGGCCCAGACATTGACAAATACAATGGTGCCCAGAAACACAGTCATGATGAAAGCCTGAGTGAGAGTGGAGACACATTCTACACGTGCACTTGGAATCACAGTCGTATTTACTAAGACAATGGCAACTAACTGGCAAGTTATTGATTATTGCTGCAGGCGGCCCTTTAGGATATCATTCTTAACTCTGTGAAGCCATATGCCTTTCATCAGAATGATCTCACCAAAGCTTGCCTCAAACCATTGATACCCCAAAGAACACTTGAACAAGGTGAGAAGACAGGAAGCATGGTTGCAAATGAGTCTGTAGACTGAACGTCTTACTTGGGTGTCTTCAGAGTGAAGAATTCCTTAACCCCACCCCAGGGGAGCCCTTAACTAGTTACTAGAATGGTTAGCAGCTGGGAATTCTCCTAGACACCCTATAACAGATCCTCAAAGGTCCAGGACCCTCTAATCCATAGTCTCTGGAAGGTTTACCCAAAGCAGCTCTGTTCCCAGCTCTCTTGCTCCCCTCTCTACTTTCCGTGCCCCCATAAGCAGCAGAGTCTGAGCTCCGCAGGAATTTATTTGGCTCAGCCAACTCAGGTTCTATGACATAACATTGTTGAACTTGGTGCTCGAACAACAGCAGAACTCAGCATCCACTTAAGAAGCCAATGTTCTGGCTTTGAAATGACATAAAGCCATGTATCAAATGATTTTACTAACTGTCATATATAGTTCAGGGTGTTTTGTTTTGTTTTGTTTTGAGACAAGGTCTCACTAATGCTGGCCGGAAAGTAGCTATGTAGACTATGCTAGCCTGGAATTTCCAGAGATCCACCTGTTTACCTCTGGAGTGCTGAGACTAAGCAAACAGCCATGTGTCACACACACATGCACAAACACACACACACACACACACACACACACACACACACACACACACACACACACAGGCTCATGGTTTAAGATACTGTCCAAATAAGGCATGAAGCCAAAATGACACAGAAGTTTATTAAGTCAGTTAACTACATGGGACTCTTGGTAGAAGCTGGTGAGGGTATATTTTTTCCTGCAAGCCTGGCCTTCTTCCTTTATGTTCTGGAGGCTTCTGAAGTCAACGACAAACATCTTTCACCATATTCACCCACTTGAATAGAAATGTGCTTTGTCACTGTGCATGAGATGGCTGTGGAAACCTTGAGAATTTCACACTGGTAATGGAAGTACATTTACTATACAAATACAGATGAGAGCCGAGTGTCTACACACAATCGACTACTAACTTAACATAACTCCCATGCAGGTAACATGTAGCTAACATTCACAGCACATGGGCATTACCTTCTGCATGGGTTGCACATTCCATTTCACAGAATTAGCTTTTCTTTTCTTCTATTGAAAATAATGTTTTCAAATGACACATTCTGATTATGGTTTCCTCTCTCTCTACTCGTTCCAGTCCCTCTCCATCTCCCCTTCTATCCAGATCCACACCCTTTATACCTCTCATTAGAAAACAAATAGACTCCTAAAGGATAATAACAAAATATAATAAGACAAAACAAACAAACAAACAAAAACAGAAAAGAGCCCAAGAAAAGGCACAGGAAACAGAGACCCATTCACTTGCACACTCAAAAAGCCCATAAAACCACAAAACCAGAAGCCATAACACACACACACACACACACACACACACACACACAAAACCTGTAGAAGAGAGAGAATACAATAAAATAAAAATACCAATAATATTGGAAAATATGAAAGAAAGATAGGAAGGAAGGAAAGGAGAGGAGAGGAAAGGAAAAGAAAAGAAAGACCCTGGCACAGCACTATGGGACAAGGAATGTCCGAGGACACCATTGAGCTTGCTTTCTACTGACCTCCACTGCTGAACACGCAGCCTAACTTTAAGAGTAGTCTATCTCTGCATCAAGACTCTCCTTGCAGAAAACTAGATTATCATTTCCACGTGGCTATCATTGGAGATCACTTCTGGATTACGGATGGAGACTTGTGTCTACTTCAGCTCTTGGACCCCATCTGCTGCAGAGCGCTTCAGGCTTCATGCTCACTGCCCCAGTCTCTGTGAGTTCACATGCACATCAGTCCTCTTGTGCACAGAAGGCCTTGCTCCCCGGATGTCTGCCATCCCCTCTATCAATCTTCCTGCCTGCTCCTCCTCAGGCTTCCATGAGCCCAGGCAGGCCTTGAAGAGACACCCCCTTTAAGGCTGAGTATTCCAAAGTCCCTCGCTCTCTTCACATTGTCTGGGTCTCTCTGTATTTGTTTTCAAAAGGTCTGAATATTTAGACATTGGTAATTTCATTATAACGAACATCAATCTGGTCATCAATTTCACACCAATTTAGAGTACTTGAGGCCTGGCAATTTTTAAGAACAATGGGAATGTCTAACCCAAGCCACCAGTACCTATTTTTATAGAATTAGGAGTGGTTGTTTTTAAAATTTATCACTTAGTTACATATTCATGATCTTTCATGAGCTGTACAACATAGCCAATTATTCTATTTTTAATGTGACCTTTAAAAGGCTTATTTAAAATGACATCTAACAATTGTGTTCATGCCAGCAGGAAAATGCCAAGCATTCGTTACATTTCCTTGCTCCTGTTTTATTGATTCTGCCAGGTGACTTCTGAAATCATGCCAAACCAACATGGAGATTTCAGGCAAATGTGTTTTGGTATTTCATTTGCTGTTTCAAAATAATATGGAGAGAAAGGTTCAAACGACTGCAAGAAAGCCATTGACCCTGTGGATACTCACTGGAGGAAATATGAGGGTTCTGTTTAAATGGGGGTTACATTAATTATGAAGACCATCTAGGTCTTCACCAAGGGGCTCTTCCGGACCTGTTCTTAAGACCTGTAGAGCGATCTCCTTTAATTAGAGACCCGTCCAGGCCTGGTCATGGTCCAGTGGGAGAAGAGAAAGCATGCTTTCGATACATCTCCTCTTGCCTCACCAAGTCCCCCTACATGGGGACTCTAAGAATGCTCTGCCTCCCCAGCATCTCCAAATCATCTGATTGTTGGTGGATCCTAGGGAATGCCTGTTGAATGAATGGATGAGTTAGCAAAACCCAAAAAGGCTTCCTCAACAATTAAAAAAAACAAAAAAACAACAACAACAAAAAAAAAACAACAACAACCAAAAAAAAAGAAAAAAGAAAAAAGAAAGAAAGAAAAAAACAAATCTTGAAGAGAGGATGAGAGAATTAGGGACTGGAAAGTAGGCCAGAAGTCCAGAGAATTCTGACATCCAGCATCTTGAAAATCCTCCATTGATCTTTGGTGCTCTACCATAGCATACACACCTGTCAAAAGAAAAGAAAGAAAACAGGGAGGCAGGCAGGGAGACAGACAGACAGAGGACAGACAGACAGACAAGCAGAGGAGGGGAGAAAAAAGGGAAAAAATCCTTTCAACAAGAGGTAAATGAAAACACAATGTCGTAGTTGACAAATGCTTTAAATTTTAGCTCTGCTCCCTTGTAAGGGACTAAACCCCTCTTGCTTTAAGATGGAATGACAGTGGCAACAAGCAGAATGAACTTGGATCATCCTGCAATTGATGATTCAGTAAATTGATGGTTCTTTACCCTATTTAAACATAAAGTCAACCTTGTACACATCCATCCTTCTCTTGCCCAATAAAAGAACTTCAAGCCTGCAATACTGCCTGACCCATGCAGGGCATCACAGAGATATTGAGTATCAAGTGATGTGACTTTTTGTGTCAGATAGTAATTAGTTTCTGGAGATATAAGGTAACTCATGAAAGCTCACTGGCTAAGGGCCAAAATACCCAGAAAGCTATACAGTAAAGAACAAAGATAATAGGAATTCTAACCCACCAACTCTTCAAATGAAGAAAGCCAGGTTGCAGAAACCAGGTGAGAGGAAGGAGAAAAACACCTGCTTAAAAAGGAAGGGGCCAGGCACAGAGATGCTCACCTTTAGTCAGAGTGTTTGCACCAGGAAGCCAGGAGCAGGTGGATCTTTGTGAATTCCAGGAGAGCCTGGTCTACATACCAAGTTACAGTCAGGGCTACATAGTAAGGCCCTGTTAAAAGAAAAGAAAGAAAGCAGGGAGGCAGGCATGGAGACAGACAGACAGATGAGCAGAGGAGAGGAGGAAAAGGGGGAAAAAAACCTTTCAACAAGGGGTAAAAGACAATGAGCAGATTATAGTGCAGCAAACCAGCCAGAAACAGAGAAACAAGCTCTCTCCTCTTCCACAGGACCAGGCTAAGGTGGTCTTAAAACACTCAGCAGCTGCCAGGATCCAGTAGCATCTCTCCTACCAGCCCAAATCTTCTGGCTATCTTTTACAGTGGAGACCCCATCCTGCATCCGATCCCCATATTTTCCTCGCCTTCCTAGACTCTGTGTGAGCCCTGCCCAGAGATGGGACATCCTCATAAAAGACAATGTCTCTGCTGAGTTCTGGTCACAGAACACACAGTTTCTCCCTTGAACTCTTGGGAAGGAATGGCACATTGGTCTTCTACTCACTTACCTGATTGTTTCTTTTGCCTGGCGCCAGACACAGAAAACAGCAAATGCTAGAAATGGAGGTATTATCCACTTGCTATTTTTACATGTAGGCTACCAGGCCAGTCTCCAGACACCTTGAGGAGAGTCCCAACATGGTTTCATTGATCTAGGGGAAAGATCTTCCATGATCCAACCAGACTTATCTCCTGGTTGAGTGTGACAAAGGGTCTTTGGACCAGATGTCATTACTTTTATGACCAGACATACTTAAAATGTGATACCTACAGGCCTACGGACCTCAAAGCCATGGAGGAATGTGCATGTATTTCACTGTGGCTTTATATATTATCTTCTTAATTGTAACAAGTAGCAATTGCTCAGCAACAATAGATTAATTAACTATAAGTCATGAGATACCCACAATTATGGACAAGAGATTATTGGTGAAGGATTTAAGGATAAAGGATTTTTTAGAGTAGCATTATTTAATTATCAAATTACAGAACAATATAAAAATAATGGGATCTGGAAGGATTTAGGCACATTAATTCTGAATAATAATTTTCAGGAGTAATATAGTCAAAGATGGAAAATTACAGATATTTCCAATGGAAAAGCTCACTGCTGTATTTATGGTCAGTGTTGGTAGCACAGTACTGTGGTCAGAACCATGCCTAGCGTGCTGACCCTGGGTTAACACACACAGCACAGCTCTTGGCTATGATTTGTTTTCTCTCCAGAGCCATAATCTACTAAAGGGACAGAGAGATTACTCATCTCTAAAGCCTTGAACAGTGTCTTAAAGGTTTAAAGTAACTTTTAATGGATTTTTCTTTTTCTTCTCTCTATCATAGGAATTTGTTTGGAAGATTAAGAAATCACCTTAGGAAAAAACATTAAACAGAGCTCACTAATCATCTTCCATTTAGCCTTTTATATGAGTAAATAGGGAAATCATTTCTAATCACATCCATTATACGGAATTCAAATTATTGCACTCTGTTTTATTATCTAGCAACAGGAAGTGTACATCCTCACTATGAAGATGAGTTTCTTACATGATTAACTCATATTTTAATAGTCTGAAGGGTTTCGGATCAAAGCAAGCAGGTCAGACACAGACAATAGCAGGAGCTGGAGGAGATGAGCACTGAGACAGCGAGCGCACTGTGACTGTCCTGGCAGGGACACAGGTAGTCTACGGAGACGTGTACCCCTCCCTTTGGCTGTCAGGATATTGAAATAATGAACCCGAGGAATATCCCCAGGAATCACACGCTGGGATAAAGAAGAGTGAAGCCTGGTGCCAATCAGAGGGGGAACTTATCTCCAGAAAAGCAATTTCACACAATCTGACACCTTGCTAGACCGCCTGACAGCAGAGACTGTGAAATGAGCAGGACCACAGCTTGACCAGGACTACTTAGTCATGCATGCCTCTTGCTCTCTATTTAAACATAAACCTCATTGTCAGGAACCCAAAATTGCAATTGAAGAGAGTCACTGGGCCTCTTTGTTCCTCTTCCCAATGTGGCCACATTGAATAAATCTCCTTTTTCTGCTTTTCACTATGGCTTATCCCTCTAATTAGTCCACTGAAGTTGAGTGTCTGAGTCTAGCTTGTTAGGACTAACGCCAGCACCACTCTCGCCAAGGCTCCCAGGTATGCAAGGAGCCAGCCAGGAAGCCACCAGGAATGTGACATACAACATTTAACATTTCATGTTTACCATGGCAGGTACAATTCTAGAATCATTTTCTGACCCCATGTTTGTTTGTTCACGGTTAGTGATACATGTCCACCATTAGCCAAAGTGCTCGATGGCCAGGAGCTGTGACATATTTAAGAATGACATTTAAAGAACGGCCCCAACACTTCTGCTCTGCGTGGCTGATTGGACGAGTTCCTTGCTAAGAACTCTGGGAGTGAGGGAGTTGGCATGACAGGTTGTACGCTAGGACCATATGAAGAAACAAAGTTATTCTATGCTGGGTAAGGAACGCTAACTGACTGGTGTGCAGGTCAACTGGGAGAGAGAGGGGATGGGAGTTCTAGGGCAAAGGCTAAGGCAAGCAAAGAACAGCACTGCACAATGTGTTGAGATGGGGGACAGGATGATTAAAGAAGGAAGGGCCACAAGGAGTAGCTCAAAGAGGGAGATTGAGTATGGAAGCCAAGGGGAAGGTTCTAGCTCTTTCCTCTCTTGCCAGACAATCTCTTGTCACTTCTCCCAGGGAAGCCACTTCTTGCCCATGCATAGACCTCAGTGGCTCAGAAGACCCTTTGCTGCTGGCAGGGTCTTTCATTCAGGGTGAGGGTCCCCACTGCTCCTGTTCCTGAGAAGCAGCAGCCTATAGCTAAGCATCATTAACTCTTCACCAGCATGGTGAAGACTGTGCCATGCACCCACATTTCCAAAGTGTTTCCAATGCTGCAAACAGCATCACTGCTATTTTTAAATGTAAACCATCTCCCCATGAAGGGGATTTTAAAAGGAGTTCATAAGAGCCCGCAGGTCAGTTAATCCAAGGCAGGGTAGGAGATCTCAAAGATTGCCTGCGATCTGGGCCAGGACACAGCTCCCCACCCTCACCCCATCCCCATTCTTTACTCCATCATGGCTATTTCTGCTTTTTTAGTACCAGAGGCTGTCTGAAGAAGAGATAGAAAAGGACAGGGAAGATACAAGAAACACACAGCAAGCAACCTCTGGGTTGGGTGTCATATAGCAACACATCACTTTCTCAGCCCTAAGGACCATGAAAGCATTAAGCACCATATATATCTACAGCAAGACATCTCAAGCCCAGAGAGAGGCACATATGCATGGGCCCTACAAATCAATCAGCAAGGAATGTCCTATGTGCAGACAGCAAAACTGCCCAGCAGCAGGTCTTCTAAAAGAGGAATGTTAACTCACCGTTGTTTGCCTGATAAAATCATTTCCTATCCTAATAAGAAGAGAAGGCTTTTAATCAACAGGGTTGAACTCTCTGAAAATAGTATTTATTTTGCCAAAATATAGCACTGCAAGTTTTGGGAACATTTCAAATCCACATGACATATTTAATTCATAGAGAAAGTGAAATCTCATTTAACTACCTTGGAGGGTCAGAAAAGGTGGCCTGTGAGATCACACCAGGCTGGGAAGAGGTTATAGAAACAATTGCAAGCTAATGAGTACACACTGGAAGGGCAGAGGTCAGTGAGGCAAACTGCAGGCTGGTTCCCTTGACCCTCCATGCTAAAGAACAAAAGACCAAAGGTGTCATTTTTTTTTAAATATTAAATTATTGAAAAGGAAAGTCCAAACTCAAGCATGGAATAAATGGCACTGATTTTTGAACAGCCTAACAGATTCAACCCAGGCTAGTTGGGACCAAACTCTGGGTAAGCTGTGACACAGAAACTGAAATTCATATTAGGGTCTCCTTCCACCTCGCAGAGCACATTCAAGCAGTGAGTAACTTCCTAAGTCCTAAGTGCCAGAAATGACCCTTATATGGGATCACTCCCTCAACCCTAACAGCCCTAGGTAACACAGCTGCAGTAAAGAACCCCTCAGGAATAGTAGCTTTTAAATACCTACTGTATCATAAAAGCCAGTATCAGTCAGACCGTGGAACCCATGGTGCTACTGGGAGGGGTTAGGGGAGGGGGCGCATTAGTGAAAATATGAAGAACAATAGATTTCCAAGAAAAAATACAATTTCATGTATGCTTTCAAAGGAAACGAACGCCCCAGCTGAATATGATATTGGTAAGATCTCAGGCTTTCTGGGCTGGGAGGGGCCCTGAGCTCATCGTTTCTAAAGTCCTTGTTGGCCATCTGGTGGAATGAGAGTCAAGAGGGGCTCAGCTCCCCTGCGGTATGAAAAGATCTCTTCCCTTTAGGAGCAACTTAATCTGCTTAAGACACACATTTGACTGGCAGAGCCCTGCATTCTGAAGCTGGGAGAGGTGAATGGCAGCCCAGCCACTACATTAATTATCCCAAATTATGAATAAGTGGAATGTAAATGAGACTGCTCTACTGAACTTAACATGGCTTTTTAAAAAAAATGAGCAAAGAAAAGATGTTAAATATTACACAACCTGGAATGCTAATTCTGGGAGCTATGAATTCTTTACAATACAAAGGAGTAACACACTTCCAAAAAGCCATTTCTGATTACAGACTGCACAAATTAAGAAAAAAAAAAATCTGTCTCTATGGATCTGGGGAGATGAAGCAACAGTTGAGAATGCTCTTGAAGAGGACCCAGTTTCCAGTATCTTCGTGGCAGCTCACAAACACGGCAGTACAACTCTAGCACTAAGGGATCTAATGTCTTGTTCTGGACTCCACGGGCAATAGGCATACATGTGGTATATCAAAATGGACAGAAACATACACATGCGCATGCTCTGTGACCTTGCAGGGTTTCCTTTGATGCTCAAAGGTGACTTTAGAGGTGACCACTTTGTTCTAGAGAGAGTTCCAAGGAATGAGTGTAGCCATCGGAACATGAGGACACAGTTGAAACATGTCCTGGTGTTTTATAGACAGATACAAGTAGATTCAGTAGGGTACAAAGCTTAAGTCCACAGGAACCAGAACTGCCAGCACAGACGAAACTCAGAGGTTCCCATTTAGAGGATGAAGAATGCTTGGGTCACAGTGGACACAGCAGACACTCAGGAACCAGGAATGGAGATGTCCTTTACTGAGGTGGGGTGGAGGGTCATGGCATAAGCATTCCTGGAAACTGATTGAACTGTCCACGTCAGTATGGATTTTATTTCACTGCCTATAAATTACACCTCAATTTAAGATTCATCTCTTTCTTTGACTGAGAGGTAAAGGGTTACATGTAGTTAAAAAAAAAAAAATCAAAGGAAAGGTTGTCAGACTGTGGAATCTGAAAGCAATTTTGTGCAGCTCATAATATGCTGTCCTTAAGTAAAGAAGAACCACACGTAGAAGGCTGAAATGGGATCTCAGTCAAACGCCCACCCAAAAAAAAGCACCGTGAACCAAGTAACCTCAACACAAACCTTAAAACTTCGTATTGTTCACGGGGTTCTGTCGAATACCTCATGGTGCCCAAACACAGCTTCCCTCACATTATCAATGATATCCCAGGGAGGAAAGGACATGCCCAGCATCCATCCCTTCAACCAGTGCTTACTGCAGCCTACCGGAGAACAAGCGTCCCAGAAGGGCCTGAGACGGGCTCAGTAAGAACCAAGGGCCAACTCAGGAGCTGTGTGTCCAGGGAGTGATGGACAGCTGTGATGTTCTGATCCTGAGGGCAGGATATTACATCTACACATGCTGTGCCCTCCACTCAACATAACCAACACACTGGAAAATGACCACACACTTTACCAACACATTTGGTATACAGAATAGAATGCAATGGTAGCTTTATTCATCTGCTTTCTGACTGGTAGAGGAAACATGAACTGGGAACAGAAGCCAGTCCACAATCCTCCAAAGCAGCTCTCAGAATGGGACATCAGTGCTCCGCTGGGGAATGAGAGGCCAAGCACCTTACAAAGAGGCTCCCAGAGAAAGCCACGAAACTCTGCAAGGGGATGGGCAAGGTTTCAGGCAAATGCTTTTTCAATTAAAGGCATATTTTATTTAAATATATAAATGAAGAAAGTTATCCCATGGTAAAAATAAAAGAACTAATAATGAAGTCTATAAGATAAAATTTTCAAAACTCATGTAATTTTCATACTGAGAGACCAACATTTTCCATCCCCCTGGGAAATCTTAACCTTTTCTAAAAGTGTGATTAAAAAATAAACTTCTATGTCAGTTTTTAGTATGCTATCTGGGGCTCTCACATGCCACTCTGGACTACCAGAGCATAGCCAAGATCGCTATATTCCACAAACAAGGCATCCACATCACTTTCCCTCTCCTTCTCCTTCCCCCTCCATCCGTCTGCCCAACTGTCCCTTGAAATAATCGGCCATTTCAATTCACAGCCTCAAAGCTTAGAGCCAATCTTATGAGCTGTAACCAAGGTCTTGATGGGGGTTTTAGGGCCATTTGCACTCTGGGCCCCTGTCTGGCCTGCAGTCTGTCATTCTGACAGCTAATGACGCAATGACATACCACCTCACCTGTCACCTGCCCTGAGGGTCAAATGCCTGGCTTCCTCTCCTGAAGACATAACATCTTTCTCTGTCTGTTACTTATGGCCTCTGGCTAGTAATGAGGCCAAAGTTGGCACGAAATGAGCACTTAATATACTATAAAGGAAAGGAATCAGTGCTCATTATGGTCTGCCCACATGCTAAAGTAGCCATACATTAAAATGCTAGCTCTTACACCAGAAGTGAGGGAGGGGACATCAGAAGGAGAGTTAAAGATGTACTTTAAGAACAATCATCAAGACAGCCAAATGTGCAGTGAAATTATAACGGTTTCCCTTCTTTCCTTAAAAAAAAAAAATTAATCATTTTAGGTTATGTATACGGGTATTAGCGCCTGTATATATCTGTACCCATCGTGTGGGCCTGGTGCCCATGAAGGCCAGAAGGGGGCTTCAGACCTCAAAGGAACTGGAGTTATAGACAGTTGTGAGCAGCCGCATAGGTGCTGGGAACCAACCCTGGGTTTTCTGCAAGAGCGGCAAGTCTTCTTGACCACTGAGCCAACTCTCCAGCCCAATGCTGAGCCATCTCTCCAGCCTCATGACTTTCCCACTTAACAACCACCCTAAAGACCATTCCCCGGAGAGCATAGCCTGACAGACAGAAGATCTGTAGACTGAAGTGTGACTCCAGCCAGGCACAAGAGTGGGAGGGAAGCTCTGGTGGCATTCATACTTCCTGTTTCCAAAAGGAAACCTGTAAAGGAGATACCATCATGAAGGGAGAAGGCTAAGCCCTGGGGTAAGATGAGGACACGGTATGCAAATGAATCTCGGGGTGACAGAGTGGCTCATCAGGAGAAGGAAGGGAAATGCAGGTAACGACCCTGAAAGGGCTGACTAGAGTGACATAAACTAGAATGCTGTGGAGATGCACACTACAGGAGAGAGTCTGCCTTCGACCTTGATGTCCAGGGTTCCTCTCAAGCTCTATACAGTGAGTCCTGCTTTCCAGGTCTTTGTGCTTTCTTAATGTATCCCTGCTCAGTGTTTTAGTTGCTTGTTTTCAGTGGAATTTGCTGTTCAGGTATTTCTCCATTCATCGGCCATTCCTTAGACATGAGTTTGACCCAATTTTGGAGTTACTTCGTGGTAAGAAAGTATTACCCACTCACAAGGCATTGTCTCCAGAAACGGTATGAGAAGGCAAACTTGAGAAGAGCAAGAGCCATGTGTCTACACTGGGCTCATGTAATCCCTGTTCATCAATGATCCCACCCAAGGGGCCAGCACCAACCTCTGCCTCCTACATCTGCTTGTGTAGTTCATAGAATGTCGTTACTCCCCGGCCCTCCAGAGGAAATCAAGGAAGGAACAGAAGTCTCACCTGAAAATCATCCCCCTGCCATCTGTGTTGGGGTTGAGAGTCACATGATGACACCGAAATAGAAAGCCCAAACCCCATTCACCAGGAGCTACCTGCTGCCCACAGAGCACCTAAAGCTAGTGCACACAAAGAGGCAGTGGTGCCCACAGACTGGCAAGGTCTGAGGAAGAAATCCCAACCAGTGAATCAGAAGTGGAGCTGTGATTTGTGCCTGTGTCCTCAGTAATAGACAAAAGAAGCCAAAGACAGAAGAAGCAGGAAGTAGGAGAGACAAAGCCGTGAAAACGAGCAGAGACCGCCAAAGGGGTGCGTGAGCACCCTTCGTCACTGGTAGAGAAACACTTGGGCCACGTCACAACCAACCTGGAAAGTATTGCATGAGGACAGGCCTGAGAGGAGGAACTGAAATACTGTCCTTCCCCACTTTAATATGAAATGAATTATTTAAAAGAAAAGCAATAAAAGGAATTGGTGCCCACTGACTTTCTCCGATACACACTGCTTTGGATTGTAAATGTCCCCCAAGGGTCCAGGTACTTAAAAGCTTGTTCCCCAGTGTGCTGCTACAGGGAGGTAGGAGAGCTCTTGAAGAGGTGCAAACTAGCAGAGGATTGCAAAGCATTGCAGGACCCCTGCCTGTGGCAAAAAAAGTGAGTCACTACAGGGGCATGTGACATGGCAAGACTGTGACATAGTGCCCAGCCATGGGTCCAAAGGGACAGGCCCAACCCATTTTGGCTGGGAGTTTCTGAAACTAGAAGCCAGCATAAACCATACCATTACCTCTGGGAGCCCCTGAAACTAGGAGCCAGCAGAAACCTTTGTTCTTTAGAAGTTGTTTTGCATGTTTCTGCATTTTGTACTGTTTGCACTTGTCTTTGTCACAGTGATCAAAGCTGACTGACTTAACGCAGAGTACCTCTGCCTCTGATTGTCAGCGGTAACCATGGAAAATATTTTATGGCAAAATGAGTATTTCTCAGAACTCTCAAATTTTCCCTTTCAAAAGTTGATTATACTCTTGTTTTTTACCTAATCAGATGATAAGGGATGCTGTGCTTCCTTTAATCATTTGCATGGATAGAAGAGGTTTGAGAGAAAAAAACCATACAACTGGGAGAAAGTTCAGTCAGTTTCCTGCTTGTGGACCTGAATTTCATCTCATTAAAAAAGAATAAAGGAAAATAAGACTGAGTGACCCATTCTTGTAATGTCAGCACTGGGGACTTCATATGGGTGGACCCCTGGGGCTTTCTGGCCAGCCAGGCTAACCTACATGATAAGTCCCAGACTATGGAGAAACCCTGTGCCAAAAATGAAATGGATGGCATCTGAGAAATGACACACAGGGGTTCTTCTGGCCTCTACATGAAAACCCCTACACACACACACACACACACACACACACACACACACACACACACACACACACACACGTACGTAGATGGTCCCTAAGAATGAGTGGCTGAATTTCAAGGGTACGTGGGTTTTAAAAGGCCTCTGTTTTATTTTAATGATACATCTTTCCTTTACAGCCCTGCCCACTCTGTGTTTCCTAATACAATGCACCATCCTGAGATTCTAGGCTTTCCCAAGGGAAAAATAATTCTCCTTGAATCATTAAGGTGTTGTGGCCACAGTGCACAGAGACTTAACACTGCTGACCTTCTCATCAGAAGGATGGCTGAGGATTCTGAGTAAATCCGGCATAATAATTTAAAATCGGATTGAAGTAATCTCATGGGAAAAGCAGCCCAGTGAAGAACAGGAAATTAGGGTCTGGCCCTCCCATCTGGGACCCCACTTATCCCCAAGTAAATGCCCAACAGCCTTCAGGATATGACTTCTCTCTCCCTAACTCACCAATGTAACCCCTTGAGTAGTGTAGAAATCCAACTGGACCTACTGTACAGTCTCATCAACACACACACACACACACACACACACACACACACACACACACACACAAAGAGAGAGCTTACACAATTAGAATACTCCAAAACATCTTACCAGTTTATAAATATCCACTCGTATAGAGCCAATGAGTTTTTGCAGCTCATGTATGAAATGCTTTTTTTTTCCTTCACTTCTTTACACTATTGCAATGCAATGCAATTCTTCCTGGGAAGGTTTCAGCATCCCACTCCTCTTAGTCCTTGTCATGTGCTAATGAGCTTGCTGGGTGAGCACCAGGCCTCAGTGAAGGCTTTAAGGTCCCTTTGCATCAACTCAGGTGACAGGCCAGAAATGCTGCAGAACCCATCTCACAGAGTCACAGGTTTACAATGGTTTCAGTTGCACCTGCTTGTCCCCAAGCCCTCCTCCCAGCTGCTCTAACTCCTCACTCTCTACTCCCACCATTAGGTCTCCATTTTTGTTGCAGTCTCATGACCTCTTCTTTCCCAGGACCCCTTCCCATAGCCCCTGCTTATAGAAAAAGATTCTAGAGTTCCAGGGGCATGAGTACACTTGTCTGTATATGCATTTGTGCATGGGTGTGTGGAGCCCAGAGGACAACATTGGGTACCATTAACACACATACACTGATAGATCGATGGATGGGTGGGTGGGTGGGTGGATGGATGGATAGATGGACAGATGGATGGAGGAATGGTTAGACTGCATGATTGACTAACTGATTGAAGCAGGGTCTTTCATTGCCCTGAAGTTCATAAAGCAGGTGAGGCCGGAGGGCCAGTGAAGCCCAGAATTTCTTCTGCCTCTCAGTGCTAGCATGGCAACTGCACACCATCGCACACCAATTTTTCATATGCGTTCTGGGAAGCAAACTCCGGTCCTCAGGCTGACAAGGCAAGGACTTCACATCCTGTGCCATCTCCCCAGCCCAGAAAGACATTCTTATAAGGATAAACATTCTCTTAAAGAGATAGTCACTGCATGGCCATGAGGATCATTAAATACTGAGACGAATGGAACATTCTGCCCTCTGGTAGACATTTCTCACTCCAGTGGAGACACAATCACTGCACCAAGAGGAGGTTAACTTTTAAGCAGAGGCACATTCAGGCCTAGGATGCTGGGCTCCCAGCTACCTGAAGCAACCTGCATCCAGCTTTCTGAAGTGAATTTGAGCTCAGTGAGACAATGGCAGCTCTATAGCAATGCTTGTAGAGTTGAATAGAGTCAGTCCCCTAAGGTTCCTCTCCTTCCAAAGCATCCTATCAGATATGCTGGTCTTTTACTGTCTCCTCTAAACGTCAAAAGCATGCTGTCAACCATCACACTGTAACTCTAAGGTGAAGATTAGAACTGCAGGGAGTCTAGAACTGGCATGTTCTTGGGATCTAGGCATCAGATCTATACAAAGGAATGGGGTTTTTCTCCTTTTGTTTGGAATTTATTTAAGATTTCTGCAATGTGCAACCAAAATATGCCCCAAACACTAGAAACATAAAATATAGATGTAACTGATCAGTACTCACAGGAACCGCATTGTTGAATGTGCTTCCCTAAGTGTGGGGTACATCAGCTCTCCTAGGGCTGGAAACTTCAGTTCTGCTAGTCAGTTTCTACCCACCCTAGCATCTTCCTGAAAGGTCCCAAGAGATGGGTGCATATGAAGGTCCCAGACAAGAGTCAGTGGCTGTGAGAATGTAGTTGTTTCCATCTACAATCCAGTTCTTGCAAGAAACACACTCCACACAATTAGTTTCTTCTTCCCTTGCAATTTTGTTTTGTACCGTCACTATAGTGACACAGAGGGATCCTGAGAGATAACATGCATCAGAAAGCTTTGGCCACCGAGAGGCCGCACAAATAGAAGGGATTAGGATTATTTCACACTGCACAATCCATCAGAGCAAAAAAGCAGAAGATAAACTCTCTTAAACCATATGGGAGTTGAAATCTGGTACTTCCCCAGCTTATTATATAACCAGGCATCCAATGATGTCCAGCAACACTGCAGCAGTAACTCTAATAACCTGCCACCACCAACACACACTAAAGGGATACTAGGCAAGGGGCAGGCATAAGATGTTAACCCAAAGGTTTAAGATAGGGAGAAGGAAAAGAGGAGGTTGGGGAGGGACAGAAGGAAAGGGACAGAGGGAGAGGGAGAGATTACTACTTAAAGATAGTATTGTGTTGGAACAGGAGAGGTAGCTCAGCAACAGAAGACCCAACTGTAGTGGCCAGCACCCATGTGGGGCAGATCAGAAACACATGTAACTCCAGCTTCCGAAAACCCGATGCCCGCTTTCTGCCTCCCCAGGCACTGAACTCACATGTGCACATAACTAGGAACAGATACATAAATAAAAATAGCAATTAAATCCTCAACAACATGAAAAGACTGCACTATATTACAAGTGACAAGTGAGTCAAGGCAAAGACAGAGGCAGGTGTATGTGCACACCAATGTGCTGCCCTGACCAAGTATGGGGTCCCCGTGACAGAGTGGGACAGCCAGGGCAACACAGTAGCTCTTAAGGAATGTCTCAGGGATCAATGATCCAAGATGTCTAGAATTTCTAGAGTCTTTAGCTGTGCCTATAGTTGCCTGCATCTAATTTGGTGGATGAAATATCCCTGGCACCCTTATCTCTACCCACCTTCAACCACAGATCCATCATGGCCTCCACATTGGAGTACCACAATTTCAATTTCACATCCCATCACCAGCCCTGCAGCTCGTGGAGTCTCACATGGGCAACACCAATCCAGGAAACATACGTAACATCTAAGAGATTCTTCTGGTAATTCTGATGAAGGTGGGTCCTGGGCATGGGCTGCTAAGAGTCTACAACAGACAAGTCAAACATCACCATCTCCAAATGTCATCAGCACTGGGGTGGAGAGTCCTGCTTTATTTCACCCTCTGTTTCTTCTCTCAGCCTCAATAGCTTCTTCTGCAGGCATCAACCAAGATGACCCTTCAAAAAGCCAGTGGTGACCTGACCAGAGCAGGATACACCATGCTAGCCTGGTCTTCCATGATCTGATCCTCCCAGGAATCTGATCCTCCCCTGCTGATTCAAACGAGCTACAATCTCTGAACTATTTGTTATTGGGAGGTGAGGGGTTTAACACAGGGTCTCACTATGTACCCAAAACTAGGCTTGAACATAGCTCTGACTTGATCTTCTTGTTTCCTTTTTATGGTTGGTGTGTTTTCTTGGTTTTGCTGGTACTAGGGGTTAAATAAGGGCCTCACACAAAATTAGGAAACAATCCAAACCGTGAACAACTTTCCAGACCCTTTTGCTATTTTGTTCTGAAACAAGGTCTTGCTGTGTTTCCCAATCTGTCCCCAAACCTGCAAATTTCCTGCCTCAGCCTCCTAGTACACCAGCAACACACCAGATAAGCAGACAAATGTCTCACTTTTGAAGACCACAATGCACCCTGTCAGCTGCCTGCCTCCACTCCACACTTTCTTTTTACTCTTCCTTTAAACTTTCAAGAATCCTCCACAATATTTCCAAAAACTGAGACATCCTGTTATTCCAAACCTTATATTTTCCATTAGTTTGTTTTGTTTTACTTTTTCTAAAATAATATACTATATGTGTTTGTGTGTCTGTCTGTGTGAGGTTGTCACATGCCCTAAAACAGAAGTTGTAGACAGTTGTGAGCTGCCATGTGGGTGCTGTGAATTGAATGGGGGGTGGGGGATGGAGTAGTCTGAAAGAGAAGTCAGTGCTCTTAAACACTGAGCCATCTCTCCAGTCCATTATGCTTTTCTTAAAAATAATTTACTGTAAGTCATAAGGCAAGAACCTGTGTGAGTTTGGATAGACTAACCCACTATGTGACTCTGCCTCTTTGGAGCGGTTAATGGTTTATCCCTGTCTTGCTCACTCAAATGTACCCATGAGAACACAGACTGAAATGCATTACTCCTATACTGGCCTAGCACAGTGCAAGGCACAAAGTGCAAATCTCTTGCCCACTGAGACTTCTCTTTACATGTGCCCTACCCCATATCCCTATACTGGCTGGTTTTGTGTGTCAACTTGACACAAGCTGCAGTTATCACAGAGAAGGAGCCTCTGTTGAGGAAATGCCTTCATGAGGCTCAGCTATAAGGAATTTTCTCAACTAGTGATAATGGTGGGGGAGAACCCAGCCCATTGTGGGTGGTGCCGTCCTTAGGATGGTGGTCCTGGGTTCTATATAAGAGCAAGCTGAGCAAGCCAGGGGAAGCGAGTCAACTTGTTTCTTGGTCATGATGTTTGTGAAGGAATAGAAACCCTGACTAAGACAAATTGGTACCAGGAGTTGGGTATTCCTGTGACAATCTGATAATGATTTGGGGAGGGCTGTGGAAGGACTTTGGAACTTTGAGCTAGAAGAGCCATTGGAATATTAAGAGCTCTATTGGATATTCTGTAAAAGCTTGTAAGATAATGTTGAGAACAGTGCAGAAGATGGAGGCCTAGCTTATGAAATATCAGAGGGAAGATTCTTTCCGGGGCTGTTGCTGTTTTGATTGTAAAGATTTTGTGATTTTGGTTAGCTGGGACTGAAGAATCAGCTGTGACTAACAAGATAACAGAATTACTACAGTGAAACCTTACATTACTGGGACTATTGATGCTGGTCAGCGGGAGCTAAGATATTAGTCGTGATTAAAAAGAGACCAGCATCATTCAGGTGAAATCTTCTGGGAAGTGTTTTTTGAGAGCTGTGTTCTAGAAATAGCTAAGGTTGTAGCTCATGCTGTGGCTGGACTTGGTAAGGGGTAAGAGTCATCCAACTGGTTTTGAAGGCATGAAGGGGTCATGAAGAGCCACAGAGGCTAGGCACTGTAAGAGGCCAGGGAAGGCCATTGGTGAAGGTGAAGCCTCAGTTGCAATTGATGGCCCAGGAGTGAAGGGATCATGCAAAGGAGTTGAGGCTTGGCCTCATGAAAAGAGCCTATGAGAGGCTCTTGGTAAAGCCTAGTTGCAGTGGAAGACAGCAGAGTTTTGGAGATGCCAGTACCATGAGATTACCACCAAGAACAGCAGCAACAGTGGAGTACAGGCATCTGGAGCCTAGAAGACAAGACGTGTGCTACAGAGGGCAGAGCTGAAAAAGTGACCCAAGCCCTTGAAAGAACCCAACAAATTGTGGGTAGATCCCAGACACTGGATGGTTAGAGTTTAGTTTTGCTTTTCATTGCCACTGAGCCCTGATATTTTTCCCTCTTGAAGGAAGAAGTATTTTAGTGGAGCCCCCAGTTAAGAGACTTTGAATTTTAAAAAGACTGAATTTTAAAAGGGCTTGGATATTTTAAAGGGATTGAAATTTTACTATGTAAGAATTTGTAAAGACTGTGGGACTCTTAAAAGTTATTTAGATCTTGAGGATAAACTAGAAAGTAAGGGTTTGTGTGTCAAGTTGACCAGGGGTCACTTGTACTGGCTGGTTTTAGGTGTCAACTTGACACAAGCTGCAGTTATCACAGAGAAAGGAGCCTCAGTTGAGGAAATGCCTCCATGAGACCCAGCTATAAGGCATTTTCTCAACTAGTGATCAAGGAGGGAGGACCCAGCCCATTGTGGGTGGTGCCGTCCTTGGGCTGGTAGTCTTGGGTTCTAAAAGAGAGCAAGCTGAGCAAGCCAGGGGAAGCAAGCCAGTAAGTTTCCTGCCCTGTGTGAGTTCCAGTCCTGACTTCATTTGGTGATGAACAGCAATGTGAATGTGTAAGCTAAATAAACCCTTTCCTCCCCAGCTTGCTTCTTGGTCATGATGTTTGTGCAGGAATAGAAACCCTGACTAAGACACCCCCCAAATAAACATCTCAAATAGCTGAACAAATAAAGAATTGTTGCTAGGCATAAGTAAGCTTGCCTGTCAGGCTCGATGCTACTCGGAGAAACTGAAGGAATCCTGATGATGACAGAGGAAGAACAAGGGAGCTAAATGGCATGGTTGGCAGGAAGCAGGATGTATGCCAGAGTAAACACGAGTGGAAAGAACACCAGAGAGACCTGAAGACCAGGATGGAATGAGTAGGAAATCATGGGCTCCTCAGCAGAAACCCCAACACCAAAGGAGAAAATTTCTCAGTAAGCCCTGTACAAAAGGCAGAGCAGATAGAATGGATAAAGTGGCCAGACTCCAACTCAAATGCTTGCTCTAAGACAAAGAGGGCCATGGTGATCAGCACAGAAATCAGTCACAAGCTATAGAAAAAGACGACTCTCTCCCACTCGCTACTCATGAAACCGCTCACTGTAGGGTTAAGATTCTAAAAGCAAAGCTCTTACATTCAACAATAGGAAAATTAATTTGATGAGAAATCACTGGATTGAGCAAATGAAGGCATGTCCGCTCAGGCACATGCCCCAAAACTGGCACACGGTGATTACAGCTATAATTATGGCTATGCTCACCAGGAAAGGTGACTAGGTTTTAACAACAAAGGAAGAAAACACAAATGATACTGTCCTTGTAACAATTCTCTCACTCAGGCTAGAAGGAGAACCGTGCAAAGGCAGGCATGCTTAAAAAGAGTGGGCAGGCATGATCTTGGTGTTACTACTGCACATCTGCAAAGCTGGCTGCTGCTGCAGTCTTCTGCATGCAGCAGAGACAGGGCAAAGGAAAAAGTGCACCTTGCCAGGGGTCTCCAAAATAATGTTGCTTACACTTCTGGTCCTATAGAGACATCAAGAAACCTTGTAGTGAATCAACTAAGCAGGAAGCCCTGGCCTGAAGTTTCATTGTTTCTGGACTTTGGAAACCCCTGAAGAAGTGCAGAACGAAGACTAGAGTAATGCACTTGGGAGCATTCTAAACTAAGGACTCCTTGTCTTAAAGACATAACATACCGTCTCCATTGCCACCGTCTCCTGTTGATTCTTAACTAGCACACACTACAACTTTACTGGCAAGCACATACAAGGGGGCCTTGTCAAATCAAAGCTGAGAAGTTGAAGGTAGGCAGCACAGGTGAAGCCAACAGGAAGGCTGCACCAGCTCAGATCCTACTAGAGCACACAGCCACTGGAATGCAAAATCAGCTTGGCTTCTTCCAACTTAAAGAGCAGGCAAGGTCCAGAAACATCAGGGTCACCTGAAAGCTGGGCCAGAACCTCCTCTCACTTAGAACTGGAATCTGGCTCACAAGGTCTTTAATCAACTGAGTCCATACCAATCTGAGAAGGAACTGGCCCACAGATAATGTGTCAGGCTAACTGCAGATATATAGCCCAGTGTCTTGGGTACAACTCGTAATCATGTAAAATGATTTGATCAAAGGTTACGTGCATGTCCAAAGTACTTGTGAGTATGATCTGACAGGATCTTTCTCAGATAAAGCTAAGTTGACATGGAGTCAGGCTTCAGTAGTGTGGGTACAGCTTCCACACGACTAAAGAGGAGAAAGGTCACAAGATGTAGACACATAGGCAGAAACCCCAGGAAAAGATACAGACTAGAACCAGATGGAGGTGTCTATGGGCTGGGGGTGGCTGAGGACTACCAGATTCTGTCCCAGACTACGCAGAAGGAATCAGCCTACTGGTGCCAGGATGCCAGGTTTCCTATCCACAGGCCTATGAGAGAATGAATCTATGCTGTTTCAAGCCACTACATATGAAGAAGTTTCTTTGTACAATCCCAGAAAATTAATACAACCTCTATGTTAACTAGGTCTTTCGCCTTCTGGACTCTGGCATCTTGTCAGCGGTACTCTCTAGAAGGCCTGGCCTGTGGCAGATTCTCAACCAAGTGTAGCCATTCCTGTCACGGCTGACTGGTCTTGGGCTGTAGCTTCAGCTGTTCCTATATTCTCATTCCATAAGTCTTTTCCTTATGCGGTGACATGACCTGGAAAGTCTTCATGTGGAACATCACATCCTGCGCCTGAGAAATGCGAGAAACCAGCAAGTACGGCACACACCAGGGCCACAGCCATGGCCACCTGCACTGCCCACAGCCTGTGCTGCCCACTGCCACACGGACAACTACTACTAACCCCTAAGCAAAGGGAGTGAAAGAAAGACGATACCGTTTGCTTTGGGCAAAAATTTCAGACTCAAAGTGTGACTTTCTTAGGCTGTCTCCTGGTCTACAAAGGTCCAGGCCCTCACGGGCTACTATCCTTACCACCGCAATCTTCCTCTTCTCCAACACAGCCAATAACCAGAGAATAAAATAAGTCCTGAGAAACTGAGAAGCTTCCTCCTTCCTCCATGCCTCTGAGAATTAAGTAGACGCATAGACAGGACTGGATGCACAGGAAACCGAGCCACACTATCTTATTTCACAGCACTAGGCATCGAAAGCACAGATGCCGCATGTGACTTGAAAGTGCAAAGGGCACTCAGAACCATGAGAGGTTCAGAAACTGAAGCCCTCAGGGCAGACCAGATGGAACAAGGATTCTGCCAGGACTAGAAACGGCCAGCCATGAAAAGTTCATAAAGAGCTGCTTATGAAAGTAAAAGGGGGAAACCACCTCTGTGTTTTGAAAGAGGAAGCGGATTGAATAAGCATCGGATAACAGCGTGCTGGTGAAACACTTGGTGGGTCAGGTTAGACTACAGTGGGTCTTGATTTCCTAACACTGCAACCCATTAATATGGTTCCCCACTTTGTGGTGACCCCCAACCATAAAATTATTTTCATTGCTATGTCATAATTTTAATTTTGCTACTGTTGTAAATTGTAATGTAAATATATATGTTTTTCATGGTCTTAGAGAACCCTTGACCTTTCTAATGCTGTGATCCATTAATACAGTTCCTCATGTTGTGGTGATCCCCAACCATAAAATTATTTTTGTTGCTATGTTGTAATTGTAATTTTGCTACTTTGTAAATTTGTGTGTGTGTGTGTGTGTGTGTGTGTGTGTGTGTGTGTGTGTGTGTGTGTGTTTCTCTTGGTCTCAGGGAACCCCTGTGAAAAGGTCATTCGCCCTCCAAGGGGGTTGTGACCCATAAGGGGAACATCCCTGGGATAGAGAGATGGTTCAGCCACTAAGGGTACATACTGAATTCACAGAGGATTCAAGATGAGTTCCCAACATTCAAATCAGGTAGTTCACACAACTGCCTATAACTCTAGCTCCCAGAGGATCCTACTCTTCAGCCCTCTCCACAAGTACATATATATATACAAGAGAAAGCGGGGGTGGGGGGGTATTAATGGTTCTATCACAAATCCACATGCCAAAGATATAAAAGTTGTAATATTCTATGTGTAATATATATGTTACATGCTACTAGCCCTGCCTCTTTAAGTCTACATTGATGTGTTTAACCAAGCACTGACTAAAAATGATTGTGAGGAAATGTGTCTGAACCAAAAATATACAGACTTTTTTTCTCATCATTTCCTAATCAGGACCACTATTTACATGGTGTTTATACTGAATTACATATCAGAAGCTATACGGACAAGACTTGATGGATTTAGGTAGTAAGCTGAGCACTTGCCAAAAAAATCTTTCTCCTCCCTCCTCCTCCTCCTCCTCCTCCTCCTCCTCCTCCTTCTCCTCCTCTTCCTCCTTCTCCTCCTCCTCCTCCTCCTTCTCCTCCTCCTCCTCCTCCTTCTCCTCCTCCTTCTTCTTCTTCTTAAAAAATTAAGCTAATAATAAAAAGTAATAGACTAAGGAGAGTGAACAAAGGTTGCTTGCAAATGCTAGCTCATGTTTGCAAGGGATTTGAGCATCTCAGGTCTTGGTCTATCTTGGTTGAGACCTAGAAGCAGTGCCCCATGTGCACTGAGGGAGGACACTATGTAAACACATGACTCATCGTATCTGTGTTCATGTGGGAGCACTCTGAAGTAGAGGAACACCACAGCGGAAGCTCAGAGACCTGAGGTGATGAGCAACTCTTCTGTCTTCTGAACTTGAATCCAGGTAGGCAGACGAAAGGGCCTTGGGGCAGGGTGTGAATGGGCACTGCCGTCAGCAGACACGGAGCACCATGTCGGTCACAGTTCCACAAAGCCTGAGTTCTCATTAGTGCAAACTGCCATATCTGACTCTTAGTCATCATCGCCCCTCACACACTCAAATTGTTTGTCTGGGGAAAATAAATGGGTAAACTTTGAGATTTGCGAGATGAAGAGCAGACTGGAGATGGCAGCTTACCCATGCTGAAGAATTTGACGTAAGACATAAGGCAAAGAAGAAAGAGTATTATTTTTAGGCGCATTAAAATCCTGCCTCTTGGAGGGCAAAACCCACCCATCAGCTCAGACACAAGTGATTACACAATGACAACATGCCAGCACAGCTCGTTTCAGGAAGGCCAGGTGGAAATCGCACCGGGAGAGGGTGAGCAAAGGGACAGACTGGAGGACTTCTACCTAGGGGCAGTCCCTGGGAGAGGACAAACCCTCACAAGTCTGTGTATCACCCTCAGTTCAGGAGGCTCGGATTCAATTAGTCTTGACTCTAGTCCCAGACACAGGCCCAAGTGGCAGGGGCCTGCGGCTCCGCAAGACGGTGGAGAAAGCGCAGAGAACTACGATAATATATTCGTTCAGTGCTGCACAGGAAAGATGGGAAAGAGCGACAAAGAACAGTAAGAAGTGCTGCTTGCAAATGTGGGCTGAGATCCATTAGCCCTTGCTGAAAACACAGTGCTTCGCAGCAAGCAATTTTACCACTGAACAACATTAGTCTAGAATACACTAAAAGAGAGTAGAAACCGCCTGAGTGCATCGTGTGGAACGGGGCTGACATTTTTCACGAGCCATTTTCAGCTTCATCTATACAGCAGAGACACTACAAGTGAATGCACACAGAGAGATAAACAAACATGCATGGCAATCTGCACAGTCATACAGCACAGACATGCATGCTTACTCACAGGCACTCACACATGGACCCACAATGCTTCTACCCTACCCAGACGCACAGAGCTACACATACATCGGTCTATTACATATAGACACATACGCACACTTGCAGGCACATGCACCATGAGAATGTGCACATGAATTGCATCCCGGCACCAGCAAGCTAAAGCACATAGAGTGGCAGCCCCTTGGGAAACATTATTTAATCCTAGAAAAATGCCCCGGTAAAGAAAAACCTGATGCTGCCCAGTTCTATTTCCATTCCAATATTGGCAAAACAGGAAGAGTAAAAATAATATGTGAGCCAAGACCCAAGTCCAGGGACCCTTAATTCAGCAACACAAACCAGCAAATGTGATGAGATCATACAATACCAAATTAACAGTAAGGGAAGAAGAAACTCGTCTTCCAACTTGCAGACGGAAGGCCTGCAGCAAGCACGAATGTCACCGAATTTATCCGTGTATCTTACAATAAAACACCCACCGCAGGAAAAGCTTCCTGGGCTCCACTGACAAATGGCTTGACAACCAGGGAGGCAGGCAGACACCAGTCAAGCCCAATCAAACTTAATAATATAAGAATATATTTAGCTATCTAAAATTACTTCTGGTCTCAAACTTCCTGGGACTGCTTTTTCTCTATTCTCGCACAGCGTGCGTCTGTTTCCCTCAAATGCCACTCCATTCCTCAGTACAACCTACCGGTGAAAGCTAATTTTAACCCTGGGACGTTAAGGCAGCCTTAGGCAATATCGCACAGTCAAAACAACTAAGCTAAAACTTTTAATAGATGCAGGACATGGCTTGTTTCATAGATCACCAATTTGGTGGAAATTCGAGTCAAAAGTGGACTGAGAGATCACAAGACTTGGCCACGAATCATATTGGAGGCAGAGGGGAGGTCACAGCCTTACTCTTGGTCAGCTGAGAGAGTCACCTTGAACAGTGGGACAAGGAACCATGCCCTTGTGAGCACCCACATCCTCATTCTAGATAGCACGGCAAAGCTATGCAGCTGGGAGATGACATGTCCAAAACATTTTTAACACAATAATAACAAGGAACTCATTTGAAATTATCCACTTAAAAAAAAAAAAAAAAAGAACAGAAAAGATGCAGCTTCTGTGTTGACTGTGAAGCTACAAGGACTCACGTACAAGATTTGTTTTTGTTCCTAGCTGAATTTTAGCAGGCAGCGAACTCCAAATTGTACAGTTTGCTTGGTCATAAATCAGCCCATAAAAGTCCACATAACTGAGATGCCCAAGGGTTCGGGAGCCTGGGACTATTTCTCACAGCCTCTCCACGCCCTGTCTCTGGGACAACTCCACTAAAAGTCCTAGAGAAGTCCCCAGCCTTCTTCCCAAGGACAGCAAAACAAAAGGTGATCATAAATGGCTGAAGAGGATTTGGGGAGATGGTTCAGCCACTAAAGTGCTTGCCTTGCGAGCATGAAGAACTGAATTCAATCCTGCAAAACTCATTTTATAAAACAAAGCAAAGCAGAGGGCTAGCACAATGGCTCGACCATTAGAAGTGTTTGCATGCATGGCATAAGGAAAGTTTGTGCAAGCATACATATACACACCAAGCACAGTGGTGCACACTTATTCTCTCAAAGATGAGCAGGCACAGAGAGATCGATCCCTGGAGCTAGCTGGTCAGTCCAGCTAGCCTAATTTTTAAGTTCCAGGTTCAGCTGTAGACCCTGTCTCAAAAACCAACAGTGGGTTGGATGTGATTCAATGCCTTTAATCCCAGCACTTAGGAGGAGTAGGCAGGTAGGTCTCTGAGGCCAAGGACAGCCTGGTCTACAGAGTGAGCTCCAGGCCAGCCTGTTCGAATGACAAAAAAGCTCAAACTCTAGTGTCAATAAATGTGCGTGCACACAAACACATACACACACACACACACACACACACACACACATCTATACACATACAAACACACAAAAGAAATGACTTAAGAGAAGAGGAAGAACAACGAAGTCAGTCACTCAATCTCCCTCCACAGCCTGAAATCTTACTAATGCTCCATCTATCTCAGCCACCCCACAGAGTTTCAGACACAGGATGTCCTGAAGCTATGCATTAAACTGACTTTAATAAATTCCCTTTATTCATATAAAGTATATTCAAAACTTCTCTGTGACAGAGCAAAGACATAAGCAATAGTTGAGTCACCGAGAGAGGGGAGAGGTGAGGACCCACTGCACATAAACCAAGCTGACACTCACGACTAAAGGTCTCTTGATCCAGGAGGGAGCTGCCTGAGCTTGGATGAGCATGGTAGCACCTACCTTCACTCTGACTGTGAGCTCCGACATGCTGCTCATCATGTCGTTGATGGACCGGAACAGTTGCAACAAGGACTCCACGAAGTCGGCCTCCCCCTTGTTTTCATACAGCCTGCAAGAAACACACAACATGGTGGGGACCTGAGAAGAAGACCCCTGATGTGCACTCTGCATCCACGGTACCTGAGGGAGTTGATGGAGGACCTGTTGGGAGTATGAGGTACCATCTCCAGCATCCATCAAAAGGCGGATGTGATTTGACACAACTACAGAGACATGCATCAGAGTGGACTTAGTCACAACACATAATGCTGGTGACTTTACACAGTTCATAAACCTATCTAGCAGGAGACAGACAAAGGGAAGTCTGGAAAGAAGGAGACAGAAGGAAGAAAGAAAGGGCATGATGGACTGATTCAGCATTTATTCAACCCCCAAAGAAACCGTAATTCTCACTTGACATGCTTTGAGCCAGTTTTCAATTATCCGTCATCTATTTGATTTTGTGGTGCTGTGGCTGGAGCCATGGCCTCATGTGTTCCGGGTAAGTTCCCTGTTGTAGAGCCTTCTGCCAGGATTTTTAATTCTTAATGTTATGTAACTAACATAAGGAGAGTTAATTGTCTAAATGTGACCAACCATTATAACAATTTGAAAAACGACATTCTATTGGTAAGTTCACAATTATGTTGAGAAACGGCACTACCCCAGTGTGATCATTTAAGAAGCAATGGGGACCGGAAAACTGTCAAGAGCCTTAGCTGTGCCTTCAATGGACAATAGGGATATTGTACACTGGCTGTACGGATGCTGATATATGCTGCTCATCATAAATAAGTCCCATCTATAAATTATTTATTAGCAGTTACTGCAAGTTGCATTTACATTTTAAAATGTAGCAACTCAGATGTTTTATTAATGTAAACTAGTTTCCTGCCTAATTAAAAATATACCCCACCTGAAACTTGTATACAATGGAAAATTTCATAAACTCGGTGATAATTAATTACCCCAGAGGTAATCTTACATTTAAATGAGTTCCATTCTAAAGCAAGGAATTCTGTATAAAGTGGGAAATTGCAACCCAGTGCACCTGTTTTGTAAATAAGGGCTTCCAAATAGAGGTTTGCTTAAATGATGTACTGAACAATTAAAATTATAGAGTCATGAACTTCTGCTCGCAGGTGGTAGGGGAACAATGGCGGGCATGGCTGCAAATACCTGGGAGGTGTTGCAGAACTAACATAAGGAGTCTTAATTATCTAAACATAACGGGATCTTATAACCATTTGGAAATGACATTATCATGGTAAATTCAAAATTATTTTCAGTCATGGCACTATACCACTGCGTTCATTTTAAGAGTCCATGGAAATGAGGAAATTATCAAGAGCTTCAGCTGGGCTCTAAATGGACAATAAGGATCTTGTATGCTGCTTCCACGATGCTGACCTATGCTGCTTATTATAAATAAGTTAAAATTGTCTGTCACCCCAGGACATTTGTCAGCCCCTGCTGCCAATGGCAGATGAAACTAAAACACAAATGAAAACGTCTAGAAAGCCAAGTGGAACTGGGCACCTGTCTCCAAAAGAAATGACTTGGGTTTCAAAACTCAAGGAAAGGGGTCTCCACTAGCACAGCAGATGAAAGGCAGACAAAACAAACCAAAATGAACCACAGCAGATTCTGGGTGAGCACTGGAGAACCTTGGAAAATGAGCTGCTGACTGCAACTCACCAGACTACAAGGCACCCAGCCCACCATAAGCTCTCAAAACCTGAGGTGCTCAGACTGACCAGGAATACAAAATAAGCTCTGGTTAGTTTTCAAAGTCGACCTAGGATCATCTGGAAAGAACACTTTAATGAGAAATTATGTATGCCAGGTTAGCCTGTGGGCATGTCTATGGAGGACTCTCTGGATTGCTAGTTGATATGGGAAAACCTAGCCCACTGTGGGTGGCATCAGCCCCTAGGCAGACACGCCTGAACAGTATTAGGGAAGACAAAGCTAGCTGACAGCAGGCAGGGTAAACTTATTATCTCTTTGCTCCTGAATATGGCTGTGCCTGCCTTGACTCCCGAGAAATGGAGACTGTGATCTAGAATTAAAAGACAACATTTTTCTCCCCAAAGTTGCCTTTTGTTGAGGTATATTAGAGGGACCACGGGGGCTGGGGAGATGACTCAGTGGTCAAGAGCACTACAAAGTCTTGCAGAGGATCCTAGTTTGGTTCCCAGTCCCAACTACATAGCTGCACACAACAGGCTCCAGGAGATCCAATGCTCTCTCTCGCCTACTGTGAGTACCGCACGCATGTATCTACACACATACAAGCATGCACAAAAATAAAAAGAAAATGCATATCTTTTTAAATAGAGGAAATAAAAAGATGGAATGGCAGAAAATTAAAAGTGGAAAATTTTGAAAGTCAAGCTGGAGGATTACAGTATACAAATGAATCTTTCAAATGCAAGTTCTCAAATTTAAAAATGCAATAACTAACACTGAGAAGTCACCGCACGGGCCAGCTAGAAAGCAGGCATGGCAATATCCAACAGAGCAAAACGGAAGACAATCTGGAGAAAAGCCACTACAAACATAAACAGAGGCAAATACAGAGACCAGGGTGGAAGATGGACGCAGAGACGAGAGCTGGGGTGAATAGAAAGGGGGAGCTCTGAAGGAAGGAGGTCAGGACAGAGGAGATCAAAGTCTTCAACCCCAAACATGCAGTGCAAAGTAAATGCAAAGGAAAGTCGTCCTGTGCGGCCACGATAGAACTGCAAATCAGCACAGAGACCTTAAACCTGGAGGGCAGCCAGGGGGAGACACACATTGCTCATCTTTAAGAATCTAACTGTGGGTCTGAAGGCAGACTTCTCACCAGAGATGATGGAAACCAGAAGAAAATAGAAGAACAGCTGGAGGAGGAAAACTGCCAATCGGGAGGGCCGTGTCAAATGAAAGTATCTTTCAAACACAGACATGAAATAAATCATTTTCATATACACAAAGCCTGTAGCTGATTTCTTCTAAAAGAAATTCCACGGTGAACTCTTTTGACAGAAGGAAAACGACCCCTGAGGGAAACCTGAAGTTTAAAGAGAGATGAAAAGCAAGTCTGTGCCGAGAGCACAACCAATGAATACCGATTATACAAAACAGCAATGTGTGGCAGAGCTCAAAATACGTGGAGACTTAAAGTGCGTGGCGACATTAGTGCCAAGGACAAAAAGAATGGCGTCCCCATCCTCTGCTGGGCTGGATGTAGCTGGCATTTTCAAGGGAGCAGTAATGGTAATTTAAATTATTCTTTGAGTTTAGCAGGCATGTTTCCATCTGGGATAATTATCAAAAAAGGAGTAGAAGATGTTCAACATGTTAAGAGAGCAGAAAATAAGACGGGAGCGAGGAAACATTATGTGGTATTGAATAAGGCAAGGAGGGGAAGGGAAGAAACAGGGAACATGAAGCTTAAAAGGAGGAAAAAAGCATAGGAAAAACAATAAAAACCAAACACATGAAAAAATGTAAAAAGTTGTTATAATCAATATGGATTCATTTTGTGCTAAGCCACTAAAACGATAAGTAAATAGGGCTTCAGAGGCGCTCAGTGGTTAAGAGAAAATTGCTCTTGCAGAGGACCTACCTGAATTCTAATCCCAACACCCTGGCCAGGTAACTCACAACTGCCAATTTCCAACCCCAGGGGATCTATTGCCCTTCTCTGTCATCCATCAACCCTGAGCTGCATGCACACACCCCCATACAGACACACAACTATATACAGGATGCTTACAGTTGTTAAAATAAATAAGGCCTGGGAGCTCTAAGGAGGAGATCCTATGTATATGTGTCCAATAGCATCACCAGAAAGCACACACCCACACAACAGTTACACCACCACCACCATATGGGTCCCCTGCCCAGCATCTGCCCCCTCAACCTGGGACTGATGCCAATCCTGCCATGAATCATCATGTCCAACAACTACAGTTCAAGTATCTAACGTCATCCCATGCTTTGTTCTGGAAAATCCCTCCCTTGCCTCAAACTCTGAATGTACCTCCAGTCAGCTGTGGCATGCATGTTCCCAGCGCACTGTTCAGCAGTTACCATGAAACTGCTGTTCCCAATAAAGACACATTGGGGAATCTTTGTCAAACAGTAGACTGGGGAGATATAAACAGAAATAGAGAAATGATATCTAGAGAAGGAGAGATAGAATTACCACAGACAGACAGAGAGACAGACAGAATCACAATAATTCACTAATTTGAATGAGAATGTTGCTCATGGGCTTTGATGACTGAATGCTTGGTCCCCAGCTGGTGGTGCTCTTTGGGTAGGTTTAGAAGGTGTGACCAAGAATAGGAAGCATGTCACTGGGGATGAGCTTTGAGATTTCAAGGGGATGAGCCATTCCTAGTTCTCTCACTCTGCCTCCTGCTAACAGTGAGAGATGTAATCTGTCAGATTCTTCTTGGCCGCTATGCCTGCTGTCTGCTGCCTCTGCTCCACAGTATGGAATCTGACATTCTGGAGCCTCAAGTCCAAACGAACCCTTTCTTCTGGTAATGCTGTTCTTTCACAAGAACAAAAAAATAACTAATACAGATAGACAGATACAGGCAGACAAGACAGACAGAAGGAAGAGACATCCATGCACAAGAAATAGATAATTCATAACAGACGGATATGGAGATTACTTGACTGATGAGACCAGATAGAAATATATACATAGAGGTGATAGGTGGATAGAGAACTATAAATAATAGGCCTAGATAGGCATACAGAAAAGATATATAGGACAGAACGAATGTATAGATAGTATTCTAGCTTTTTCCCATTGCTGTAAGAAAACACTGACCAAAAGCAACTTAGGGAAAAGGGGGTTTATTCAGGTCACAATCAAGCCCAGGCAAGAAGTCATGCACAGAAGAAATCTACTTACTGGCTCGCTCCCTGGCATATGCTTAGCTACCTTTATTTATACAGCCCAGAACCACCTGTTGAGGGTGGGGGAAAGGAGTTTACTGCCACAATGGCATGGATATCCTAGATCATTGGCTCTCCATCTTCCCAAAGCAGTGATCCATTAACACAGTTCCTCATGCTGCAGTGACCTCCAACCATAAAATTACTCTCACCACTACTTTATAACTGTAATCTTGCTACTGTTATGAATCAGAATGTAAATATCAGCAATGCAGATGGTCTTAGGTAGGCCCTGTTAAAGGGTTGTTCTGCAACCAACAAAGGTTGTGATGCACAGATTGAGAGCCACTGTCCTAGACCAAGTGACAGGGAAACATCTTAGAGACATGGCCACAGGACCATCTGATGGAAGCACTTCTTTAATTGAGGTTCCTTGTCAGGTCACTCTAGATGTCAAATTGTGTGAAGTTGATAATAAAAATTAACCTGGATTGATGGATGGATGGATGGATGGATGGATGGATGGATGGATGGATAGAAGGATGGAGACAGGTAGAGAGAACAGATGTTGGACAGTAGATCATACATACATACATACATACATACATACATACATACATACACACACACACACATGGATAGATGTCAGATGTTTTTTTCTCATGTAAATTGATGCATGTGGTGGCCACAATGAGGCCTGGAATACAATCCCTTTGAAGCAAACAATCAACTCTAGCAGACCCTATAAGGAGTCAGTGGTATTCTCTATTTCTACAACATAGCATTTTCTGACTCATGAGTCTTTTCTCAAATCAAGATTCCCACTTTTTGGTAAAGGCACCCTATTGACTTTATATTATTTCAGGGTACTGGAAGGATCCCTTCACTAAGCAAGGCAGAACTCCAGGAACCAATCAACCATCGTTGAGGTGAAACTTATATGAAGACTCTTCTGTCAGGTGCTGCCAGTTTGGGTGGGGATGACTCCATAAAGCTAACTGTTTTTCCTTGAGTGCCAGCCACAGTTCAGGGAAGAATTTACTTAACCAGGGTGGGCAGATCCTGCAATCAAAGGGCATAACTTCTGCAACAGCTCCTGCAGCAATAATATCTACCATACTTTAAAAATACTGGAACTTGTGGTCACATCTATGTTTTTTAGGGAGAAAGGGGGGATAAATCTCTCTTGGTTCTATGCATCTAAAAATATTTTTGATTGCATGCCAGATATAACATTCTAGTGTCAAAGCTGTCGTGATTTTTCTTAATCCGCAAATGTATAATAATAATAATAATAATAATAATGTTAATTTTTTGCTCTAATTCTTATGTTTTTATTTCTATCTTCAATCCATCTTTTTTCTCACACTAAAATTATCTATTTATTAAAGGGAGTTTGGAAATTTATTTCACCCAGTTCTAGTCAAAATGAAAACATCCAAGCATTCACTCCTATGTTCATTTAGATGAAGGAAAAAAAAAGAAAACAATAAAAGGAAAGAGGCTTATTTGAAAACTACAGTCTGTGTGAACTGCTGAAACGGAATACTTTTTTCACAGGCTTCATAAGACTACAAAAAAAAAAATCTTAAAGTTCAATAAGTAGGTGACCTTAACTGGTTCCATTCTGCCATAAATATAATTTTCACTCAACTATCTTTTTTATAAACTAATAAGCTTACATTCCTGTATTACTGTCTTAGGAATTTTTTGACAAAATCAAAACAGAGATACCTGCTGGTATGAGCATACTAACTTGGCCTGGATTCCATGGCTTGGCCCAGTTGTAATGATCTTGGCTAGATATCAAAATCAAACCTTAACTTTGACCTGAAAATAAATATGTAAATAAAAACATAATGTAATACCTATTGCTTCCTGTACGTTAAATTCAGCTACCTACCTTTTCCGGTTTGTCTTTGACAAGGAAATAACTGGAAATAAAGACTGTATATAAATGTGTGTGTAGCATCCCTAATTTCTTCAATATACAATCAAAGAATAAATTAGATGAGTGTTAAATGGTATGTTTGAAAATAAATTAGCTACACAAACGAAAGTCTAAGTGGTATTAAATATACAAAAGAACTGCATGATTCCAATGTCAATTAAAATAATAAAATGAGTTAAATGTAGAATTAAGATTTTCGTGGCTTTTTCAAATCTGTATAACACAGTATACAAACTCGGTCTATATTAAAATATATATTTTCATACATTGTCAGTATTTGGAAAAAATTCGAGATGGATTTCCTCTCTGGTCTGGACTACAAAAATGATTACTTAAGAGTTTCAAGTTCTAGCTGAGGGGGTGATTCTATAGGGAAAGAAGAAAATGGGAAAACAAAGCATGTTTTGATAAGGAAAGTGTGTAACACATGAAATTCATCCTTTCCTTTTGAAGAAGAGTCATTGCCTAAATGCAGCGAGTCTTAGAGCTTTATTTTAAAGTGTGTATTTAAGGAAGAAAGCAAAACCAAACTGGAACTAAGAGACAGGAAGGGAAGGGACAGACAGAATTACGATGAAAAAGAGACATTTTTGATAAAGAAGGCCAAGAAAAAGAATTTTTTTCAGATATTACAAAATGAAGGTTTTGTCCAGTAGTAGAATGACAGGCATTGTTCCAAAGTAAAGAAGAAGAGAAGGAGAAGGAAGACGAAGAAGAGGAGGAGGAGGGAGGAGGATAGGAAAAGAAGAGGGGGAAGAGAAGGAAGAGGGATAAGAAAGAAAGGGACCAGGGTAACCTTAAGCATATTGCAGGCTGTGAGCAGGAGGTTTGGGAAAGATACATCGTACAAGAGGAAGCCCGTGTGTGGTCGTTTTTAAAAAGCATTTACAGTATTCTCTAAACCCTAACCTACACACTGAGGTGAAGCCAGAGTCCCAGTCTTTTTTTACTCAAAAAAAACAAAGTTTTAAATGTATATCTGTTCTTAGTAAAACTTAAAAAAAAACTAGCTTAGGATATGAATAATTATATATTTTCTCAAGATAATTTTTCTGCCACCTGCATTAGTTTTTTTTTAATCATTAAGTTTAACCAAAACTTAATGATTGTTTTCTTGATGGCATCTGTTTATATGTTTAGTTTTTTAAAGTTATCTTTTCCCTGCATATATGTATGAGAACCATGTATGTGCAGTGTTAATAGAGGCCAGAAGAAGCCATTGGATCCCCCTGAATTAGACTTGAAGATAGTTGTGAGCTGCAGTCTGGGGGATGGGAACTGAACTTAGGTCCTTAGCAAGAAGAGCAAGTGTTGTCAGCCTCTGAGCCAACTCTACAGCTGGATACATGTTTGTTTTGAAGTCCTTTAAGAACTATGTTGAAAGTGATTGTAGTCTGACCTATAAAATATGAATTACTTTTATAACAGTGTTTGATTATTGATGGAATGTATTAAGGATTACAAAAATTTTAGAACTCTAATGATCCGTGCCCTTTCCAAATTCTATATGCAAATGGAATTTACTTCTTTGTTCAAAATTTTCTTTCCAAACTTCCCATGCCTTATATTTACTGCATCTGTCTGTCTTGCTTATTTGTTGGAAGCTCACTGCTTGAAAAGTTAACCATTTCCAAAGAACAGAACAGAGGAAAGGAAGTTATCCACAGGCTCCAGCAGAGCTCTCCAGAGGCCTGGTCCTTCTAAGCTTCCTCATGGCTCCCTGTGACAGGAAGGTGATGACACTCATTCCCAGGCACCAATCACTTCTGCCCCTGACATGGGACCAAACGAGCAACCAGGAGAGCAGTGTATCTGCAGCAATTTACAATCAAACTCTAACTACAGGGCTGCTGCTAAATAAGTATTGAGAAGTATAATCTTTATTTCAAAGAAGAATGCAAAAGTTGTCAAAACTAAAATGTGGTTTCTGTGCAGACCCTATTCCCCGAATGTACCTAAAGCTGGAAGCTGTGAAGGGAATGTCCTCACCATGAATGTCCCACAGAAGCTGAAACAAGAGGGCCTGCATAGGCCAGATGTGCATGGATGGGTACCTAGCTTTATATTTTCAGAAACATATACCCAGCAACCTTGGACTAAGATCAGTCTTGTCTATTTACTACAGCCAAAGATTATTATTCAAAAGTATCTGGTGTAATCTCCCTCTCTTGGTCCTTACAAACATCCCCTTGCCTCGTCCTCTTTAAAGATGTTCACAGTTTAACATGACTTGTGTTCTAATTTCAATCCTCTGCCATTCTCACAATGCTATGGACAAAGAAATATCATTTGCTTTAAAAATTCTCCTGGTTTTTTTTTTATATATATATTTTAGGTTGAGAAATGAAATCTAAAACCTCACATTATATTTAAACAAATGGTATTTCCAATTTAAAGAACTGTGATATTGGAAAATAAAAATAAACACATTTTAAAAGACATACCTTAAGCTGGGCACAGAGACTCATGCCTGTAATCCTAGTTCTCAGAAGGATGAGGAAAGGGGATCACGCTGAGTTCAAGACCAACCTAAACCACATTATGAATTCTAAGACAAGCCTGGGCAAGCTGGCACAGGAATCTTCAATATAAACCAGCCAAGAGTTGGAAAATAAAAGAGTAAAGAATGAAACATTCACACTAACCAAGACATTAGGGAAAACTCTCAAGTCGAGGAAGGACTAAATCTACATAACGGACAACAGTTATAAACCTGTAGGCTAACAACAACTCTTTCAAACCTGTAAAGCATAATGAATGAGCCTCTAATTAATTTGAAATCCTACAAAGAACCTCTCAAGGATGACATTTTAATAATGAGCCGCTCTCTTGCCAAACGGAGTGCTTAGCACTGTACAGTGACCCCTTTGAAACATCTCTCTGCAATGAAAGATCATCAGGGAAGTCTCTAGAACTTCCCATCCTAGTTTTATCCAATACACCAGGAAGAGTCACTCATTTGACCTACTTTAAAGTATAGGAAGGGACGGGTAGAAGGAGCCCAGAAACTTATCAATAAATAAATTGATGCGTGAGTGCTCCTCATTCCTTGCTCTTCTTTCAATGAGAATTCATCAACAACATATGATGGCAGGCTCTTTGTGTATGATCTACATTCTAGTTTGTGACCCAGGAGCATAAAGATAGATCAGCATAACTTAGTCATGATCAATAACTAATTATTCACAAAGCTAACACCAGATGACAAGCAGAAACTATAGCACACTAAAGGGAGTCACAGCCCAAGCAATGGCTAGACGGAGGCCAGCCTTCAGCAGGTCTGCTGCAGAATGTGTCTGCTTTGGGCTTTCTATTTAATGTGGTCCACCCACAAAGAAGACAGAAAAACAACAGCAGAGGAGCCTCTGGCTGCCTGGAGCCTTTCACTGGGTTCACCATGAACCAAATTTGCTTGGGCCAGAGCTGCTATTCTCATTCCAAGACAAAAAAGAGCTTCCTAAGTAGAACAAAGAGTACGGAATGGGACTGTACCACAGAAAGGCAGGCACGGAACATGCTAAGCGTCAGTATCCCTATCTCCCAAGTTTCATCTCTTTGTTCTTCGGGAGAATAATTACTTGCAATTATCCCCGAATTTAACACAGCAACTATATTATACTTGAAAACACAGCAGATCATTTTGAAAGAAGAAAAAAGAATAGACCTCAAAAGTTTGTTCCAACTGAAAAAAATAAAAAGTAAAATAAAATAAAATAAAATAAAAGAGGCAGTTGTCAATCCCAGGTATGAGCAAAACTGCTCCTCTCCCAAGTCAATGAACACACTGTAGGTAAAAAAATGGGAATTCTACTTTGCTCCTCTCCCCACCTTCGAAACTATCCTTCCCGCCTGAGACCTGCTTAGAGAGCCTCTGATGCTCAAATATTCCAGACCTCTGACAGGAAGACCAGACTGTTACTGCCTCTTCAAGTAACCCATTCAAAACAGGAATGGACCAAGACTCCAATCAAGCCCTTGAAGTCAAAGGTAAATGTCACAGGAAGACAAGACATAAGTCATCATGGGCAGGGAAATGAAGCTTCTGGCCGAAGCAGCTCTGGCTGGAAGGGCATGAGTGTTCTCTGCCCCTGGAATCACAAGATACTAAAACACATCACAGTTTTCAGACCCCAGTATAATGAAGAGGTATTTCTCGTTTCTATACAATATGGCTACAAGTGCACTTTACATTCTGAAAGACACATATGTTCTTTCATCCCTTAAAGATCCTGGTAGGGAGCTAAAACCCACAAATACAGAAGGGTTTGACAAGGACATGAAAACTGTGACACAGACAGGACTTAAGTTATAACATATTTGTGGAAAGAGAATAGAACAAAAGAGAGAGGGAGGGAGAATAGGAAAAAGACAACGGAAAGCAAGACAACAAGTCATTGTGATCCCCACGTGCCAGTAAAAAAGACCATGACTCTAGACAAGGCCCTTGGGGAGTGCAGGACTCTAATGCGTCTTAGAGATAGCTGACCCTGGATTTGTCTTCTGCACAATCTTGGCTCTTAGAAAGCGCATGCTATTCTAGCAAAGAAAGTTAGTTAATTTGAGATAAGACTGTTCTTTCTTGAGACCTCCCTCGGAGAGATGCAGCCTAGGAAAGAGGGCATTGCTGAGCCCCTAAATGGGGTACATCCTGTGTCCTACTCAGGTTAGGTTTTAATTGGAGCATATAATTCAAAAGAACATGGCAACAAATTACTGGGACTATGCTATAGTACTATGGACAGAGAGACAACAAGTGAGGGATTCAAGGAAAGTTCAGGCCCTGGCACCATAGATATACAACATAGTGGAGTCATGGAAGAGTCAGAGTCCTAGAGCAGAGGGCAGTATTTTCTGATAGCTTTTGAAGATGGAAGGAGTTCACAGGAGGCAGAAGGCAGACTCTCTGATTCCCAGAGGGGGAAGAAGAGGATAAAGAGGTACCCCTTTGGTGTAGACTCACTTCCCATGTGAGATCTCCATGTAGGTCTCATGAGAGTGACCCAGTAGGATATGAGTTAGTTCCTGTGAGAAGAGACCTGAGCAGAAGTTGAGCCTACATGAAGGTCATTTAGAACCTGAGATGGGGTAGGGAATCTACTCAAGCATTTGAAGCACCAGATACTCTGGGTTGAAAATATGAGGGTGAGATGGGAGCCTCTCTGTCCAACATAAACTTAATGTAGCAACTTAGATTTTGTTGAAGGTACCATACTCTGCATCAACTTGGCGCTCATCTATCTCCCTGAAAGCTAGGGCTGGCATGCGACAACAATCTGTCAATGAGATGAGAGCCTCACACAGCCTTCAGAAAGCTCAGAGTCTCTGTCTAAGAGAACCTGGTACAGCTGCACTAGAACCTGACATCACTGCTCAAAATATAGGTATCCTGCTTGGAAAGGCAGAACCACCCTTTAGGTCATGAGAAAATGAAAAGAATCTCTAAAGATAACAGGATAGAAAGATCCTGGATGCTGAGAACATGAAGGCAACATGGAACAAGGGAATGAAAGCCAAAGTCTTCTTGCTAGAAGTTGAATACATGGTGGGTGGGTAAAGTGAGCCGTACCTGGTAAAGCACCTAAGTAGATTTTTAATGTTGACAAGAAACCAAACATATTCCCTAAACACCATAAGACTGATGAAACTAAGCAAACCTGAGATACCATGGTTCTAAGACCTTATGCCTGTAACTCTAAGTTACAGCGAGAAGCTAAAGTGAGAGGCAGAGAATTTCCTACTGGTCTATTCGGCTGACCTCAATGGACTGAAGGACCATAGTCATTTCTAACATAGCAGTGTTGTACAAAAGAGTGAACATTTGCTATGACAACCCAACTACACAAGCCGCCATTCTTGTGGATTTCTGAGGAATGAGAAAATCCTTACTGTAGCTAAGGGAGACACTCATCAAATCCCTGACTCAGCAGCACATGGATCACACGTGGGACAAGATTAAAAATTTCTAGGTAAACCATGATAAAAGCCACATCACCTGAGTATTATGGGTTTTCTTTCTAGTTCATCTTTCTACCCAACTGTAATGAGAGAATTTAAAGAAGTGAGAAAAATAGGGGCTGGCAAGATGGCTCAGTTGAGAAGAGCGCCTGTTGCAAATGTTGACGACCAGAGTTTGATCCCCAGAAACCACGTGATGGAAGGAGAGAACCAACTCTTGACATGTGAGGCATGACATCTGCAGAGAGGGGAGGGCAGTAGTGGGGGAAAATTAATTAAAATGAAGATTCCAGGGGCCACAGAGTTCACTGACACGTAATTAGCGTGACTGAAAGAAAACCAGACAATATACAGCAGAATATAGGCAAGTTTACTTGTTCTCATTCTTACCTAATAGCGAGAAAATCACCGCCAGTTTAAGTACCCTACAAAGACAGAATCCATGCACATGAAGTGCCATGCCAATTCCCAACAAGGGATAAGAAAAAGCATGCCTTTGAGATGCCAATCAAGGGCAAAGCCTCATGCCTCCAATGTTGTCTTCTTCCTGTGACCTCTGGCTTAACCATTAGGAGCCCTAGAGTGAAGAGAGTCCACTCAACCCCACACACAGGGAGGGCTGTCCAGTTCGTGTTATACCACTTGTGACCACTACTGGTCTCCATAATCAGTAGCATCCTGCTGCAGCATTCCTCCTGCTTTCGTCCCCTCTCCTCTTGGCATTTTTGAACATATCCACTACAAGCAGGTGAAGATGAAGCTTAGAGAAAATGGGTGTAGATAGGGCTCCAATGAACTTTATGCTAGGTTTTCCAGGATAACATGCTGTGTGCCCTGTTCTCTGCAAAGGCAGCGAGCGTGCTTAGTAATTGATGGACTCACCAAGCCCATCTCTATGTGTAGAGACCTACCAGAAGAACATCAATCAATCTTGAACAGCTACCATGGGCACACAACATTCGCTGCAAGTCATGAAAACAAAAAAATGGCACCCTCCAAAAATAAACAGAGCCTGCTCCACAGCTAAACTACCCACCTGCTCATCTCTCCTGGTAGTGTGAGATGCTGGGGAGACCGCAAAGTGACTTTGTGGAATCACCACAGGCATGGGGGTTGTAAGTATCGATGGATAAAAGACCAGCATTCGAGTCATAGACATCCCAACTTGCTTACAATAACAAAATTAACTCAAAAGGTGGTCAGCTGCCATGAACCACTCACGAGGCAGGGTGCCCAAGGGCGCTCTAGTGTCTGGAGAAACACAGCATTCTGCTGAAAGGAGGAAAGTGGCCAGGGCCCTGCAGTGCTCCCACGTGAGGCAGTACAACTTGATTTTGGCTTTTCCTCCTCATTGCTTGTTTCGTTTCCGCTCACCCTTGTGGGGCTGTTTGCTCTATGAAGATATACTGAAAAGTACTGCCAAGCCCTTGGTGGATGCCCAGCGCTGCGTGAGAAGCATTGCAAACGCTTTCAGCAGACAACGTTTGGCTCCCAGGCACACTTCTGAGCCTGTGGGAGAGCCTAACCTCTGCAGGGACGGCTGCGGAAACTGTCAGGGTCAGCATGGGCAAATGCACATCTGCCCTTTATCTAGGAGTGTCTGGTCGTGACAGAAGGCAAGGAGAAGGAAAAGGAACCAAGGACAGAAAGGAAGAGGGAAGAAAGGGAGGAAAAAGGCAAGTGAAGACTTCATAGGGCCTTCACCGAACACTTACTGGTTGAACAGTACCCGTGAGCGCACTATGAACTTGAAGATGTACTCCAAGGCTTTTATGGCTTTGTACAGCTGCTCGTTGATTCCCGGTTTTTCAGCGCTGGCCACATAAGTCCTTAACACCTTGGTCAGTTTCCTGGTCCCAAGGGAAACACATGTCAATCAAGGGTTCAGAAATCCCAACTGTACACTTAACTGAGAGTGAAATTTACGTTACTTTTATTCTGGTTTCCACATATGAAAATATGCATATTCATAAAGGTTTTCTAATCAGGCAAAGCACCTGATAAAATACCTTCCTGGCAATGTAGGAATTCTGCAGGGGTGGGATAAAAGAGTCCCTCACTCAGAACCATCAGCCACCTGTTCAGGTTAGCTAATTTGCTGCAACAAAAGGCCTTACACTGGGAAATTTTTAGATGGCAATGCAAATAAACAGTGCTAAATTTTAAATGAATTTCCTAAGGATCTCTATTAAGAGGGTAAAAAAATAAATAAATAAAAATATTAACATTTTTAGAACAGATATTTCAATGGCATTCACCCCAAAATATTCAATTTTTAAAACATAAATAATAACTGTATTTCTCATGTTCATATTTATAAACTGGGATCATAAAACAAATCACTAACACGAAAACAGTTTACAGAAATCACAGCACATACAAATTCATCAGAATTATTTTTCAAATTCCCCATCCCATGGCAGACATAACTATAGAAAGTAAATACGAACAAACTGTCCACTGCGACTCTGTAATTCATAGCTTCTTAGGTTGTGGAGGTTGGGGGGGGATGGGAAGGTGTTTTTGTTTTTTAAAACAGAGTCTCTTGATGTAGTTCGGGCTCCCCTGGGACTTCTTATTATTCACTGGTTCTCAACCTGTGGATTGAGACCCATTAAGGGGTCATTTCTCAGATGTCCTGCACATCAGATATTTACATTACAATTCATAACAGTAACAGAATTGCAGTTGTGAAGTAGCAACAAGATAGTTTGATGATTGGGGATCACCACAGCATGAAGAACTGTATTACAAGGTCACAGTGTTAGGAAGGTTGAGAACCACTGAAAGAGCAGACAGGCTTCTGCCTCGAGAGAACTAAGATTAAAGACTTGTGCCACCACACCCAGCCATAGACACCTTCTTACAAAATTCTTGGCACAGGGCAAAGCCTCAGATTTTCCTACGTTGCTTCATGACACATAACCAGAGAGTCTAAACGGTAACAGATTCATTCAGACCTTCAGGCTATGTGAGAAGGTTGACGTAAAACAAACAAACAAAATTTGAGAAATGCAATTTTTAAAATGTGATCAACTTCATTAATAAACAAATACATGTAAATTAAAATAAGACAGAGATGAGAAAGCAGCTCAGTAGGAAGAAGCCTGCAGCAGGAGGCAGGCCCTGCATCCAATCTTTACCACACAGAGTAAAAGTAAATAATACAATGTACAAACAAATAACAAGGGAAATGTTTGCCTAGTAAAGGCAGGAGGAAGGGAAACATGGGAACGATACTCTTTCAATCAGGGTATTTTCTCACACCAGTTAAAAGCAAAAATACCCCAATCTGTTGACATCAGGAACTCCAGTTTATGGAATCGCAACAGAAGCAATTACAGGTGTGTTCACTAACATCACCCTCAGCATCGTCTATTTAAGCAATACAATGCCCATCCCCTGAGTGTAAGTAATTTAATCGTGAAAGAGAGAGGAGAACACTGCTCAGCTATTAAGTAGGCAAAGGGAAAGGCTAGACAGGAGGATCCATCACCACCAACAGGGATTGTTGGGGTTGTTGGTTTGGTTGAGTTTGGTTCGCTTGGATTTGGTTCGTTGGTGAGACAGTCTCATGTAACCCAGGCTGACAGTCACTATGAAGCTGAGGGTGACCTTGGACCTCTGATCCTCTGGCCTTCACCTCAAGAGTGCTGGGCTCACAGATGTTTGCTATCAGGCCTTGCTTTGTGTGCGGGGAATCAACCCCAGGGCTTCTGTGTCCCTCTACTTATGAAGCTACATCCATGGCCACACCTTCCCACTCTACGTAAAAGGGTGTTTGTAAATTGTTCATAGAATACAAAGTAATAAAATAATTTCATAAACTACATGCTTGTCTCTCTGAGCAGGCAAATTTAGCCTGAGCATTTATCCAAGAGAAATGAATGCTGTGTCTATAAAAGATGAGAAATCTCAGCCTTATGCAGAATCCCAGGAAGGTAACAGCCCTCCAGCCCATCTATCATTAATGACGGAACAAATCACGGGAGTCAATTATGACTAAGAAATTTTTTTTTAAAAAGGGCCCAATTCAAACAATGACACATAGAGCAATATGGGCAAATCTCAAAAGCATTATGCTGAAGGAAAAAGGCCAGGTGCATAGGAGTACATGGTGTTCAAGAGAAGAAAAAACAGCTCTGATACAGAAATGGGAACATGGCTGCTTCTTTGAGAGCAACACTGACTCTAAGGGCAAGAGCAGCCTTTCTTGTGTGGGGGATAGCAATAAAGTAGAGACATCTTGTCTCCGGCACTAGTTACAAGGATGGGAAAACTGTCTGAATTCACAAAACGATTCCTCCTACACTATAGTAGCCATGAGCAAAAGTCTTGGGAATTTTATTCACTTTAAAGATTTACTTAAGTTTATGGACATGTGCATGTGCCTGTACCAGTTAATATATACCACAGGTGAGCAGATGTCCGCAGAGGTGTCAAATCCCAGGGAACAGGACTTATATATACATAGGCAGTTACAAGCCAACACGTGGTGCTGGGAAGCAAATGCAAGTCCTCTGCTGGAGCACTAGCTACGTGCAGTCTTCGAGCCATTTCTGAATTTTAAACAAGCAAAGGTACCATGGTGTAGGGTGAGGGGTCAGTGGGTGAGGGTAAAATGCTTGTCACACAGGAAAGAGGACCAAAGATCAATCCCTAGGACCCACTACAAAAGCCAGACATGGTAATAGCAGATGCTTGCAATACCAGCACCAGCAAGGTGGAAACAGAGGAGGAAGATTTGTACAATTTACAAGCCAGTGAGTCCAAGGAAGCCAGTGACCTCTGGGTTCAGTGAGAAGTCCTGCCTCAGAAAACAAGATGGGGAGAGAGTTGAAAGAGGACCTCTGACATCAGCACTAGACCTATGCATGTGCACACATCTACACAGACATATGTGCATATACAACACACACACACACACACACACACACACACACCTTTTTTGACACTTTTTAATTATATTTGATATATGTGGTTGTTTTGCTTGGCTATATGTCTGTGCACAACACGTGTGTGTGGTGCTATCAGAGTTCTGAAGAAGGCTTCAGATTGTCTTATGACTGCGACCGTTGAGAGCTGCTGTGGGTGCTACACATCAAAACTGATCCTCTGAAAGCACAGCCCATGCATTTCCTCCCCAAGATATCCTCCAGCCCGCTAGTTACAATGTTATTTAGATTAAAAAATAAGTTAAGGGGTTTGCAAGTGACCAAATAAATAAGAAGGCGTTTCTGACCCTGAACAGGTTAAAGCACTTCAGAAAGGAACCCTGAGGCATTGTGGGGGCAGCCTATACGATGGTGTAAACCGTGTGTTCTGAAGGTTGGCCTGCAGAACCCATCTGCCATGGGGGCTGGCACTGCGATTCATTGGGAAGTGTGTTCTTTGGGAAGTGCCCCAAAGCAAAGCCATTCCTTGAAGCCTCTGATACCGGGCACACGTCTGTCTTACACAGCTCCTGATATGGTTCCAGGCTTCCCAGCAGCTTATCTTTTCACCTCTATTCAAGTCAACACTCAACAATAGCAAAACAAAACAAAAACATCCATAGCACATACTTGGGAATGAGAATCCTTCCAACTCATTAATCAAAGAAAGGATTGGAATAATAATTATGGTTGACAAAGAGAATGGCCCAAACCCAGGAAATAAATCTGCACAGCCATTGCATAACTACATAAAGATCAAAACCTCTGAAGGAAGCCAAAATGGGGCAGAGCAAATGGGGCCTCAGTTATACCAATGGGAAGCGCATGGCAGCCCCATGAGACGCAGTGCATGAGACAGAAAAGAGCCATGGCATGAAGGTTACCTGAAAAGCACCTTCCTAGGAGCACCTCCTTCTCTTCTCAATAGGATCAGTACTGGTCACACCCACGGTGTCCCAGCCTCTGTGAACTGCCAAGGCAGAGAACTGTGCTGGAACTGAGGTGATGAAAAGAAGGCCCACTGCTGGGAGCTTTCTCGTTACTCACACAGCCTTTGAAAGGCAAAAAAATGGCAATATGCCTTCAATCCCAGCACTATGGAGGCAGAAGCTGGTGAACCTCTGTGACTTTGAGGCCATCTTGATCTACACAAGTGAGTTCCCAGACAGGGAAACATAATGAGACCTGTTGAGGTCTTCAGGGAACAGGATGGATGGAGGTTCTTAATAGATAATGCTGGAGTTTCAACTGACCCACAGAACATTATAAGTACCTACAATGGAAGGAGATAATATGCAGGGGCAGCCTTCACTGGGTGCTACAAATCACAAGTCAAAGCTTACTCCTTTGGTATTTCAAAGGTTGACTACTCAGATTCATTGCTGAGGAAACAAAGTTTCCACAGAATCAAAAGGTTACTGTTTTAGAGGCCTGAGAGATGGCTCGGTAGTTAGGATCACATTCTGGTCTTGCAGAGGAAGTTTGATTCCCAACAATGTAAGGCAGCTTACAATGGCTTGCCACTCCTCCAGGAGAATTGGTGCCCTCTTGTGGACTTCACAGGCATGTGCACTCACATGCATATGCCCACACCCATACAGACACATGCACACATAATTTAAATGTTTTTCTTAAACACATAGGAAAAGAATTATTACTGTTTCAAGTGTAATGTCAAATATATGAGTTCCTATTCTTTATAATACACTAATAAATAGGCTCTTATTTTTTATTAACCCTTGTAATTGATATAGAAAAGAATAGATTTACAGTCTATCAGAATGTGGACAGATATCTATTTCTAAAACACAAGTCTCTTTAGCAAAAAGCACAGACAGAGCAGGAGGATACTGATTCTTGCCTCTGCATTTCAGGCTGTCCTTATACTCATGTAGCCTGTAAGTTTGAATTTGTGATCCTCCTGACTCCTCCCTCAGAGAGTGGCCTCCACCCAGGCCCTAAGATGCTGGAACTGAAACTAAGAGCTTCGGGCACTATGCAAATCTCCACTGAGCGATATCCCCAGCAACCCCTCTAGTTTATTTTTCCGCCAGTGAGCAAGGATAGGCCCACACCAGGAAGTGGTCAGCACTGCTATGGTTTCCTGAGTTAGAGTAGGAAAGCTATGCTGAAAACAGCCTATTAGACCTGCTTGAAAGGAAATATTTAAATCAGCTACATATGGAGAACCAGCTATGTGCTTAGACATCTGGCCACATCCACAATCCCTGAATAGCAAATGCTAGTCACTAAGGCAAGAAGGCACCCCAATTTGTTCCTTTCCCGGAGATTCTATAGGAAAATGTCCAATATTCAAATCTACAGGGCATCTCCACTGAGCCAACAGAGAGATTTGAGTAAACATTAACAGAAGACTAGTAAAAGGCTCTACACAGCTTGCTCTGCAAGCTTAGGTAGTTTCTTAGGCTCCTACCCCTGCCAGGGACTCTACCCACCATCAGCCATGAGCATGAAGGATGGGGCAGGAAGGGATCTGTAGCACAACACTGGGTTGTGCCACCCACTGGCTTCAGAGACTGGCATCCCTGGACCTTGAGTTCACAGCTACATAGTCAGAGAAAACAGGCTTTTACTAAGTCTCCTCAGAAGCACAGATGGGGCCCTGGACTATTTTACAGACTCTAACTTCTAAAGTTCTTAAAGAAATAGTACGACTTTTTTTTTAAATTTCCAATGCAATTACACAATACAAAATCTGAATGCATGTCATTAAATCCCAACATGAGAGTAAGTCCAACAGAGTAAATGAACCCCAACAACTGCTTAGCGCTTGCTGTCTGAGCATCGAGGTTTATTCTGAGCTCTAATAACTCATTAGAATTCTCAAACAAGTCTATACTCATCTTCTTTTTTTGTAGACAAAAAGGTTGAAGGCCAGGGAGGTTAAGCAAATTGCCTAAGATCACACAATTCATAAAGGACAGAGCTGTCACTTAAGCCCATGTACCCTGCATGCAGTTACCAAACAGGAGGTAACTGAACTTGCGGGCCCAAGCCCCACAGTTCCCTGCATGCTCAGAGAGGGCTGGAGACAAGGGCCCTGGATGGACAGAAGAAAAAGAAGAATCTAAGTAGTTTAATGGCTAACATTTGTGTAAGAAAAGGGAAGACGTACTTTAAGGAGCAAGGAGGCTGGGTGGAGAACACAAAACTGCATTTTATGTACACACACACACACACACACACACACACACACACACACACACACATACACACACATAACCCAATAGCTTCACACAGAAACACAGCCATTTGTTCATTCATCAGCTGCTTGTTGTTGTGGCAGGAAGCGTGCATCCATACATCAGCTTCATCGAACATAAGCAGAAACTCTCAAAGATAGATGGAAGGTGTGGAGGAGGACGTGGATTTATTCCAAAATGTGAGGCTAATTTATCATATATCTCTTTCAACAAGGTTTCCCGGACTGTTGAGAAGGAAACAATAACACAAAGTAGGCCGGTAAAGCCAGAGTTTGGTGTGGAGAAACGTATGGTCAGAGGCCAAAGTCACAGAGGAGAAACGATCGCAAACATCAGAGAAGGGAGCAGTGGTTTGAAATAACACAAGAGAACTCACGTGTAGGCTAATGTCGCACTGAAGTGTTTCTTAATGTAAGTCTCCAAAACAGGATTAAAATGCTGAAACTTCCTATCCGCGATTAGTCCAATGATAAAGACCTATCAATATAACCAAAACATTCTCGTGAGTGGGACAAGGAAAGCCATTCTGGAATCTTCCTCTGTGATATGAAGAAATAAGTTGGAAACGGTCCAGGCAGAGGCCAATCACTCCCAGGTTTATATCTCCCGGTCCCAGCGTGGGGATTAACATAACTACAGTTTCACATTCAAAGTATATTTGCACTCCCCCAGGCTTCCTTTTTGATTGACTCTACAACTAAAGGCTTTCAAGGTGACTGGGATGGGTCCCTTCCGCCTTCAAAGGCTGCAGCATGAAAGAACACCTCACCCTCTGAGAGGATGAAAGGGAGGCCCCTTACCAGCGCATCAAACACCAAGGTATCAAACGTCTCACTCTCGGAGTTCTCCATCATGATGTTGAAGAGGGCATCCAAGGTGTCCTGCAGGAACTGTAAAGACACAAGAGGTCACTGAACAATCCCTGCATCCTACCTCCCCTAGCCTAGCACAGCCATGGTTTCTGGCAAGACTCGGCTTTCCTGCCTTTCTCCAGTCCAGGAATGGTGGTACATGCTGGCGATCCCAGCACAGGGGAAGCTTGGGCAGAACAATGTCTAAGCTATAGAGGGAGTGCCAGGCCCACCTGATCGACAGGGTGAGACCCTGTCTCGATAAATGTACGAATTAAGTAATTAAGCTAGCAATTTCCAATATTTTAGTCAGATAACAGATGATTGAAGCAAAATTCCACATGACTGATTTCTGGACAAAAGGAGGTCACCGTGGGAAAACCAGGAGAAGGCTAGAGCTGGGAGATGCCCTATGTCGCCCACTCCACTCAGAGACCCTTCTCAAGACTTTTCCATATTTTCATAAGGACATATCAGACTCATTTTTACCAACCAAGCATGAGTAATGAGCAGAAGTCACGGAGCACTGATTCAGCTGAGAAAGGAAAAGGCCTTCTACCAGCTGAGCCATAAAGAAGAAAATATGAGATCGTGTATGCCTGCCGTGGAGGAACACAACAGGGTGCTGGGAAGTATGTATGCAACATCAGTAACTGATAACACTGTTATTACAGTCTACTGAAACTCGCCAAGGAAATGACCATATAGGAAAGCAAAGCATCACTCACTTAATTACAAAAAAAAATGGACTCCAAAGATATGTCGCATGAATCTCACACTCTAAAGAAGATATAAGATGTACTGGATTTCACTGAACTAGTGAGATCCCCAGTGGAAGGGATGTCCGAGAGTAAGAAGGACAGCATTTGATACAATACTGACCATGAAAGGACAAAGTAAAAATGCCTCATCGTTAGTCAGTAGAGACACGCAACTGAAACCATGCCGGTGCCCACACACCACCCACTGTAAAGGCCATCAGCAAAAAGACAGACGACAGTTCAGTGTGGGAGAGGGTGCATAAAAATGGGAGCCTTTGTGCACTCACTGCTGGGGGAAATATAAAATTTTACAGAGTACAGAGACTTTGGAGAGCAATTTGACAGTTCCTCAAAAACTTACATCTATATTAACCCTCTAACTCAACGGTAGCATTCCTGGATACAAAGCCCGTAGAAAAACATAATGCTCACACAAACAAAGACAGCCAAAAGACGTAAAGCAGCACTGTACATCATTGAAAAAAAGGAAATGAAACCAAAAGTCCATCCCCTGAAGGATGGGTGAGCAAAGTGAATGCTTTCTATCTATCCCTATCTATCCTCCCATGGGACCGTCACTAAATCACTTGGGGACAGGATGTCTCTAGGAAAGATATAGTGGATATTCTGTCCACTAACCAAATACAGGAAAAGAAACTAGACTGTGGGTGCAGAGACTCTGGGACCTGACTGCTGATAGGTCTGGACTTCTTTTGTGAGTAGAGAAACTGTTCTTAGATCGTACTGGGGATTTCACAACTCTATAAATATATTAAAACTATTGAACTGAACAGAGTTAAAAAGGGGGAAATTTTATGGTATGTAAGTTATGTCTCAAACACCACGGGGGGGAAAATAACTGTTTTTAAAAAGTAAGTGAGTGAAGTGGCCACAGGCAGAATATCAAAGGAGTGGCCGAGTCAGAGGTAGGGTTCAGATTTTGAGATGGTTAGCCTTTACGAGAGCACCCAAAGACCCTGGTAGACAATAAAGGGATCTTATACACCTTTTTGAAGAGTGAGGACACAAGCCACAGGAACCTGTTCTCAAACTAGCGCCAGCCCCAACTACCTACCTGTGCTTCATGCTTTAAAACCAGAATAAGTGGCAGGAGAGCTGGGGCTCAGACAGACAGGAATCCACACTGTGCTACCCAACCTCTACTAACAGAGAAAAGAGGACACACAACTAGCCAGAGATAAACTACTGTTTCCATCAAGAACTGGAGTCTGGATATAACAAGATCTTTATCAACTCTGATGGTTTGGGTCTGTACACCCTTGTTACATTCCCATAGTTTTCAAATTGTAAACCAAAGGTCAAAACTTCATGCCATCTGCTAACAGCCTAGTGTCCCTGCCAGGAAGCTCTCTGGGTAGCAAGCTCAGTTCATGCAACCTCCCAGCCATAGGCCTACCATTGGCATTCAAACAGATGACAAGGTCAGCAGCACAGAGTCAGAACTGAAGAGAACAGAGCCTCCCTCTCTGGACACAGTACCTGGTAGTCAGGGACAAGCATCTGGAAGGGTCCCCACATATAGCCAAAGACCTGATGCTCAGGTACCCTACCCTTACTCTCTGAGCCACCAAGAGAAGAGTCAGGCAGCCATTGCTATTCTCCATCTTCTTGTGAATCCATTTCTCCTACTATGTGTGCAAATTCCTTTCTCAATCTATCAGGCACTGCTGTCCCTCCTCTACCAGCTATGAAAACACACAAGGAAGTCATGGAATAAAGGATCATCTATCAATGTTTCTAAATAAAGAAGAAAGCGCCTTATAAAGCCACATAGCTTGAGTCCTGCTGACCATCAGAACTGCATGCATTAGAGAACTCAGTTCATCTCTCCAGGAACAAGCATGACTGGAATATATGGTGGCAGAGGAGAAGCAATGGGTCAAGCACACCAGGAAAGGCTAGGTTAGGTCGACCCAGCCCAGGCCAGGAGAACCAGTGATCACTGGAAGAAGGGAAAAGAAGTAGGAAAATCACTTCCATGGGGAACATTCAAATAGAACAATACACTAGCAATGGAGAATGGAGAAGAGGACAAGATGATTCTAGATTTGTTTTTTCCTGGTATGACGTCAAATCAATAGAAGTACCATGAATGCATGACACCAGGACTTCAAAATGAAAGAGACTATTTCATTAAATGCACCTCTTTTAAAGTATGTTCATGTATCCCAGTTTCCATCTGAACTGGGGATTTAGAACCCAAGGAAGTCTAAAAAGCAATTAATGTTGTCCAAGCCATTGGTACAAGAGCAGGACTGAAGAGATGATTAAAATTTTAAGATTAGCAAGAGCATGTTTGAGCGGTTACACAACGGATGCAGGAAAGGAGTGCAAGCAAATTAATTCACGCTGAAGTTAAGCACATTGCTGGTTAATTAAGGCCATTTTAAGTAATTAATTTTCCAGAGATAAGGCAGTCCCCTACTGCATGCTCCTCTCACAGAGGGTGAAGAACTGAAGAGGCGATGCGCTGACTAGGAATAGAGAAATGATCTATGAAACATCATAGACCACTAGCCAGCTGAGTGTCCTCTGGCCCAGAGGTATCACCCTGACAACGATGACATTTCCATTTACGCAAGGAAATGTCATTCAAGCACCTTATATGGAACACGGGGGAAGAACCCAAGGCAGGAGAGGGAGTAGAAGAGGCAGTATGCTAGAAGTACTAACATTAGAGAACTTAAGGGACAGAACCTGATGCTGACGGGAGTTCAGATCTTGGCTCTGACTGAAGGCTCCCAGGTCAGGACACTGAATAGAGAGGATCTGAACAAATAGCCATAGCTACACGGTACAGAGAGTGCCTGTGGGATGCTCAGCTACAAATCATACAGAGAGGTTAGGAGCCAGAGATCAAAAAGGTTCAGAGTGAAAGTATCTTCCGGATGGGACTGCTAGCTGCTCTCACGAATACATAACAGCTGTGATTGTCTGCACAAGACCTGTACAAGATCAAACCAGATGAGCCCCTCCCACTCAATGACAGTTGTCCCACTAGGGACAGTTAATTGCTCCTCAGGGAGAGTCTGTTTTCCTGAAGGTTGTAGCTTCTGATGCTATGGCGAATGGGCTTCACAAGTTAGAGTCTATGGATAAAGAGGTGTGGGGATGAACCTGAGAGGAGTTGAGGGGAGGAGGGCAAGAGGGGAAGGGGTGAAGATAATCAAAAAGAATTGTATGAAATTCTCCAATGATGAAAATATTAGAAACAAATACATGCAAAAGCAAACAACTCTAATTAGTAACGAACATTTCTCCAGAGTGGAAATGAGAAGCTAGGACAAGAGTTCAGTATCACATAGGTAGGAAATGACCAGGTCCGACCCTTGGTGCTTATAACAGACTACCATGCCCAGAGCTGGCTATATCCTGGTAAATTCTGAGTCAGTTGAAGAATCATGACTCAGTAGCTAGGATGGTGACAATGGCCATGGTAAGAATAAAACAACCCAGTACAAACAGGACATCCACATGGGTTAAAAACAGATCACATGTCCCAGGAAACCCTAAGAACCTAGAAAGGAAGGCAGTGACTGACATGGCTGAAAGAGGCCATTGAGCATTGTAAACACAGCATTGAGGACTCATCAAAAGAGAAAACAGCACCCAGGAGCTGATGGGTTCAAAGATTATACTTCCAAATTAAGCCGCTTAGCCCTTCCGAAGAGAGTCCAGCCGCTCTGTGCACATACAGACTTACGTCATTGTTAAGTGATTTTAACCAACCAGCGTTTTGCCCTCCCTCACAGTCAGTACATAATAGCAGGAAGAAAACACAAGCCCAAGCCTCCCTCCACAGCCCGTGTTACCTTCACCACTTCGCCACCATCCACCTTCATCAACTGTCTCAAGTTCTGCTGCAGAAGGTTGGTGTTGGATCTCCACTTCAACAGCCCCAGGAGGTCCACTGCAAACAGAGCAGCAGGATCAGCTCCCCCTTAACAGCAAGGACTTGGCCTCGAATTCACGTACTTTGTGAGGTTCTCTGCAAACACTTCTCAGAAGAAAACTCAACCCGACTTCAGAAGGTTCACTTGCTAAATACTTCATTACTGAGTGCTAACACATGTAATAGCAGTATAGCTGAATTCACTATTTCCAGCCACGTTTGCCATAGAATGATTTCCATGTAGGAGCTTTCTACATGCATTTGGGAACCACATGGGACAGGGGGTGATCCCCACCTATTGGAGGCCGCTGCTAACCCTTGGAACAGAGGTGCCAAGCCCTTATCCCCCAAGTGGCTCTTCATGCTCAAGAACAAATGTTTATTATTTTAAAATGAAACAAGTTTAAGTCCTGAAAGTACAAATTGGATAATCTGTGGAACCACAAAGACTATGAAGAACTGAGAATCCTCTTTGATCAGCTGCCTGCTGCCCTCTTTGCTATTTGTAGGTCTTAGCAGAAAAGTCCAGAATAATAGAATATACTATCTTTCAAAGATCCAAAGGAGGGGGGCATATATCTGGTGTGTGTGTGTGTGTGTGTGTGTGTGTGTGTGTGTGTGTGTGTGTGTGTGTGTGTGTGTGTGTGTGTGTGTGTGTGTGTGAGTGTGTGTGTGTGTGTGTGTGTGTGTGTGTGTGGGGGTGCATACACAGTGCATGTATAGAGGTCCAACTCCAAGTATTTATTCCTCTACTGCATGTTGTTTTTTACAACAGGGTTCCCCACTGAATCTGGAGTTTGACTCAACTCAATGGGCCGGGCATGGAGCTCCAGGAATCCACCTGTCTCCATCTGCCTCTACCCACCTACTGCCAAGTGCTAGGGCTGCAGACACATGATCCTGCTGCTTGCTTTTATGTGGTGCTAAGGACCCACACTCATATCCTCATGCTTGCAACGCAGACTATCTACAGACTAAGACATCTTCCCAGGCCTCGGGGGATTTTGGATGGGTTTTCCTTTTTTTTAAAGCTTGAAGGATTTTTCTTAAGACATTAAGATGTTCTTTAAGGCAGGAAGAGAGAATCTCAGCCCTCTCTAGGAAAGCCCGCATTCCCATACTTTCTCCCTTGCAGTTATATTTCTGTGCCATCACTTGCAAAAAAATGTAACTGGCCGAACTGCATCTAATCGACTGCTTATGGGTAGCGGGAGCATCGGCTAGAGAAGAGACGATAAGCACCGAAATAAACAAGTAAACAATAAATAAGTAAAGCCAAGGCTTCTATTAACACTGAAAGCAAGCATATAATTTTGGATCTAGGTAAGAATTTGGTAAACAGACATGCATTCTCATCTCAGGATCAGACCACACAACCACCTACACCCCATACAAACTTTCATGTGTTTCACATCACCCCGGGCATCCCTGATGACTAGAAGAGTAAAACCAGAGAGGGGCGGCATTCAGCACCCACATACAGTGTGGATTATGTAAAGCCAGCTGAGTCACACAGTAACTACAGAACACTGGGCAGGGAGTTTCCCTTGTCTCCTTGTCTGAACAGCTGCTACAATGCCGCATAATTTGCAGGGCAGCTAAAAGCAACTATACAACATGTAGGCAAGCTGACGGCAACGGCAAACATAAAAGCAGCCAGCAGCCGTCCTTCAACTATGAAAGCAGCTAGAAATTCCGGGCGGAAGTTGACGAGTTGTGATTCTAACTGGAAGTAAAGTAACAAGAAAGGATCCATCTTGATCTGACACTCCTGGTCCAAGGGTTGGGGGGTATCGCCATCTCTCAAGTGATCAATGTCTCTTTAATGGAGACCAATGCATCATCTAAGCCCCATTCATTCCAAGTTGGTGTCACATGTCATGTGACTGCAACTTTCAAGTTTTAGTTATTTACTTATTCTTGGGAGGGTGTTATTTTGTTGTCATTTATTTGGGGTTTTTCTTTCCATCTTTTTTTTGGGGGGTGGAGGTTGTTTTTGTTGTTGTTTTGTTCTGTTTTGTTTTCCTTTTCTGAGACAGGGCTCATTAGATGGGTCAGACTAGCCTGAAGCTTACTGCAGAACTCAGGTTGTATTTGAACTTGTAAACTCTCCTGCTTCAGCAACCACACCCCATCCCACCTGACAAAAACTGCGATTATAACATTTGTACTGCCCATCTGGGCTTTGTACTGAAAATATGAGGAAAGAAGTCCAGATGAGAATATTAATAAATCACCTCATGAGGGAAGGGGTGCTTAAGGAAACGGCTTGTACCTCCCCCACAAACTACCCAGTCAGGAAAGGCCTCCATTCCCAGGGACGAACTCAACACGGCTGGATTCATAATTATTCTGTGTTTCATGGCTCCCTTCCCTCTCGTTACACAGTGAGCTAACTGAGACGAGGGATCACCTCTTCCAGCTCTTCTCCTATCCCCTATGGCAGCCCACACAGCGCTGAGGACAGAGATCTTTAATACAAACCTTGATGAATAATTCAGCCCCTGCTTTTTTTTTCCTAAGTAATGGAACTTTGCGAGAACAAATTATGGTTTCAGGAAAATGATTACCCCAGGGGAGAATTTGGGATTCCACACTCAGTCGCCAACTAGGGCACCCCCATCTTATATACTCCTGGCATGGCACAATCCCAAAAAGGGGGTATCAATGCTGGCATGAAATGAAAGCCAGATTCCTCCTTCTGTTCAGTGAGCAGCATCACTTTGGAATTTCCTTGTTGCTTGGCAACAGCTGCTGCAGAGACCAGGGCTCTCTCCCTGGGTACCAGGGAGGGAATCACCCTGCAGATGGTAAGATTCAAGGAGCTGTAAGGTGAAAAAGGCATCCACACACCACCCTTGGAGGCCTCCCCTTCCCCCCACCACTCTCAGATGTGTGGTTTTAAAACGATACTGTGGATGAGACTTGCTTTGAAAGGAAATGATGATCAAATTTCAGACAACTAGCAATGCATCTGGAATATTGACCCACATATAAGACAGTGGCTTCCTCCGAAGTCAGAAGTGACACAGAGCGGGCAGACCTCAGCACCTGCTCAGACACTAAAGCACCACACATGGGGTCAATGACCAAGCCAGGGACACCACCCTCAGTCTGCACTGAATGAGGCACAAATACTAGTCCATGTATCCCAGTTTGGGTACGAGGTGAGAAGCTCATTCCCAGTACTGGAATATTCTTTGCGCAGCCCAGTCAGTAGCTGGAGCCCACACAGCTGACTCATGTCCCTGAACACCAAGGGCCTGCACAATCCTCCCTTCCCCCACCACTTGCACAAATCCGGTCCCTCTGGGAGGTGTGGGGGTTGGGGGAGTCATTTGCTGGTGGGGATTACCACAGGCCGCAAATAGGGAGCCTTCAGGCATGATTCAGACAAACCCACGATGATTTGGCAACCAAGAAGTGTCCAGATAGTACCAAAGTATCGGTGTTCACACAGACTCAAACAACCCAGACGTGTCTGGATGACTTACAGCCTCTCACTAATATTTTACTCGGGAGGCCAATGGTGGGAAAGCCTCACTGGGTAAAGCTGGGAATGAGAGAGGGAAGCATCAGGTGGAGAAAGTTTGAAAGATATCTGACCCAGGGCTGGCAAGCCCAAGCCTTCAGGACAGCAGCGTTTCTCCCTTCCAGCCTTCCAGAGTCCCGTCTTCCAAAGGACGGGTTTCTTCCATGCTAGGTTAATCCAGTGCAAGCACGAAAGATGTCTGCTCCTCAGCAAATCTCAGACTCCAGCCATGACTGACAGGCAACACAGAGATGTGATTCCTGATAATGACGGACATTAATAATCACAACTCATATCAGGCAGTTAAGAGGGAAAAAAATTGGATTTTCAAGCTCCATTTCAAGAGAGCATAAAGTCTCTACACAGCTGTGATACGGCCGCATTAGGAGGATGCGGTTTTTAAATGAGGGATTTGTGCAGAGAGCCTCTGCCTCCTCCAGACAGAGTCACGGCAACAGCCCTGGTGTGCTCTGAATAAGAAGTATCTCCACTGGACTGCCGTGACTCTGAGGAGGCTGCAAGCAGTGGGAAATGAACTCGGCCAGCCCAGGGACATGAGGCATCATCGGATGAGTGAACTGCCACATTAGGCTGAGTTTCGTGTATGAGGACCAGCAAGGAGGTCGTATCTCACACTGCAAGCAGGGGGTCTAAAAATGTCACGCCAACCAACTTCTCCAGGAAAGATAACTGGGAATTATCTCCAGGAGAATCAAGACGGGGGAAGACACATAGAAGGGAGTACCTCACATCTGACAGTGTACATACTAGCTGGAAAGCTCTGGAAGCAGCCATTAGTCACATGTGTATCAACAAGCACAGCTGGGTTGAAAGCACCCTTACTCAAGGTCATCTCCAGGGTTAAATTAGAACTAAAGTTCAGCTCCATTTCTCTGATCCGATTTCAAACCTTGTAAACTTTCCTTGATGCCCTGTTTCCTTCTTTTGGCTGGAAAGCATCCTAAAAAGGACGTCGAGAGCTGGCAAAATGGCTGAGTGGTTATGGGGCCTGCCAATAAGCTTGATGAACTGAGTTCAATCCCCACTATCCACACAGAGAAGGGAAAGAAGCCAATGTGTCCTCTGACTGCCCACACACACACACACACACACACACACACACACACACACACACACACACACACACACTGCAAATAAACACACTTAAGAATTAAAAAAAAAAAAGTCCTTTCATTGTTTAATCTTCCGGCTAAGTTAATCCTCAGACCAAAATAGAAGTGTGAATTTTAAACTCTGACGGATGCCACTTCCTCTTCCCAAGCACATCGACATCTATGTGGGTCCTTATCAAAGGACAGAGAGAATGACGTCCGAGCACCTACAGGAAACTCCTCCACTCAACAAGCAGCCAAAGGGGATGTGATTGAGAGGGAGGAATTCTAGAACTCACCATTCTGGGTCAGTTTGGTGGAGCACACCAGCGTAGAGATCTGGAAAGAATCTTTACTGATGGTGCAACTCCCAAGACTCTGCATTCCTTTGCCTGTGGCTGAGTGGCCCTTTTCTTCCAACTCTCCCTTGGTACTAGGGAGGCTCAAGTATGTGGCAGCGTCTTCCAGCTTTTTGGCTTCAGCCTGTGGGTTTGATCGTACATTGTGTCAAACAACATTCACTGAGGCCACACACCAGGTTTTGCATGTTTCTTATGCTGACTTCGTTCAACCCCCGACACCCACTTCTACGTTGTGTTCTACAATGTACTTTAACGGTCTTCCCTCTTCCAGTGGATTAAGTCCCATCCTCAGTCTTCATATACAGCACCGAATGTGTTATGCCTGTCAGCTTCTCTCATTAGGAACAGCAAAAGGGCTGGTCACCATAACTGCTCATTTACATAATTAAATGTAGCTCCGTACTATGGAGCAGCTCTGTCCTCTGGTGAGAAATGTCAACTGTGATGTTCATCTTGATCACAGGCTTGATTGAAGTGAGAAGTCATGGGAGTTTGGTAAAGCACACCTCTAAGTGTGTCCATGGCAGAGAATTAACCATGAGGGAAAAGTTACTTCCTGACACCAGATACACCCAAAGACAGGAGACCGACCCTGATGAGATAAGAAAAAGACTGCTCTCACAGGATTCTTCTCACTCTGCTTCCTGGCCAACTGGATGTGGTCTTCACATCCCGCCCTGCCTACCACTAAGGACTAAAACCACTGACCTTGGTATTGGGCTACACCCTGCCTCCCTTTAATGGTTTTGCTCAGGTACTTAGTCACAGTCATGAAAAGCTAACAGCTCAGCTCAGCAGAGGACTTCACTAGGGCTCCCAGGGTCCCCAGGAAGATGTGCTCACCTTGTAGACAATAAGATCATGCTCCCCGTCTCTCAGCGTGGTCCCATCATATCTCATCAGCTTCACAAAGGCCAGTGCGAAGATCTTCTCAGATTTATCCTTGGCTGCAAAGAAAACCAATAATCGCCTTCAACTACAGTCAGGACAAAGTGACATTAGCACTTGCTACCAAGACATCTTTGTGAAGACAATCACCAGCCTGCACAGGTGAAGCCAATGGAGGACGGAGAAACAGACCCCACAGTCACCAACAGGAAGATTCACATCGGAAGGATCGACTGTCCTCAAACTAGTTCAAAGTCTCAGGGAAGAAGAGACTGTGGAACATGACAACTGACTCGAAAATAAAGCCAGGAAGGTTTTGCAGAAGAATGTGAAGGAAAGTTCATGATGCTACGATGCCAGAGTGAGTAGGAAGAACCAATTTGGTAAGCATGGCATGATTTGAACAGGAACAGAGAGACTAGGATGTGAATGGGGGAATAAATCTAGGACGTGGGAAAAGGCCAGTGCAGGAAGGAAAACTGCTTAGCAATATAGAAACCCAGGGTCCTAGCGCACCCACCTACCTCTAGGGGCCCCCATGAGAAGTTCTAGGGCCTTTAGCAAAAAAGTGCAACAGCCAGGTCTACATGCTGTGCTCCGGCTTTCCCTTCCTTCAAGCTTCTGCACAGCATCTAAAACAATCAGCTACCTGCTTCCATATGTTACCAGCAGCTGATGGGATTTTCTTCATGGTTCGCCATCAACTCTGGGTGATACATGGGAGTGGGGGATTTGTTATGTTACTGCTAGTGTCTGTCTACTGAGCCCTGAAATCTAAGGCTTTGTGAGTATGTGTGTCTGTGTGTGGATATACATGTGAATGTGTGTATGCATATACTGTACATACATACATGTATATGTTGTTTCTCTGTGTGTATATGTGTACACATGTATATATACATAGATCTATATGTGTGTATCTGTATGTCCATGTGTGTATATTTGTGTATGTATATGCATGTATACACGAGTGAGTATACTATCATATCATATGCAAGTAGTGTCTTCTTCCTTTCCAATTTGTATCCCTTTGACCAACTCCTTTTGTTGTCTAACTGCTCAGGCTAGGACTTTGAGTACTATACTGAATAGGTAAGGAGAGAGTGGGCAGCCATGTCCAGTGCCTGATTTTAGTGGGATCGCTTCAAGTTTCTCTCCATTTAGTTTGATGTTGGCTACTGATTTGCTGTATATTCTTTTATTATGTATAAGTATGGGCCTTGAATTCCTGATCTTTCCAAGACTTTTAACATGAAGGGGTATTGAATTTTGTCAAATGCTTTCTCAGCATCTAATGTGATGATCATGTGGTTTTTTATCTGTCTGACAAGAACTTCAAGTGTCTGAAGAAAGAAACTGAAGACCTCAGAAGATGGAAAGATCTCACATGCTCATGGATTGGCAGGATTAATATAGTAAAAAGGACCATATTGCCCAAAGCAATCTACAGATTCAATGTAATCCCCATCAAAATCCCAACTCAATTCTTCATAGACTTAGAAAGAGCAATTTGCAAATTCATTTGTAATAACAAAAAAAAAAAAAAAACAGGATAGAGAAAACTATCCTCAACAATAATAGAACTTCTGGGAGAGTCACCATCCCTAATCTCCAGCTATATTACAGAGCAATGGTGATAAAAAAAAAACTGTATGGTATTGGTACAGAGACAGGCAGGTGGATCAGTGGAATAGAATTAAAGACCCAGAAATGAACGCATATACCTATGGTCACTTGATCTTTGATGAAGGAGCTAAAACCATCCAGTAGGTTGCCAACAAGTTGCCAGAAGGGCATGTCCTAGAATGTCAACACCAAGCTACACAGACCATGACAGGGGACATCTCATCGTTTGTTTCTCTCCAGGCCCTGCTCTAAGGTGGAAAGCATCTTGTGTTTGGCTAGTGAACAGCAAAGGTAGACGATGTGTACTGAATTCTTTCTTTCTCAGACCAATGGTGTATGCACTCATGCCCCTATGGCTGCCCTCAGTAGCTGGCAAACAAGACCTCATGAGCATCAGTTTTACAATGCTCAACATGTCTCCAGAACCACATAAGCTGCGGCCCTGGAGACTTCATTAATTATGCAAATGTGTCTTGGCATGTCAGGTGATAGCATCTTGTCTGTAATGAGTGCTTAAAACTGACGAGAAAAACAAGGATTTGGGAAATCAGAATGCTAGAGATCTTCCTCTGCTCTAGTGTAATTCGTTAATTAAGGGGAATGAATTTGTTAAGAAAGTGGCTCCAGAGTAATTCTGACACAGTCCTCAATGGAGTCTAGATCTCTTACCAACTATGCTTCCTCCACAGAGCCTGGAGGCCCCACAGCCTCTTACCAGCCTTGGAATGATGTGTGTCCACGAAACCACGCCTGCTCTACAGACGGTCTTTCCACCTTTTCATGAGTGCTTAAGTTCCTGCAGTCCTCTCAGCAGAGCACCGGCCTACACCTTGACCACACCTGGGCTGTTGCACCTGGGCAGGTCACACCTGTACCCAGAGAAGCCCTTTCGCCAGCCCCCATCTGTCCACACCCCACTTCTGTCGGTTCACACTTTACTCCTGGCTATCAATTCCTCAGGTGGTCCTGCATACTAACCCCATGCCAATACGCAGCCCAGAGTCAGCAGCAGGGGAGCCTCCATCTCTGTGTTGTATAGAGAGGCACTAACAATGACCAGGAGGCAGAAGCCATTCCCCAGAGGCACCATATTTCCCTTAATTAATGAATTACATTAAGGCGCTACACTATACTGTGGCATTAAGGCATAGGTGAGACCCTAAGCTTTTTTAGGGGCCACTAACTCAAAAGCCTCTACCCAGAGTTCCTCAGATATAACATGAGAATTCAGGCCAGGAACACTGACTGTGCAAGGGTTTCTGGTTATGTTTGATGCAGACAACACAGTGAAGCTCCCATATCAGCCTAAAGAGTGTAAGCTCACAGTCAGTGACTGTGCCCATCTCCCTGGGGTTTTAGCCATCCTGGGCACTATACGCACTGACCAGACTCTGTCCCTCTGCCTACTGGCCTGAACATGGCCTAGCCCTAAGGCAAACACAATGGGGACACTCCACATCTCCAGGAGCTGACCTTCACTCACCTGCACCTCACATTTAAACTGGCAACTGATGACTGTCTAACTCAGCTCCTGACATTTTCAAACTGCTAGGATGGGATTGTGAGAGGTGGCTGCCATGCTCTCCTTCCATCCCGGTAATCAGAAAGCAACTCTTTCAAAAAAAGGAGAAAATGTGAAGACATGTTCCTTCTTCTGGGAACATCTTCTAGGGATCCACCACATGGGCTCCTAGCTGTTCTAGAGCCATTGTTTAACTACTTCCTGGATGTGCACATCCTGTAAGCTGATGCTCACATATGGCTCTCCTGCTCTACAGAACGTAAGCCGTCTCCCTCCTAACTCCTTCAAAGGCTCAGGCTTCTCAGTGGCCAGAGAAGGACCACAAACCTTCCAACAATAAGCCTTGGCACATGCACATGTTCAGCCCAGCAGGCCACTGTTCAACTGCTTCATCCTCTGTCACATGCACCTGACCACAAGGAAGGCCTGAGCCCCCAGAAACTCAGATGGAGACACGCGAGCACTTCATCACAGTATCAAGGTCCTTTCAGGAGCCAGTGCTGTGCTGAAGACAGGCTAATGGATGGCGTTTCTGTCCTACACAAAGATCAGAGGGACTCGTGCTTCGGAATCTGCAACAGAGTCTAAAACTAATCGCTTCCCTGTGTGGCCCCCATGTGGTCCTCTGAGGCACTCTATAACAGAGCTCACCCTTCTCACAGATCCCATCTGGATAAAAGTACCCAACTCAGTGTCACACCTTTCAGTCAATGGAGGAGAGGAAGTAATTGCATCATCCTTCTGTGACAGCTTGGGGTTTATCATGGGGTTACATCCTTAGCAGACTCTTAATTCAACCACTGTGATGGAACCAGCCTCGGTAATCAGAGAGCAATTCTTTCAGAAAAGGGAGAAGATGTGAAGACATGTTCCTTCTTCTAGGCTTGGTAGGAAGGGCAAGGCTACAGCAATGCCTACGAGGGCTCCAGCTAAGCTCCAGCAATCACCAACAGATACAAGAGGGTTCAAGTCCTCGATTCTAAGAAATAACACTAAGACGCGGTTTTCCAAACGGTTTGCTGTGTTTCACTGACTTTCCTAATGGACTGGCACGGGGGCGTCAAAGAAGAAATGTGGATGGAAAGATAGCTCACAGTTAAGCACGCCCGCAGAGGAGCTGAGCTTAGTCCGCGGCATCTACACAGGGCAGCTTACAGCAGTGTGCAACTCCAGCCCCAGGAGATCTGACGTCTGAAGCTGCCTCCACCGAAGCTGCATTCACATCCACAAACCCACACTCACACACACGCAGACACGCAAGTCAAAGTAAAATCTTTAAAGACGAGGAAGAGAGGCACGAGAAAGAGGAGCAAGGAACGGGTGCACTCCCCATCCCGGAGGGAAGCAGGAAATGACTTTCTCTGAGATCTGTTCCATGATGTTCTCCAGGGGCAAGCTCAGGTGAAAGAAACGGCCAAGGAGCCATGACATCACTGTGAATGACAGCCATGTCCTACAGCAATTCAGAGCAGGTGCTGCGCGCTAGGCATTTCCCTTGAAAACAAACACTGATAACGCGGCCCATTACTCACAGTCCTGAGAGGATCTATGGCGGAAGGTAAATCGAAGGTGACTCCGGTTCACGTCCTCGATGGGGATGGCCACCTTGAAGAATTGGACAGGGATGTGAGTGCCTATCCCAACACCTTCCAGCAAGAAGTGCTTAATTCAACCTAGTTATCAGCACCAGGATAAACATTCAGGCCCCGGAGAAATGAAAACACCGTCTATCTTATCCGTATATGATTTCTGCAAAAGGCAAAATGTCTTTTGAAAATTTAAACAAGATAATATTGTGAAGGACACCAAGCCAACTCGGCTAGACAGCCAGATATTTTTTTGTGTTAACACTCAGATGCACACCGCTCAGATTCTATTTTTGAAAGCCGTTGTCTTCATTGGAGCCGCTACATAAAGGTATCTACATTCCACCGGCAGCTGCATCAAGAAAGCTTTCCTGTTGCATTCTGGCCAAAGAACAAGGCCTCGTGTGTGTGGCCTGTAAGCAAAGGCTGCCCCTGATGTTCATGTCAGCATCTAAATTCCAGGGGCCAGGCTTTACTTCCTGTAATTCAGGTTCATAGGGTAGGGGCTGGGGTGGTGGTAGTGGTTACACCTGACAGTGGAGTACCATGGTGCCATGAGCCGCACCATGACAGCACTGTGACAAAGTCACAGAAAGCAGACCCAGTTCTCAAGAATAACCTCCGCACATTGACGTCCCTGCTTCTCCCTATGTGGTGCAGGGGCAGAAGGCCACACCCACACCAGACTCGGGGAGAGAAAAACAATAGCTATCTTGAGGATGTGGCAGTTCCTCTCCATCCAAGTCCTCTCTTTTTGAGGGAGATAAGGGTAACTGTAGTAGAGGAATTCCTTGGGTGGGACCTTGACAACCTTGAGCAACTTTGCTTTGTGTGGTGTGAGGGAGGATTTCACAGCCAGGCCCCGGGGATGAAATGACCATAGAGATGCAATACCTTAAGGGTCTCGAACCAGCGAGGCTGCTTCACTTGGTAATAAATCACTGATTTGTACTCAGAGATGGCCTCGTCGCCAGCACCGGGGAAGATCACGTGCTTTAGGAAAAGGCACAAACAAAGAGTTCATGGTAAGAATGCTGAGGTGGCTCAATGTTTGCTAAAGGCTCTGGATGCCAAGCCGAAAACCAGAGTTCAATCCCAAGACCTGCATGGTGGAAGCTGAGAACTGACTCCTGTATGTGTAGGCATGTACACACACACACACACACACACACACACACACACACGACACGAGTAATTGTTTTATTTATTTAGTTTTTAAAAGTGTTAACATTTGATCTCACAGTGTCTGCCCCTACGTATTCCTGTTGCACCCACCGAAGGAGAAGAGATAGTCAGTCAAGCAGTTGCCAATAAACCATTGCATTTGGTCCCCAGAATGAAGGGACAGGTCTGCCTGTGCTAGTGGTCGGTCTACACAATAGCCTCAGACCCTGGAGGTACAGACAATGATGAAAACATGGGGCAAACCTTGACTGCCACTTCTCCTGTCCCCTCCCCAACTCGCTTCAAATTACAATCTGAGCACACTTGCCTGATTTACTCAGCATGCCTAAAAGAAAAAGTTGTCCACCGAATAGGTGGTAGCAAGATTCATTCCTCTAGTCGTGAGGATTGCCTATCAAACTTCAACCAGACTCATACAATTAATACTCAAGGGACCGGGGCAGTATACCTTAAGGCTTCTAGAGACATAAGTGACACCATTTGAGGCCAGACAGGGAGAAGCAATGTGAGCCCTGTGACACAGAGCTGAGCTCGAGCACTGCCCAGCAATTGCTGTTTAGTCCAGTGGTGCCTAGAGGGACACCCCTCTGCTCATCAGAGGGAACCCCAGCCCACGGGCCACTCTGATGGAATCTGCTGGTTGCTTTGGCCATGAAGAGGAGGTACTGGTCACTTAGGGAAGGTGAGAGATAAGACAGATGGTCCTTAAAGTCCACCTCATTCTCTGACCCTGAGCAGATGCCTATTCCTCAGACTCCATTACCTCATCTCTCAAATGTTGAAAGCAATGGTCTCTGACCTACCTCTGTGGGGAAATAAGGCCCCTTTATAAGTCTGAGCAAGAAATGTGGTCAAAACCTAGAGGGATCTCCTGAGACAGGCTGATGACCTGGATCCCCAGGACACAACGGCAAGCAGGGAAAGGGAGGTGAGCATCAACACACATCCCAACATAGGACACACAGCCAACCAAAAACACCTCAGTTCCTGCCGCAGAGCCAAGGTGGACATTTACACAGTTGAACTTGAACCCTACAGCCAAGACTCAGAAAAAAGAGATACCTCCAATCGCTTCCCATCTTCATCATAGACAGACACCGTCACCTCCACATTCTTCGCGGTTGTTTTACTGCCTTTATCAAAATCCCCTTGAACTAATGTCACATAGATATCATTTCGAACATCACCTGGGGGAAAATTATATCTTTAATAGCAATCCGTCATTCATAGCATAACTGTGAATTTAGCCAAATTGTCGGAAGCACTTATAAATACTGCATTAGATGGTTCTGAACTATTTCCTACAAAACAGTCTGGGCTTCTAAGGCATGGCAAAAGCTATTTGCATCAACTTCGTCTCTGCACCTCTGTGAGGTATTGAGAGTGGCCCCAATGCCACTGATGGAGCTACAAGGACCTAGACCCTTTGGAGCATCCCATGATCAATAGAGACCTTGTAAGCTTCCCAGGGACTATCACTGTGTCCTCAGAAGCCAGCACACATGCAAAAGAGAACTAGCATTTCTTTTTGCGAGTTCTCCTTTGCTTCCTTCGAACTGTCTGAATTCAAGCTTTGAATCGAAAGCTAACTGAGAATGAGAACCATGAGGCAGGGACGAGGGGTGGGTCACTATGTGGTTCTTCTCTTCTAGGAGGTAGCTGTCAGGAAACAAGTGGGAAGAACAAAACAGAACTATAGGAAGCAAACAGAATTTTGCAAGGGGCAGGAGTAGGTTTTTGTTTTCTTTAGTTTTTATGACAGATCACTTGTCACCCAAGGTGGCCCCCAATTTACAGCAATCCTGCCTCAGCCTTCCAAGTGCTGGGGTATCAAGGGTATAGCACCACATAAACCTCGTGCATTTTAGTATAAAGTGGACCTTTAATTATAGTGAGGGCAGATTAGAACAAATGAACTTAGAGTCTTCTTTCTGTTGAGAACATGTGGTCCGGGAAAGCTGCAAGCTTCCTTAGCCTCATGATGGAGAGGAAGCGTTATTACTGATCTTCTAACTGGTCCTCAGGCTGCCTGGTGAGACCCTCACCCAATCCAGCTCTGCACAGAAAAGCAGACAGTGAATCGGACCCCAGTTGTGCTTAAGGATGGGGACTTCTTAAGGGGAAAAAGCCTTTTCTTGTTTTCTTGTTTTGTTTTTTTTATTGTGCTTTTTAAAAAATTGCTCTATTTTGGCTTTTAATGGAATCAACTATTAAATTAAAGTTGCATTTAAAAGTCATTATTGTAATGGTCCCAGTAGGTTGCTCGACAGCCATGGTAGCTGCTCAAAAGAGGGGAAGCATAGCTGCCATGGCGGATACTCCCCACAAGAGAGGTTAAAAAGATTTGAGTATGAGACCAGGGCTGCAGGAAGCAAGACTTTACACCTAAGACCTACCCCTTGTCAGCTGTGAGACCTCAGATCAGTCCCTTCACACCCTGGGCTAAGACGACACTCAACAGCTGGACTGGTTTGGCGCACCTCAACTGTACGTTTCTTAGCTGGAAATTTCTATTGAAACATAAAAATCATAATCTTCACCTGCATGCATATGTGCACACAGGTGTATGTGCAGCTGTGGAGGCCAGAGGACAACATCAACTGTAAAATACAATCATCCACCTCGCATTTCAGGACAGTTTCTCACTGGCCTAGACCTCATCAATTCATAGAAAGAAAGAAAAAAAAAAGACACCATTTGCAGTGGTTAAACCCTAATGAAGGGTACCACATAGACTTTCAGCCAAGGCTAGGCACACGTGAAGTAGACATTAGTTGCTAGAAGATGTTGAAGGTTTGTCTTTTATTATATATTGTAATGCTAATTATGGGCGTCGCCCCCCTCCCAAGACCTGGTGTCTGCACTTAGACTCTGTGACCCTGCCCAAGTTAGTTTTGATTGGTGAGTAAAGATGCTGACAGTCAATAGCTGGGCAGAAGAGAAATAGATGGAGTTTAGGTTTTGCAGGCTTGGGAGAGAGGAGGACCATGAGGAAGAAGAATGTGCAGGAAAGGAGAAAGAAGAAGCTGCCATGAGTTAAGGGTCAAGAGACTGTGGCACTGAGGGCTGCCCTATTGGAGTTAAGAGCAGCACAGATGGAACATAGTAAATATAAGTAATAACTCGGGGCTATCGGTAGGAATATAGATCCTAACGGCATGGAGGGTAGACAGCTGCCCAGCTAGTGTGCTGCTTAAGTCTTATTAAAAATAGAAAGGCTGAGTGTGCCTTTCATCCGGGAATTCAACTACCAAAGGCAGGGTAGGAACCCAAGGCCAGGAGTTAAATTATTTCTACTATAAGAAGATGTGACTGGATGCTATCATCTTCCCAACTCCACGGATACCATGGCTTCTCCCCTGCCTCAGTCCTTGAAAGAGGATCCAGAGTAGTATGGGTCATGGGCATGTAGAAGGATCAACAGGGGTGTGGTAGCACAGGCTCTCCCACTGTGCAAAGATGCAGGCTTCCACAAAGTAGAGAAGAAGGAATAACGCAGAGGGGCCACTGAACTAAGTATGGGAGCATGGCAGGAGAACTCCAACACTGTGGACTTGGTGCCATTGGCTGGCCAGTGCTTACTCAGCCCACAGAGACCAAGGGTAACACACTCCAGCTTGAGTCCCTTGCTAGCAGCCACTCAGCATGTGGAATCTTGTCTTGACCAGAACCATGGTCAGCACCATGGGTTCTCCAAAAGTCGATCATGGGATAACTCAAGAACTCTGCTATCCCAAGTTCAAAGAACTTTGCAAGCTTATCTACAACAAGGGGAAATCTATCAGCACGAGGAGGAAATTCCCAGTGGTCCCAGTTGGGATGGTTAGGGTTCAGGGTCTACTTGACAGGCTGATAGACTAGAGTCTCCAAGACAGTGGGCTCTTGTTGTACTTGTGAGAGATTATTTTAATCATGTAAGCTGGTGTGGGAGGACCTACATTAACTGTGGGTAGAATCATTTCCTGGGCAGCGCTTCCCAAACTCTATGAAACAGAGTAAGCCAAGCAGTAGCTGGCATTCATTGCTCTCTTGTCTGCAGCAGAGGCCATGTCTGTTGACCATGGTGTGGCTTGACCCCACTTTCAATGCCCATTGCCCACATGCTTTGGGGCTATGGTTTAATTTTGATTGGAATTAGTCAACACCACTCTTAAAGTGTCCAAGCTCCCTATGTGGACCACACCAGACAACACAAATAAACACTTGCTGCAAATCAAATGATGCCTTAAGGATGAACACGAATACACATCCCAAGCACAGATATCAATAGCAATATCACATTATGGATATAGATATATTTAGAAACTAGAAAGTGTTTTAAATATAAAAGAAAAATGTTCATGTATTAATTCATGCAGCTTAAAATACATGGCTGAGCTGGAGTTACATCAGTGTGGTAATGAACACCCCTGAGCAGGTCCCAAGGAAAGCATCATCCTTCTGAACTGCTTGGCATTGGCCTGGGTATCTGACCCACCCTTCCTTCCTTCCTTCCTTCCTTCCTTCCTCCCTCCCTCCCTTCTTTCCTTCCTTCTTCTTTCTTCCTTCCTTCCTTCTTCTTTCTTCCTTCCTTCCTTCTTTCCTTTGATCAAATAACTAATTTTATGCTTATTGGGTGTCCATTCCTCCTGACATGTAAGCTTTGTAATTAAGGAGAATCCTAATCCTACCAGAAGCCCAGTGATCAAAATGTGTATCCAACCACTGTGTGTGGTCTCAGCCCTTGAGCACTATAGTTATTCTTAACAACCCTGAGCCTGCCAACGTACAGCCACATATTCTATACCGTCCCTACAAGAGCTCTTGCACATTCCTATCCATACATCACTCGTCATGGCTAGTGATCTCTGCATGGAGCTCAAAGGCCATGAGAGAGGCTAGCCTTACCTGGCATGATGATCTCTGGAAACCCAGTCTTGCGGGCCACAGCTGTGGTCCTGTCCACCAAGTGAGGAAACTCCTTCCGAATCTGATGGATGTCTCCAGGAAGTAATTTCAAGGTTACCCACAAACCTGGAAAAACAAAGTCATGTTTATCTCAAGTATGTGGCTAAAGATAATTTCAGTGGCTGAAAAACTTTTAATCTACAGAGCAGCATCGTAAACAGAAATATTCAGGCAAATGTCTGGGCAAGAGGCACCCAGCACGGTGGCACAAACTCAGTCCAGGTACAAACGTTGCCTGTGAGATCAAACAGTAAGTCTGTGAGATGGAAAGGAAGTGGATGCTCTATGTGCAAAGGACAAGTGGTTCTTAGGAATTATCTCAATTTAGGAAAACTCAGAAGGTGGCACTTATGATAGAGGCTGGGAAAGGCAGGAAGAAACTTAGAGGCTCACACCCACCATGGAGGTCTGCATCTGGAGACCAGAGAGGACCATGATACCGTGAGGAGGTCCAGAGGGCTCAAGAGGAAGCCAGGGCTCTGACCTGAAAATAACCCAGCAGCTGCAGGTAGAAGTTAAAGGAAAATACTGAGTCAGGAGAGGCTGCAGGCCAGCACTTGAGCCTAAGATGGTGGATGGGTTTAGAAAGATCAACAGGGGGTCAAACCACAGAATTCAGGAAAGACAAAGAGGAAGAAAGTGGCTCTCAGAGCACCTGCTGTGGGCATCCTTAGAAAGTGCTCTGCACCATCCTCCAAAAGAAAGCGAGCTCCAAGTGGCATTCTAAGGAACACACAGTCTGGGAGAGAAAGTCCCAAAGAATGTGTGAAAGGATCTTTCCACTTGCAGCTCATGCTGAAGAGGAGCTGGAGAGAATGACAGAGCAGGAAATGTGTCATCCACATGGACAAAGTGTGAAACTCAAATGGGAAGGGGAGTGGGGGTGGAAATGAGCAGCAAAGAGGTCCCTGCGGCTCCTAGGTAAAAAGGGCAGGGCAGATGCTGGTGAGAAAAGAATGAAGCTCAACAGATAACCAGGGAGCAGGAACTACATAGAGTAGAGAAACAGACCTAGGCACAGACACCAGGAACTGCCAGCACAATTGGTCTGGTCCCATTTCTACAAGTTTCCTTTTCTTTTTTCTCTAAGATAGAAAATTCCAGATCATGACAGAGTACCAAAGAGAAAAGGGTGCCCAGAAGAGGGGATCTCAATGAATGACACCAGAGGGAGGATGGAACCAAGAAAAGGGCACACGGACCATGTCTCAGGAAGTGCACTGCATATGTGCACAAAGAACTGTAAAGGACCTGCATGTGTTCCCTAACCCATACTCCCAGGAGCTGTCAGTATCTCGACACACCCAGGCTATGGGCTACTTTTCTGTAACTCACACTAAAGGACAAAAGGCAGCGCTGGGCATGCAGAAAGTTAAAGACCTTCAAGGGGCTGGGTACTTTACAGTCCAACAAACTAAACCTAGTTATACTAAATAACATCAGCGAGGTTGCCTTGCAAATATGCTCACCAACAGTTTGCTCATATAACAGGATGGATAAGTAGACTATTGGTGACACTGTTCAATTTGTTACAATTGAAACACAGAGATTAGATAGTCCTGATTACATAGTGTTTAAAGTGCACTCCTTCCAGGGGAAAACAAGGCCAGTTGTCAAAGAATAAGTATGTTTAGAATTGATGTGTTTCGCCAGAATGACGGAACACACACGTGTGTTCAGCATTTCTCACAACGGAAGCTGGTGTGGACGTGAGGATCTGCTGTCGTGCACAACCAGAACTCAGAGGCAGGAACCAGAATCATGTTGGTTAAAGAGAAAAGAATCAAGGGGCCATGGATATGGCTCAGTGGCATGCACAAGACCCTGGGTTCCATCAACCAAGAGAAAAGAGGATGTTCATGACACTCTGCCTCTATGACTAGAAAACTGGATGCTACAGAGATGGAATCAGTCCAGGCCTTGAGCAATCCCACAGGAGGCACATGGGGCGGAGAGTGTGGAGAAATCCACTGGTTCTTGCAAAGATTATCATCTCCTTGTCTCCCATTCTGGGTCCTCTGGGTCCTCTGAAGATGGGCAAGCATCAGAGGTACCTGAGTCACTCTGACAGAAACAGGAGCCCACAGGAAGAGCCCAGAACACCCAGCAGTGACTGCTCTGGCCAAGTCTCCTTCAACTCTCCTAGGAATGACCTCGTTTCTAATGTGAGTGCGGGAGGAAGGGTCAGGGTCTAACTGAACCTCACTCAGGGATGCTGTTGGCTTGGTGATGCTGTTGACTCAACATGCAAAGATTATCTTTGCGTTCTCAGTATGGAAAGACTCAGTGTGTTCATTCAGAAAGACACTTACACCCCCTTGAAAGATGTCGTGGACATTCTCGGCTCTCACTCTCAACTGGGATCTGAAACCTCTCTCTACTCTCTGGTCACCCAAGGTAGCAGTTGCTATCAATCCAATCCAGGTACCAGCCAGAGTCCACGCTATTGCTGTGTAGCTCATAGATTCTGGCTGTGATCCATGAGCCTGGCTGTTTTGATGTTGGCCTAACACTATTACTATTTATCCTATGTGAGTCTGTGATAAACACAGCATCTTGAGGAAGCTACAAAAGGAACTGGAGGTCCGTTGGGTTAGGGATTGTTTAGCCAGAAATAAGGGAGCGGTCAGGCCTTGTACTAGCTCCTACCTCTGAGGAGACGCCCTGTGGTTTAAAAATACAGGGCAAATGGGAAGAGCTATAATCTATAAGTGGGGAGTCCTTGGTTCAGTTTAAACTTGCTCCATGTAAAAGACTATAATCCATAAACATTCTAGATGGAGTTGGCCAGAGAATGGGGTAAAGCCAAGACTAACTACAGAGATCTATCTGAGCTCCCTTTTCCAGAACTTTCTTTGGACTCAATAAACACTGCTTCGGACAACAGAAAGGGTTGGTTTGGAAGACTGGGGGCCGAGGGCGGCTGTTCCACTGAGCTCCTCTGAGTACATAGTATGGTGTACCAGATCAAGGAACAACCTGGTGCATGGATTTTTCCAAAATGTAAAAAGCAGGGTTAAAGTCCCCAATCTCTGAAGGTGACTTACTTTCCTCCATGTAAGAGGAAGGGCTTGATGACCAGTTGGTTTTTGGCAGGTCTCCTGGCCAGCCCAACACCAACTGTCACCAGCAAAAGCTGATTGATTCATTAGCACTGCCAGCAGAAGGTCAGCTGCTTAGACACGTCAGTGTGATATTCAAAATCCTGAAAACAGGAAGAGGAGCAGGAGGGTAGGAAGAAGGAAGGAGGAGGCTACTTGGATGACAGAAACAAGGAGTCACTTCCCCTTTGGGGACAGCGGGGCAATTACAGAACACTGGCAGTTCTGTGTCCAGACAAGAGGACAGGCCAGAGGGGAAGGAAATCAGATGAGGTGAGGCCACGGCTTTTGGGCAGGAGCCACATTCATGGCTGCTGTTGCTGTTACTATGGAATCTGGGTTTGGTTTTGGTTTGACTTGTGGACGTCCTTGCTTCTTTGTTCAGACTTTTAACTGGATGGCCTAAGATGACCTTGAACATCTGATCTCCCTAGCCTCCCAATAGCTAGGCTTATAGGCATGCCCCATCAAAGCCTATTTCCTGTGGTGCTGGGGATAGAACTCAAAGCTCTGTGTATGTCGAGCAGGCACTCTACCAGCCAAGCTATGTCCTCTGCCTTTCAGTTCTTTTAGGTGTGACAGTGGAAAGGGAACGAGGAGCACCAGGAAAGAGGAGGAGTCAAAGGCAGGAGCTGGTTCCTGTGCTGCTGGACTCCTGGGCCCTCTGTTCTTCAGAGAGCCCCAGCCCTATCCCACTCCTGCCCTCTTCTACACTCACCTGGGAGGCTGGTTCCCAGGAAACTACGAAGGTTATTGGTGAGATAGCCTACAGAGCTGCCCATCCAGTAGGAAGAAGCATTACCCAGTCCCACAAGTTCCAACAGGAATACCCCACCCCAGATTCCCCACACACCACAGACTGAACCAACAGAGATACACACCTTGTCCCTTGTGGTTGACTTCTTTGGCTGCAATGACTTTGTTTATGACAGTTTGAAGGAAGTCATTCTCCCCTGCCACCCTGGGTGAGAAACGGGATGACATGTTCAGCGGCTTGTGTCGAATGGCGTCGTCCAACGCGAGCCTGGAGGGCATGGGGCAACCAAGACCACAGGAGACAAAGGGGCACAGAGACCCGTGGGTGACAGTAACAGGGGGACACAAAAGAGCATCGCCACCAAGTATGAGAGAGTTGTCATGAGTCAACAAAAGACAAAGGGCAGGATAGGTGACAAGAGAGACAGGGAAAGCATCAATCAGGAAAATGGTGAACCATAGGAGAGAGGTCCAGCCGAGGAGGGCACCCCACTCCCAGGGAACATGTGCACAGGGTTCCACTCCATTGCTAATGGACAGTCTGAAGGGGCTGCTCTGAAACTAAAGTGGCTGAGAGGTCTTGCATTCAACACTGATGGCTGTTTGCACCACTCAGCTAATGCTGAGCTAGTCGAAGGCAAGGAGAGATGAAGAAGGAAAAAAAAAAGAAAAACAGATCCCTTTTCTCTCCCAAAATAGCCTTCAAGCCTAATGACTTGAGAAGCCCTGCCTTTGGTTCCTCAATGTGTTCACAAAAGAGGCTCCAACTGCCACACGTGAAGGTAGCTCAGTCCTTGGAGAACTGAATTAATGGCTAGCATGACTGGATGCTGAACCCTGGACATCACTCGAAATATAGGCTATCAACACCCTTAGGCCTATGAGCCCATGCACATGTGAGTAGCCAGCACAGGCAACATGCATCAGGAGAAATACTGTGTGGTGCCACCAAGCACAATGGGAAAAGAGTGCAAAAGCATACATCAGGTACAGAGCATTTAAAATCAATTCAAGGAACAAGGACTATGTCATCCATCACTTGAGCCAAGCAACTCAAAGGAGCTGAGCACTGCTCTAATTTATTTCACCAAGTTAAAAAGAGATGAACGAGAGAGTGAGAGAGAATGCACACTGTTTCCCTTCCTAAAACCAACCCTGTGAGGTGATAAATCCATTTTAATGGAGCAAAAAACGTTCTCATTAGCATGACATTTCCCAGAGAATGGTTTCCAGGCTTATTTTGCTATGAGAATCATACTACTTTTTTCTTCTATCGCTGCAGATATTAATCGGTGTAGACATCATCCTCTCGAAGAGCAAGACTCACAGATAACACAACAGGTGAGCATGTGCTAAGTGGTTTAAAGTGGACTTCCACTGCTGGAGGGAGGGAAAAGCCCAGTGGCAACACACAGGTGATCTCAAAGGCCAACTGCAAACCAGGAGGCAAAACCTGACAGATCATTTCACCGACGTTTCTAATACCTGAAGTTAATGTTTTGTTTGAGGTTTGGTTTTTGATGTTGTTGTTTTTGCTGTTGTTGTTTTGGTTTTTTGTTTCCCTATAGAGGAAACAAATGAACAACAAGGAAATTCACTTCGTAGGAGGGTTGGACATTCGTACATCCTGTAGTCTTGATGAAATTGAAGCCTTAGGAACAGTAGGAAACCCTTTCATTTTTCAAAGGAAAAAAAGGAACTGAGTACTATAATCTGGCAGAAGCGGATTTTGTTTACCACCACTTTGTCAGCCATGTTCCAGGATGGGAATATTTCCTGTGTGTGCTAAAGAGGCTTCCGGGTTCTACAGCATGGAGTTATCTATGCTTGCTATGAGTGGGATTATCCAGGATAACTGTCTACAGAGATGGAAATGAGCACCTACATGCCTTCTGCAATGGTTACTGCTTATTGTCAACCTGACAGACTCTAGAATCACTTGAGAGATAGAATTCTGGGCATGCGCTGGGGAGGTGGTATGTTGAGAGCTATAACTGAGGTAAGAAACCGGCCCATTATGGGTGGCACCATTCCCTGGCTGAGATCCTGGGCTGTATAAAATGGGAAGAGCGAACTGAGCACAAGGATACATTCCGATGAAGGACTAGAGCCTTGGACTAAGTTGCATGTGTTAGGATATTTTATCATAGCAAGAGGAAAAGAAACCAAGACACTACCCACTATGGCTACAACCAGCCCTGCATGGCCCTAACACTTGTAACAGACAGATGTGATTGAAGAGCTACGTTTTAATTCTACTCAGCTGTAATTAATATAAAAAGCCACATGGGGCTAGTGGTTAGCAGAGGCCAGACAGAAAAGTAAATGACAAGCATTTAAGTCACAAGAGACCTCTGCCTCCAATTGCCTGTGGTGAAACATGTGGGACTTGAGCCCAACTTTAGTCTATAGGATGTTGAGTTTAAAGTCATTCCTCACAAGACGGAAGATCTTCTATACTGCAGCACAGGGAAGAGTACTCTTTTAATACACAAAAAAGTCTTCATCCTAAACAACTGTTCTCAAGTCTGCAGGGAGTCGGGTGGTCCCTGATGACCTGGGCAAGAGGCAAGAGAAGCCCTTACAACAGGCCTCCCAACAACAGGCCTCCTCCAGACACCCATGCTCACAAGCCTCCCCTATCCCTCAGCCAGCACCTCAAAAGCAATGCTCCCCTACCCGCATGAAGCCTAGAAGTCTTTGAATAAAAACAAGATGGAAAAGGAAAGAGGACAGAGGAAACTGCAGAGTCCTGGGGCAGGTCACTCTAACCCCAACTGCTCATTCTCCAAGGCTGTCTCCGGCAATTAACCTGAAGTACCCAGTTCTCTTGCCTCCAGCAAACAGGAGTGAACCGGATCAAGAACCACCCTCACTATAATCACCTTACCCACAGGTTCTAGCTTCAAATCAGAGAATAAGCTCACAAATTGACCCTGTTTGCTTTGCCCATGTTCCCTCGTACTCTCGAAAGATCTCAGATCAGAAGTGGGCAAAGCCTGAAGGAGAGAGAGAGAGAGAGAGAGAGAGAGAGAGAGAGAGAGAGAGGAGGAGGAGGAGGAGGAGGAGGAGGAGGAGGAGGAGGAGGAGGAGGAGGAGGAGGAGGAGGAGGAAGGAGGAGGAGGAAGAGAGAGAAAGAAAGAAAGAAAGAAAAGAAAGAAAGAAAGAAAGAAAAAGAAAGAAAAGAAGCCAAAACCTGCTCATCTGAGCAAAAAAAATCAAGACAGAAAAATCAGCAGCCTGCTTACAAGCCTTAAGGTGCTATTTCTCGCTTTACAAAAGAATTCATCATTACTTTGTTTGGTTTCTATTTTAAAAAGCAGCAATCTCTTGTGATGAATCTGAAAGTATTGTATTTTGAAAATGTGAATTGCTACGAGAACAAATCGATTATGTAAAGAAACATGCTCCCTGCAGAATTGTAATCTTTCTACTGATAAGGTAATTCAGGGAACACAAGGAACATCGGGACCATACACAAACCTCATTCCATTGTTCTCACAGTTCCCCAGCAGTGACTGCAGAGATTCCTTATTATTGTAAAGTAAATGAATCCTGACTGGGCTTAAGGAATGACCTTACCGGTAAACTATTAACTAGTAAACTATTAACCGTGGGGTCTTCGTGCTGCATTTGGTTAAGGACAGGATTATCTCATACTTACGGCTGGAAGGGGATGAAGTGCTGTTTATCTTCATCGTCCACTTTCCCGTTTATGATGTCTGTTACGTCCATCACTGGGCAAAGAAAAGAACAGAAAGGGTTGTTACAGCTTCAGTGCCACCACTATAGAAAGTCAAAAAAAGACCTAAGGAAGCATAGACCATGCTCTACCATGAACCGTACAGTAGAATCGTCTCACATGTAAGTCCGTTATTGCAAGATACTTGACAGACAGATTAAGTCATCTGAACATGTTGGCCCCAGTGGGCAAGGAGCTCAAATAGACAAGTCTACTGAATAATTTCCTTTGCCTGTTCCGCGGGGGTCACTCTAGGGATCTGCTGCCCAACACAAAGTCTTGCATGAAGGAGCCATTCATTCTGCATCAAGGGGCACCTAAGTGTGTGTGTGGGGGGGGGGCTCAAGTGCGATAAGAAACGGCTCTTAGATTCATTTCACTCTTTTAACTTTATTTTGAACAGCACTTCCAGCAAGCAGCTACCTACTCATAATAACATAACACGCTATGATAGTTAATACTGACTCAACAGATCCCAAGTCACCTAGGAGACAAGCCTACACACACACACACACACAGAGAGAGAGAGAGAAAGAGAGAGAGAGAGAGGGAGAGAGAGAGACTTTCAAGAGTTTAACTAAATTCCCTCAGCTTCTGAGCATGTCTGTGAGGGACCATCTAGACAGATAAATTTAGGTGGGAAGACTGGCCATCCATGGGCCCAGGGTCCTGAACTGAAGTGAGCTGAGCACAAGCATTCATCCCACACTGCCTCACGGTCTTAGCACCTGGCCTTCTCGGTGCCATCTTCATGCCATCCACACCATGGTGGACTGGATTCTCAAGACAGAAGCCAAAACAAGCACCCACTTCCTTAAGTTCCTTCCGTATCAGGTGCTTTTCCATAGCAATGAGAAATGTGACTCAGACACAGTCTAGCAATAACATAATGACAAAATGAAACAATTGGCCAAGAGCAGGTCCCTGTGTCAGTTGGACACTCGGGGTTGACCCTCACTTACCTGCTGGACATTGAGGAAACTGAGGCACACAGACAAGAACGAACAGACATCCCAAAGCCACAGGTCTAACAACATCTCACCATCTCGGCTCCCTGTATTTTCTCCCTTGTCTTCACCGGTGTGGCCCAGGCTCACCAGCCTCCACACTGTCTACCTTAAATGAGAGGCTAGCTCTCCTGGCATTCAGGGCTTTGCTCTGGGCAGCTTTCTGTCTTCCTAACCACAGCCAAGCACAGCTCAAAAACCCTCAAGGGAACTGGAACGGTTCTCTACCATGTCCTTCCCTACCCACACATCTGAAAGAGTGGTACAGGTCTTTCCTAGTGACCAGTTTCCCATACTGAAACTACAGGTAAGGTTCATTTCTACACAACCCCACTCAGTTCTGTGGTAAAAGTGTGAAGGATCCCCTCAGGTCCACATCCTTGATGCTTGGTCCCCAGCTGGTGGCACGATTTTGGAAGATTGTGAAATCGTTAACAAAAGGAGTCCTGCTGAAGTAAGTGGGTCACTGGGAGCAAGCCTTGAGGTTTTATAGACCGGTCCCTCTTCCTGTCTGCCCCCTTGCTTTCTGACAATGGAAACAGTGTCACCAGCTGCTTCAGATTCCTATTTCCTTGATGTCTCCCCACAGTGGAAGGCTGTACCCTGGAAACTGGAAGTCAAAATAAACCCTTCCTTATTTATGCCACCAGATAGGATATTTGTCACAATAAGAAAATTAACTATCAGCATAAAGGACTACAGAAAGAAAGGCCATGCTTCATCTCCTGTACTATGGCAGAGCCCAGGAGGCCACTGGGGAAACAATCACACACAGTTCACTAAACCAGCAGGACCGTGGGTCTAAGAACCAACACATGCGACCTGCAATGCAGGGAAACGCACCCGGATGACTGGAGCACTGGCCAACGGCTGCTGAGAAGGAGGCCTGGCAAAGATCAGGTCTTCACTTGGGATCCAGGGGACTCACAGCAGGGATCCAGCATAAGGTCACATGCACACGTGCCCAAGCCCACCTTTTCACTACCAGCTCAGAATCAAGAAACAGAGAGTTTCAACAGCAGTCCCTTCAAACAGCCATGTCCAGGGCAGTTAGGATGAACTCATCAGACCATCCACTCACAATCATATGGCTGGCTTTTCTATCTCCATGGAGACCCCTCTCTCTCTGTCATAGATCTTATCTCGTCAGCTAATTGTAGCTCTTCCACATTACCTGCCCCCCTTGCTAAGTGTCCAGAGTCTTGCCCCAGAACGGACCTAGGCTTATGGAGAATTTGCAGGAACACACACAGCAAAGAAGCAAGGCAGGGGCTAAGACCACATACACATGTGGAAAACAGCCTTTGTCCAGCTTACTGTTAACTAATGATCACACCTCCAAGACCACCAATCGTTAGCCTCATGAGAAAATATCAAAGGCACAAGAATTTCCTCAGGGCTCATCCAGGACAAGCTCTGTGCCCAGGAAGAACTCACTGTGGTCTGGATGGGGTAAGGCACTTTCTCAGTATTATTTCTGTGGCTGCGATAAAATACCCTGACAAAAAGCAACAAAGAGGAGAAAGGGTATACTAGACTTACATTTCCAGGTTACAGTCCATGCATGGTGGAAGGAGCTATAAACAGCTAGTCACATTGTATCCACAGTCCAGCACGGTGACAAAACCAAAAATGGCCTGCAGGCCTGATTACTCGATTGCTTGTTTGCTCGATTGCCTGCTTGCTTACTTGCTTCTGTTATATAGTTAATGAACCTCTGCCTAAGGAATGGTACTATCCACAGTGGGCTGGTTGTTCCCTTATCAATTAAAAACCAAAATAATCCCTGCTAGACATGCCCACAGTTCTCTGTCACAGGTCTCATCCAGGCTAATTTCTTCAACATAATTCTTCCAAAAATAATTCTAGGTTATAACAAGTTGACAATTAGAGCTATCCATCACAGATTGCCAAAACAGGAAATGAAATGGCCAAGCCCAGAGTCTCTACATCCAATCATCTACAGTCAGCATGGGGTCTCCACCTGGGAGGAAGGGTGTACTATGATAGGGACAAGGAAAGAAGCCATTATCCAAAATGTCCATTCTAGTTGCAATCAACAGGATCATGTGTATGGCAGACCCAGAAACAAGGGCACAGCAGGGAGCAGGGATATGGAGAGGAAGACAGAAAGGGAGAATCCGAAATATAGCACAAAGAAAACAAGAGACAAGATAGAGAAGCAGGCTTCAAGGGAGAGGGAGAAAGAAGGACCTGCAGCTATAGCCGTTGATGACATGAATGATGCATCCATGCAAGTTGCTCACAGCATTGGGCACAAAACAGGAGACATTGAGGACCACATGTGCTCTCTCACTCAGTAACCTTATCAGAGGGGCTTCCCTATAACCAATCAGATTGGGTGCTTAGATTTGAGAGCACTCACCACACCCTGAGTCCCAGAGAACTGCTAATGTGAGTGCAAAGCTGTAGATGGTAGACCCCGACGTTAAGCGTCTCAGTATGTAAAGGGTGCTCATACAAACTGAGCGCACCACAGCGCCCTACAAATAGTGAAGCTGGTAAAAGGAGACCAAGACACGAAAAAAGCCAACAAACAATCAAAATGACCTCACACTGGTTAGTGTGATGCTGCTCTTGTCTTATATAGTTCTCTGGACATTGAACCAGGGCTGCACAGAGGGACTGATTTCCCTGGCTAGGTATTCCCATAAAAGCAGGGAGAAGTTTAGAAAAAAAGGCACACCAAAAATAAAGTTGATGTGCTACCCTGGCTGTGTCAAATTATGAATGATTTATTTAATTATCTTTCTTTTCCATAAAATTTCCATGGTTTTCCCACTACTGTCAATCACTTCCGCATTATCAAATGTTTTAACAGAAAGGATCATGACATATTATTTTCAATAAAAGACTAAAACCTGTAGGCTTAAAGGTGCATGAATGCCTTTCTCATTTTAAAAGTTCTAGCTCTGTTGACACAGATGAGCAGAGATTGTTCTGGAAAAAGCCTCAAAATTAAATCTGTGCATGTGGACATAGGAGCTGCATATGAATGGGCAGAATCCCAGTACCAAAAAGTCAGTCTTCTTTCTCAAGTATGAGGAGGGGGTTCCTAACAAGAATGGGAACCTGGATCTGGGAGGTGTTCTGTGGGAGACCAAAGTCTGGGCCAGGAAAGGAGAGCATGAGCAGAGCATTCTGAAGACCAACACATAAGGAAGGGGACCCGGCAGGCTGGAGCACTGCCACTTGCCAATAAGAAATTAAAGAAACCTGGGCCCACAGAGGCTCAGAGAGACGAAATCACCAACCAAAAATCATACAGGGACTACACCTAGGATCCTTACTCATTTATAGCAGATGTGCAGGTTGGTCTTCCGGTGGGCCCCCTAACAAATGGAGCACAGAGGCTGTCTCTGACACTGTTACCTCTCACTGGATCCCCTTCCCCTAGCCGGAAGAGAACTCACTAATTCCTGCTGTGACTTCATGTCCCATGAAGGGGTAGTAGGTTCCCCTTCTCGTAGGAGAAGGTGAGGGGGTAATGAGGGGAGGGATTTGTGAGGGTGGAACTGGGAAGAGAGAAGGGAGAAGAGCTGCAACTGGGATGTAAAGTGAACTAATCAATCAATCAATTTTAAAGAAAAAAGTCTACACAATAAAAGCACAGGATAAAATATTCACCCTCAGTCTCAGGGCAGAAAGCTGAAATATAAGTAGATGCTCCAGGTAGTAAGTCAGAAAGCTGGTCCGCAAGTGACTGCAGAGGCCAGAGTGCGGTGCTGGGAGGCAGTACGAAGGAGCCCGCACTGGGCCTGAGTAGGTGAGAATTGCTGTGAAAGCAGCAGAGGTCCCTCTCTGAGGCCATGAGAATGAACACTTGTATATCCAGGCAAGGGATGGTGCAACTGCCTAAAATTACAGGCCTCCAAGGGCCTCTGCAGCAATTCATGTGGGAACTGCACAGCACTGTAGTGTGCAGGGTCCCACCAGCCAATCAAACAGCAGAAAGGACGAGGCTCATCTCTCAAGAATTTGAGCAGCAACAGGCTGGAGAGGCTAGAGTTTCTGTCCCGTGATTGGTTTCCAGCAGTCCTGAGTCTGCAGAGTACCACAGAGAGGAGACAGGAGACACTGATGCAAGTGAGAATCAGTGACCAGTGGGCCTCAGGAGAGGGGACAGTAATGGTCTCACAGCCAGAGATCCAAGTACAAGGGACAGACAGTGGCCCAGAGGTCCTCTCGCTTAACACATGGCACCTCCAGTTCAGAGAACCATCAGATCTGCTGTCCCTAATGCAGCACATAGCCTGGCTCCTGAGACATAAGGACACAGAAAGGCTCTGACCTAACTCCATACTCCACCAAGCAAATAAAAAGCATGTTACAGTCATGAAAAGGCCACCACAACATCACCAAGGACCATGACCACCAATCTGCCCACACTTCATCATCTGGTACTTCCCGGAACATCGCAACCAAACCAGAAAATGCTGGGCAAAAGCCCTATTTTAATCTGCAGAGGGAGAGACTGTCCGCCTCCAGCTAAATCTCATCTATGCTTTCACGAATCTAACGATGCTGTCACAAGGAGCTTATCAGCAGGATCTCTGTGGTGATCTAATAACCAGAGAAGCCGCAGTAACCATGCCTGAAGAAGGGGCTTACATTATCATGTCAGGGATCTCTCTGATGGCTTCAGGAAAGAATAGAGCACCCAAGACAAAAAGAAAAGAAAAGAGAAGAAAAGAAAAGAAAAGAAAAGAAAGGAGCAGTATTTCTTTAAAACTGCCATGCAGGTGGGATCAAGAGAAGCCAAGTTCTGATAAGCTTGGGAAAACAGGAGTAAGTTACACTGTGTGATCAAGTCTCAGGGATGGAAATGCTAAGTTTACCCAGAGTACCTGACAAAACAAGTCTACCCTCAACATCTCACCTTGCATTATAAAGACACTAGGACAGCCTACTAGAAACAGTTCAACAGAATTCTCCAGACTTATGACTATGATAGCCAACACATACCATTAATGGAAATTTGTCAGAACCCTCAGAACAGGGTCAGGAGGATGACTCAATAGGTTAAGTTGCTTGTTACATATGCATGAGTACCTGACTGTGATCCCAGGCCCCAAGTAGAAGTCTGGCATGGTAGTGCGGGACTGTAAAAAGGCCCTGGGGTGAAACCAGAAGACCCCTGAGGCTCGGTGGACAGATCAATGAGAGCCAGGTTCAGTGAGAGATTTTATCCAAAAAGTTGTCAAACAAGAGGTTGAGGAAGACCCCTCGCTTTGACCTCTGACTTCCACATTCACATATGAATACATATTCATACACACACACACACACACACACACACACACACACACACACACACACACACCCTGACAAAACACACAATGTCAACAGCAAAATGTTCCTGTAAACCACGGACTCTAAGAACTGTGACAGTTTGTCGAAAGCCTGTCACAAAGGTAACACTGACTGCTGATACAGATGAGGAGGACGCTGGGAGCAGGGTAAAACATATGGGAACTGTTTATTTTCATCCCGATTCTTCCAGAGCCTTTAATTTGACTGAAAATAAAAGTCTATTTAATTGAGTAAAAATTAAGTGCTGACTTTCTGGTAGCCAAGGAAAAAACTGTCATTGATCACTGATCATACGAAAAATAACAGCTAGCTACCAAGAGTCAAAATTCTCCTCATAAACTACACTGACAACATGAAACAGCCTCAAATCAACTGAAAACAGTGTTTCAGTTGAGTGTTTCCTTTATCAGGTTGCTCTGAGGTTATGTCTATGTGGGTATCTTGATTCATAATTAAAATAGAGGGCTCAGTCCACTCTGGGTGTTACCATTCCCTGGGCAGGTGGTCCTGAGCCATGTAAGGATAATAGCTGAGCGTAGCCATGAGCAAGCAAGAGGGTGAGCTAGCAAGTAGGTCCTCTATAGTTCCCGTCATGAGTTTCTGCCTTGGCTTCCCACAATGAAGGACGGTGACAGTTGCTTTTGGTCATAGTGCTTTATCACAGCAATGGGAAAGAGCTAGAACAACGTGATTCCTAAAGAGCAGGGAGTGTAAATGCCAGAGAAGTTTGGTGGAAGAACTGCCCTGCAACTCTAATAAAGAAAGAGAACTGCTTCTCAACATTATGAAGGAAGTGACTGACATTCAAAGATATCACCTAGTGGGGACACTTATTGTTCCTGACACAGATAACTAGGCTCTCACTTTCTTGTACAGCCACCAACACCAAGCAGACATCAACAAGCCCGTGTGCTAGCTGTATTGTATCCTCCTTTAGCTCCTCATCTTAGGCTGTGCCTGTCCACCACTGAGTCTAGCAAGCCCCTGAGTGCTGGCTTCTCCACAATGTGGGAAGTGATTCAGTGCCTCTCCCTGTAAAAAGTGGGATCTGCTTTCAAACTGGATGAATCAGAAGCATCAGAGAGGCAGCAGGTAGGCTCCAAACTATGAAAAGGAACTCATAGATTGCCCCCCTCCAAGCAGTTAAGTGCATAAATTAAAGTGGCCCACTGTCCTTCCTCAAAGTGAATGGTCTGAAATTCTCATGGCAAAACAGGGATGGGAATTTTTACCAGCCACGCCAAAGGGTCGCCGGAGCCCCGAAGTCAGTTTCCTCGTGTTGCTGTCCCTCAGCTCCATGCGACCAACTCGGACAATCTGGCAGACGAAACTAATTTTCTCCCTTTTCAGGTCTTTGCTCCCCAGATCCTAGAAATATTAATTTCCATAAATCATCATGGAGAACTATGATTCAACACGAGTCCAATAGAAAAGGACGTTAAAATGGACCGAGAGTCTGTTCTCAGACCAGATAAGAGTATTTTAAAATTACTCACATGACAGGAAGGAATAAATTAACAGCAGACACTGAACTGGACATGAGCTAAAGAGATGGGAAGGAATTTATCTCCTAACAATACTAATCAAAGACCAAGCTCCGAGACTTCCATAAAAGGGCTCAGGGATTCCTGGGTTAGCCAGTGTCACAAGTGGCACCACCCCCACCCCATAGGCCCCATTCAGTGCTGAGAAGTTCCCAAAACAGCCATAACAGCAGGACTCAATGACATTCAACGTGCACAGCCATGGCTGGTACTCACCGTAAACACCGCACGCAAGTTATGTAACCTATCAATGTCTTTTGGTAATCCTGAACTTGACCAGCGGACCAGGTAGTTCTCACTTGAGGAAAGAAAAAAACAGGACCAAATTAATCTTCCAAACATATACGAGCAGCCAATGTATTCCACAAGACTAAATAATTAACAACATGGAGGTTCACTATGCATCTGACTGTGAGTTTATAAACATCTGGGCCGCAGGTAGACCCTTTACCTACCGAGCAGGCACTGTGAACAACCTTTTCACTTTCTACACCGTGGATTAACCGTTAACAGAAGTATTTGCAAATGACATTTCAATGTTTGTAATGTGAAAAGCCTCTCTGTCTGTTTAGAATGACAACAATACAGCGCTGTGTATTGAATTTGGAACAATGTATATTTAATTCAGAGCCTTCAATAAAGGCAAGCAAGCCGTAAAATATAAATTGTATCTCCATCAAAAAGAAAGAAAGCACTTATCAGAAGTGAGAGTAAAAATCACCTATATGTTCTGTTTCCTGAAAATACTACATTTTTAAATTTTGATAATTCAAGTGAAAATACAGGAGTGTTGATATAGAGATACACACACACTTCACAAAGTTTAATCACAATTTTTTTAATCAGGATAAAGAGAAAGTTATATTGAAGACCAATGTATTTCCAATGGTTTTGTTCAACAGATTTTTATTATGACTCTTCATATGACAAGAGGAAATACTTGACATACACAACTAGCCAATCAGCTTAGAGAGGCAGCAAAGAGGCGAAAGCCACAGATGATACTCCTAAACCAAAAGTTTGCCAAAAGTAAAGGTGTGGCTTGCGGGTTGAGTTTCTTTGCTTTCTATGGCTTTGATGAATATCATGACCAGAAGCCATGAGGAACAAAGTGTTCATCTCACCATTCAACCTACACAGTCCTCCCTAAAGAGAAATCTGGGCAGGAACTCAAAGCAAGAACTTGGAGGCAGCCACTGAAGCAGAGGCCGTGGAGGAACACTGCTTACTGGTTTGCTCGCCTGGCTCTGCCCAGTTTGGTTTTCTTTGTAACCCAGGACCACCTTCCCACAGTAGGCTGGACCCTCTCATAGCAGTCATTAATCAGGAAAATGCCCCAACAGACTTGCCTATAATAGGACAGATAGAGGGATGTTTCTCAATTAAAGATCCCTCTTCCAAGATGACTGCAGCTTGTTTCAAGTTGACAAAAACAACTAACAGCACATTTACTTCAGCTGAGAGCAGCTCCCACTAGTAGGACTTCACCATGCTGGACCTCATCTTCAAAATAAAACCCTCCCTGATGGAGATGCTTCTTGTCAGGTATTTTGATCACAGCAGTGAGAAAAGCAACTGATGAAGTCTTCAATGCGGAAGTCGCCTACCTGATGAATTTGGACTCCACAGGGTCATAAAGAGACATGAGGACTTCGGCGTCTTCTCCTATTTTACAAACCACATTTTTGAGGTTAACAAACAAGGCCAGAGATGGGGTGGCTGCAAACTTGGCTTGCCTGTTGATATCCATATTCTGCTTTTGAGACTGAACAGAAAGACAGAAAGTCAATGGGATGAACCTTGACTATAACCATGGTTCTTTCTAACCCCCTGTAGAATAGGGAAAAGGTGCTACCAACTGCCACTTCCCAGCCATGATGCTCATGCAGTCACTCTGTCTCCACTGCATGCTCTCAAACAACACAGCACCTATCCAGCTGCAGCCAATAATTAGTGTTTGCTAGAGCATGGGCTGTCCAAGTGTCTACCAACAAACTGGAATGATGGTTGCTAGACTAGTAGCTAGCTTTAATTTGCAGTTCTTACTAGAATGATGTCTCCAAGGACTCCATGTTCCACTCTGTACTATGTCCCCAGTCCCTGGAATATGGCAAATGGCTGAACAATACTTGCTAAATTAATAGGTTATGTTGACTTTACCCAATCCTTCTTGTCTGAAATGCACTGGACACTTGCTTTTTGAGGGTTCTTTTTAGTGCCAATTCTGGAATTCCTTAACATTTTCTAATACTCAACACACTTGCTGAGAAATACAAGTCCTCCTCCCTGAACCTCCCACAACTCCTAACCCCAGACAAACCACTGGCACCCCACATCTGCCTACCCTGGAAAATGTCAAAGTGCACATTGAGGAAACAAACTCACTTTCTCCTCTTGCAGTCTCTCTTCTACTTGTTTAGAAGCAACTTCGTGTGCTCGGAAGAGACTGATGGTGCTAGTTAGTTCCGGATCCAAAATGTTCCCATCTTCATCCCTCACCACCAAGTCCAAATCAAGAATTCTAGAATACCAAGAAGCCCAAGCATTGGAGAGCATGAATCAAGGGAGTAAGTTCCCGAGCACAGTATCAGGCCCAGCCACAGAGCAGATGGAACTGCCTCAGAAACCGGGACCCTTCCACAAATATCAGAGAATGTCATTCTGTAGCATGGCTTTCTGTAATTCATACTATGTCACACTGGGAGAAAGAAAACGACTCAGTGTTACCTGCATTTCAATAAAGCCTTCACCTTCCAATAGATCTTCAAAGTCCAAGTGAAGTGTGACTAATAACTTGGAAGGTGTGGGCCATCAGAGTTCACTCTGCACCCGGCACGTGTATACCACCCATGGGTACATGATGGTAGAAAGCCTCACAGGGTAACATCTTTCAATAACAGGGCCTCTCAAGTCTGACCAACTCATCCCAGCCCTGACCCTGCTCTAAGAGTCAATACCATAGGTCAACATTGTGTGAATGAGGTCAGTGATGCATGGGTAGGGTCAGCACTGTGTGGGTGTGGTCAATGATTTGTAGGTGGTAGGGGTGAGCTTCTGGAGGCCCAGCTCCAAGGCCCCACAAGCCATACCTGGTGAGGCCCCCTCAAGGAAGCTATGTATCAGGCCCTTTGACAGCCTACCACTTCACAAAACAGAAAATCAAAGCTCAGTGAGATCAGTTACATGTTTGAGACCAAACACTAAAAGAAGAAAGACGACAGGGTGGCAATGTTCTCACCACAATATCATCACCATATAAGGTAGCCTGTCAGTCACAGCAACCAGTCTACATGGGTCTCTGCAATCAATACACAACTGGTTCTGTTGTGAAGTGTTGGCCTCACCATAACAAGGTTAGAGACTGGTCCTGTGAGGTGACAAAGGGTCTAAAGAAGGAGATGAACACCTCCCTGTGAAATCAGGTTTTGTGTGTGTGTGTGTGTGTGTGTGTGTGTGTGTTTGTGTGTGTACATGCAGGTTTCTATGGGTAGGTGTGACTGTGGACCTGTCTGGTATTTCTGGGTGTAGGTGTACATGTTTGTATCTGTATGCTTTACACGGCCATCTTTGTAGAGAAACAGTCCGTGACATTTCCCACAGTTCTCTAGACACTTCCCAACCCCACCCCAACTCAGGTAAAAGGTAAAAGCAAGCATACATACGTGTGTCATAATATTGAGAGCAACAAACTGCTCCCTGAGGGATAGGACCACCCTAAAATCAAACATCCTATGCTTTTATTTGGTATTATTGTTATTATTAGTATTTCACTTTCTAAAAGAGGAAATAGAAGCAGAGAGCATGGGGCTTTGGAGGAATACTGGCCCGCAGTCCTCAGGCAAACTTGTCTTAATAAGGTTGTATTTCCTATCAAAGCAGTAAATTACATTTGGAAACACTTTCTGTCTTAACAAGATTGGTCCACGGCGTAACATACTTAGGTTGTTTCCTGCAGCCAGATTAAGCAGGTGGTCTCTGAACCTAACTTCAAAAACAGGCTTCTCCAATGCAAAATGAAATCGGAGCTCCCAAGGTTTGCTTTTGTAAGCACATGGTCGTGTAATAGGCTTCATCGAAGCAGTATCTAACACCCTATATACCTGAGATCTCTGGCCTTGGAGGCAATCAATCAATCAATCAATCAAAAATCACCTATGCTCCTGGCATTTTAGCCCGATGTCAGCTGCCACCATATAAGGTAGCCTGTCAGTCACAGCAATCAGTTTACATTTAGTCTCTGCAATGCACAGCTGGTTCTGTCCAGGTGTTGGTCTCACCATAACAAGATTAAAGACTAGTCTCAGGGGATGGACACCACCCCCAGAAATCAGAGTATGTTCATGGCCGTCGCTTTTGAAAGCAGGTAGTCTTACATTGGGTTTCACCAAAGCTGGATCTACTATCCTATATCTGGAGTCTCTGGCCTTAGAGGGTAAAATACAAGCCACACATAATGTGAGGCTAGGAAACGTTCATACATTAAAATGGGGGATTATCAGAAAACAAATTATGCAATAGTTCAGTTATTCAGAAAGGTCCTATGGCTCGTCTAAGGATCCTGAGCTGATGGGAAGGAAGCAACCCTGTTCTCACCTCCACATCCTCAGGTATAAAAATGGGGAAGGGTGCAGACTATACCTTAAGTTTTCCACCACCGGAACAGCAGTCTGACTGAGCTCTTAACCCAGCACCAGACAGCAGAACTCAGAACCCGAGGAGTGAGTCCCGCGATTGGGTATAGCGAAACCTCCCCAGGTGATCGGAGGTTACAAGGCTTGAGGGAAATGCAAGACCAGCTCATTTTTAAGGCTTCTTACAGCCATAACAACATGTGAATAAGCAAATAGGTACCAGGTGGGAGAGGCCATAACCTCATTCTGGGTACTGATACGGCAGAAATAGGACCAAGACAGTCACACTCCTAGCAGCTAATATGAGAGCATGCTGTCTTCAGGAGTGAGCCGTCTCTCAAGACACTCAAGTAAACCAGGGCAGATGTTTCCCATAAATGCAAACTTTTTGAAAAGACAATGTATAGTTCATCTCAGTTGCAACTTCTGTCTATTAGATCAAGCACATCAACTCTAGGGACAAGTTTCATGGTGACTTCTAACATCTAGTCTGACAGACCAAGGGAGTCACAGGAAATAATCTAGTGTCAAACGCTATAAGTGGAAAGTAGAAATACATTGAGTATCATAACTGAAGTGGGACAAAAACAGCAAAAATGAGGGGCTACCCCAACCCAGCTTCACAACTCCACCACTTATACAGCAAAGTCTATAGGTTTCAAGGGTGACTGGAAAAGCAGATTAGAATGAAAGCCACTTCATTATTTTGATATTAGAAATTTGGCTTTATGATAAAATGTAATTGAAACATCCTCCAGGCCTAGGGTTGTGCTATTACAGTGGACAATTTAAGCATGAAATCATCGTTTAAACAAACAAACCTGTTTCCATAATCGATTTTGGCTGTGACCTTCTTCTTCAGCTCTTTGAGCTCATCCTGGGGCAGAGTTCCAGAAAGAATCTGCGACCGCCACTCAATAAGGTCATAGATCATGTGCCGAACACTTCGAAACATCTCCCTATTATCTTGCTATATGGGGGGGAAAGGGAAACTGTAAGGGTTCTGATTTGAAAAGTAAAAAGAAGCAAACAAACAAAAACAAGAAACAGCAGAGTGGAGAGTATATCAAATGGATAGTTCTTCGAATTAAAATAGAACACGCACCACTTCCTGGGATTCAGTGACTGTCAAATGAAGAACAGATTCACACATCAAATAGAGCACATTGTATAGGATCTGATTCCTATGGGACACTGAAAGAATAAGAAGTAAAGCCCAGCCCCCAGCATTGAACACAACAGAACCCTAAGCCTCAGCCTGGCCTGGAACTCACAGCAGCGTCCTGGGCACGGCCAATGCTTAAAGGTGTGTCCATGCAGCCAAAAACAGCTGTGGGTCCTAACACAGAACTATAAAGTCACTTAAAGCATTAGGAGATTCTTTCTATGGACTTCATTGTTCCATGTGGAGCCTGAACTTTATAGTTGGCAAAGACTGACATGTCACTGTCACCATGTCCAAGGTTGGACAAGCCTAGAAGCACAGACCGTCGTACTCCCCATGACAGTTCTGTCCCATTGTACCTGGAGATGCCTGGGCCCCAAGAACATGCTGCTAGCTGACAGAATAAGCCACCCTGCACCAGTCCTCCCTGGTACACTGTGACCCTCACAGCAAAGAGCAACAGCACATGTCTCTCCATGAACACTCCTTGTGCTTCAAGATAAGATCCCAAACTGACCCCTCTCACCTTTCGCATACTGGGTTTGTGGTACAAGAACCCCCACAGGTTTGCATTTGTTGGTGGAGCTCATCAAGAAAACTAAGTTTGTCTACAATGTTCTGCTTCTCAACAGTAGGAATTAATGAGTTATATTTTAAGCACCATGATCCCTTCAAAAATTAAAATGTGGAATTGCTGTTTCTAAAAAGGAGTTCCGGTCTACGACATTACCGGAACCACTGCCTCACTAGCTCCCATTTGAAAGCCCTTTTTCTAAAAGTTTTTAAAACAGCCCTACAACCTACCCAACAAATTGAACGTTGACGAGTTATATTATACTGTGTATGTGGTGTGTGCCTGTGTGTGTGTGTGTGTGTGTGAGAGAGAGAGAGAGAGAGAGAGGAGAGAGGGGAGGAGAGGGGGAGGAAGAGACTGGGAGAGGGAGAGGTAGAGGGAAGAGGGAGAGGGTAAAGGGAGGGGAGAGGGAGGGGGGGGGGAGGGGGGAGGGAGGGGGGTTCAGCAGAGGTTGTGCAGAGCATCTGATCCCATGAAGCTGGAGTTATATACAGCCTGATAAAAGTTCTGGGAATCAACTCTGATCCTCTAGAAAACCAGCAAGTCCTCTTCCTGCCGAGCCGCCTCTCCAAGCTGTTTTCACATTAGCCTGGTTCTCTTTCCTGCCGTTCCTTTTCCTTCTTTCCCTTGTTTTTGTTTGTTGCTGTTGTTTGGAGACATAGTCACATGTAGACTAGGCTAGCCTCATCCTTAAACTATCTTTTTGTTGTTTGGAGACATAGTCACATGTAGACTAGGCTAGCCTCATCCTTAAACTATCTTTTTGTTGTTTGGAGACATAGTCACACGTAGACTAGGCTAGCCTCATCCTTAAACTATCTTTTTTCAATTACTCAACAAATATTTTTTGAGACGTGACAATGTGCCAAGAACTTCAGTTATGCAGGATATTTGGTCACATTGTGAACCCCAGGACTGTGAACTGGATACCCCTTGTTGTGGTGTAGCTTAGCCCTAGCGCACATCTTTAACCCTGGAGCTAAATAAAGTCAAGTCTAGGTCAGGAGACAGAGCAAGGAACCAGCTGGCAGGGAGTGAGCATAAGTAAACAGAGAGGAAGGGCTTTGTGTTGGAAGGTATTTAAGGGCACGGAGAAAGGGAAGAAACCTCTTCCTTCTGGGACCTTTGTGGAGTAGGAAGGTCGTCTGGCACGCTCTCTGCCTCTCTTAGCTAGCAGGTTTTTACCACAGTGTCTGGCTCCTGAGTCTTCACTGGTAAATTCGAATGGTTGGGATTTTGTTGCTTAAAAACAACACTACAGAGAGTAGATAGAACGCAGCAGAAACTTCGGCCATAAACTCTTACTCTCCCTGCCTCCAATTTCTGAGTGCATGCCACCAGTCCAAGTGCCTCATGTTGATTTCTTAAATGAAAGCTAAAAGAGATCCAAGTTAAGAATTTATTGCAAAACATGTTTCTTTTCATCTTACTAATCCACCTTGCTGTTCTAACCACATGTAAAAGACATACCCGTTTTGCAGACAGGCCTACAACTATAGGAGATTGCATCTAACAGAATGTACTTCAATATTGAGAAGCACCTTTGACTTGGCTTTATACAAATCGAACAATATAAACCCATCAGAGGTGAATTTGCCATTTGGAGAAGGAACCAGATAATGACGATTAAGGATGCTGAGCGACAGGGAGGCTGACGCCGTCCACTCATTAATCGGTCCACGGCAACTCCTGCTTGTAGTGTTATCATATTTTTGTTTAAAAATTGCTAAGTTGAACATGAAATACCGACTATGAAATTGCTCAGATTTACACAAAACATTCATGGCTAACTTCACGCTTTTAGGTCCGTGAGTACGTTTGATGAACAATTACCGCAAGTGCTTATTACTGTGCATTTATAGGAAACCACTGTATAATCAAAAGCAAGCCTGGCCAGCAAACAGCTGTGGAGACTTCAGGAAGTTTTCTATGTTCCTGAGAAATGAACGCACTGACTTCCTTCCAGAGCCCTGGCTCGGTGATAATAACATTAGCATATGAGAAATCAACACGCTGAACAGAAACACAGGCTTAACAAAAGGTAATCTTCTGCAAATATGGATTTATGTGCAAAGAAATGCCCTGAGGGAAAATGAAATGGAAGATGTCAGAGCTCCGGCATCTCTGCATTAATAAGAACCGGACAACGCTCGCCAGAGCCAGAATGTGAATGTCCCCTGCCCACCTTGGACACAATACATCAAGACTATCCTACTCCTTAGCACGTAAGACCCATCACTGACACAAAGGAGAGAAATAATTACTAGTAACCATCTACGAAGTCTTCAAAACTACGTGATTTCCGTGCAAAAGTAGATTTTCATTTTCATGATCAAAATATACACTCAGAGGCAATATCGACACAAACTGCCTGGTCCTGTCCTTTCAAAGACCCGACAGCAACCACATTCCCTTTACCGAACACAAAGCAAGATGGATCCAAGACCAGCTTCCATTTTAGTTCAGCTTATTCAATACAGTAAGCAAGCTTCATCTCAACACAGCAAAGGTCAAAGATCACAGGGTCCCTAACAGCAGCCAAAACAGTGATCCTATGGCTTGCTCTGTCCTTGAGAAGCAAGACCCTGGTCAGAGGTTCCCAGAGAGGGAAAAGTATAGTTTGGTACAAGGACCAGAAACACCATTCTGTGTTTTATAAGCTTTAACTGAGCATCCCATTTTCTTACCACGTAAAGTTGTCTCCAGATGGTAGACCACTCTCGGAGCGTTGTGGTGACTTCCTGTATGAGGGGGAGGTCCCCGGGGATGACAGTTTCATGCTGCCTGGGAAGAAAGAGGGAGAAAGAAGCTGATTCTGTGGCTTTATCGTGAGGGGCCCCTGAGTCCCTACAGAGGCTGTAGAGCTCAATGGTTAAGCAAATGGAGAAAGTACACACACACGATGCTCACACACGTGTGAATACACCTATGAATGACACGATGCTCACACACATGTGACTTCACCTACGAATGGCAAGCTCTTTATACAAAGCATGGAGATATCTACCCATCACCCTGCCTGGAAGCCATGCACCTCGTGTGGCAGGGTAAGAAGTAGAAGAGAAAAACCAACCATGGAAAGTCTTCAGAATGCCAAGGGCGGAGAAAAGAAAAGTATATTCAGAGAACCATAAACAACACCCAGTCAGTGTGTCCCATTTAAATGCACAGGTTTAAGTGAAGATTATTTTCACATTTCAATCAGGTACAAAACTCATTATTTAATGACCCAGGGACCAATTATCCTTGCTGAAGTGTGACTAAGTTACAGTTTTCAGGTGTTCGTGAGCAGTCTATCCAGTCCCACCCATGACTACCCCTTTTCCTTCTACCCTAAAAGGTTTAGCCTCTGACTTGGCTTTCGCTCTACATCAGCATATGCATCTCTCTGTGGGCTTTACTTCCCGGGATTGAAAATCACATCTTTTGGCAGAGGTCAGGAAGGCACAGACAACAACGATGCTCACACACGTGTGAATACGTGGAAGGCCAGACCATCAAATGGAGGGAAAGAGTTGAGGGAGTTCCAAGGCCAGGAAGGGGATGATCGGGATGACACTACTCCAACAACGCCTGCTCAGCCACAGCACGGGCATAGGATGGAGGGAGAGTCCTGGCTATGTGCACCAGGAGCTGTGAAAGGGGACACATGTTGGAAAAAGGACATAACATCAAACAGAGAGACTGAATCCAAGCGCTGTACTGTCCAGCAAGGTGACCGACGTCACTAACAACACACTATGAACTTAAACATGCCCAGAAGCGCAGACTTTAAGTGTTCTCCCCACAGATGAATGTGACTGAAGGCAACCTCTCCTGAGAACCTGTGTGAACTCGCTCAACCTGCCACCCTGCAATGTATGTGTACAGCAGATGCCATAAATACACCGCAGGATTACTTACCATTTTGAAACAATTCTATAGAAGAGTGAATGGGGTAGAACAGGCATGGAACTATGACTCTGGTTTTCTGGGTAGAGTGGACAGGGTGACATGTGGCGCAGATAGCCATGAACTCCTGGGCATCCTGGCCTCTACCTCCCATTTAGGAGTTGCAATCACAGACATGTAACACCACTCCTGACTGGCAATTCTTAAGTCATTAACCTCTGCCCAACTGAATCACAGATCTAAAGAAAGATCAAGGCTAGAAGCCCCGATGCTTGCAATGCCTATAGCATGAGACCAGTTCCAGATGTGAGAGAAATGGGCCATGTCACAGGGAAGAGGTCCCAAAGAAATGTCTGAGCCTTGAAAGTAGTGTGAGGGGACCAGGCAAGAAAGGGTGCAAGGGCCTCGGTGCCCACAGGAGGGGGTGCCTTCACAGAAGATAGTGGGGCAACAGTAGCCATTGCTGCAGGCAATTCTGTGTCAGCAGAGAGGAGGGACAAAGTGGGAATTGCTTTGTTATGACAAAATATAAAAGGCACATTATCATGGCCACAGGCACAAAACAAGAGTGAAGGGATGGGAAGAAGAGGCCCAGGCAAGAAAGAAGACATGGAAGGGAAAGGACACAAAGAGGAAAATCATGGGAGAAAGAGCATATGGTGTGTGTGTGTGTGTGTGTGTGTGTGTGTGTGTGTGTGTGTGTGTGTGTGTGTGTGTGTGTGTGTTTGTGTGGTGGGGGGATATACGGTATGAATGAATAGAATATGATGATAAACCAGGTGACTGAGCCTGAGCCAGCCCTGGACAGGAGGAAGGACCAGCAGCAAAGAGAGCAGATGTCTATAGCATCCAGAAGAAACGAAGAGGTAGGGGTCACCTGTCAGGCCCCTGGGCAGTGAGGATCAGCTGGGCAGCCAGGTACACTGGGAGAAGGCAAAGGTCAGAGCCAGGAAAGGAGGGGGGGATGCAAAGGCTGACAGCGAAAGCTTCATCAGGACACCTGTGCACTGCTCATCTCCACTGCACTTCCTGCTCACCACCCTGAAACCTGACCCAGAGGACCAACAGGACCTGCCTGCCTGCTGCCCGCATCCAGATTATTCTGCATTCCCATAATAGTGTGCCGCTGAATAAATGTTGTGGAGACACACGCCCTTCCGTATGCTTCAAAATGCCTTCGAAAAATCACTACTCCTATAGAAGCCGACTTACATAAGGATTTTGACCCTGGCAGAAAGAAGCACGTTAAGTGCACACTTCAATTATTTCCGTAACAAGGCAAAACTTTCTCAACTTACTTTGGTCTTCCTTTCAAGAATTCTGCATACAAACCATTTTATCTGTCTGAACAAATTCCATCTTGCAGGTCAGCACCATCCATGCCTCTAAATTATTCCCTTCCCTCTAATTATGCACCGGGGAAGTGCAGGAACCCAAGCCGTCCTTTTCATATGTTAAAAGTACAGTGCTCCGAAAGGCAATTTTGTAATCAGCCAGAGAGATGTCATTATGCAGTAATCATATGATTAGTAATTTTATAATTTACATATTTAACGGAGTGTGAAGATGAGGCCGAGACCAAAAAAGAAGACATTTGAATGCTGTCTTCCCAGTTCACACCTGACGCACTCGGGTCCCTGTTCTAGGAAAGCCTTTTAAGGGCCTTACACATTAGTCCGATGACCTCGGGGCATTAGAAATCTCAATTAGCTGACACTCGAATTCACACAGGTCCCACCCTAACAACTGTTCATTCCCCCTCAACTCTTCTAGATTTCTGGGGGCTAGGAAGAGACTCAGATAAGGGTCTAGGGTGGTCATTCTCAAATGAGGTAGCTCATAGATGCCCACACCTCCCCAAGATGACTTCAGCCTCAAAGAGATGACCACAGCTAAGGCTTGAACTCTTTAAGGGACCAAAGTAATGATCAACATGACTGAGCCACAAATCCCCTTATTGTCCTAAACCATCATGGTCAAACAGAGCTATTATCTTTTATAATGAGTTATTTTTACTATCTTTAACTGTGTATTTATATGTGCATCTGTGTGGGGCTATGAGTATTTGAGTCTAAGAGCCTTTCTGGAGTTACAGGTAGTCGTGAGCTACCAGACATGGGTGCTGGAAACCAAACCCAGGTCCTCTACAGAAACAGTAGGCGCTCTTAACCAGTGAGCCACCTCTGTGACCCCACTATTATTATCTTAACCCCCACGACTTACGCTACCACATATTTGACAGCAATGCCACGTGACATCATCTAATTCTTCATTTAAATAAAAGAAAAGAACTCACCCTTTTCCTTCAACAATGGCTTCTTTAAGATGAATATACGAAGCAGGAAATATACCCTTTGAGGGAGAGAAAAAGAGTTTTTATTATCAATGCGAATACTGATTGCAAATCAAACAATAGCCCTGAAAGAGGAGGGTATAGGGGGTTGGATCACCATTAATTTTGCAAGCGTAAGCACCACATACAACAACAACGAAGAAAACACAAGGCACAAAAGAGAATCTCCCAATCAGCTAGCATTTCAGACTGTGCAGATGTCTTAGCAGAAAACAGAGACAACGTGTTTGCAAAGCAACGGTTTTATAAAGGCTCAAGAATATGTTCTCCTCCACAGGTTGTCCCTCCTCTCCACTGATGACCTTGAAATTGGAGAATGCAACAAGTCTGACGCCAGAAACCAATTGTGATGACAGGCTGTGACAGATTTCCCTTCACAAAATGACAAGATGACATCGGAAGTTGGTTTAAACCACTGATTGTCGCATGTCCACTGACCACTGAGGGACAACCTGGAACCTTCCTCATCAGTCTCCATATGAAGTAGACAGTGGTAAAAGGCCAAAGGTGGGTGAAATTCAACCCATCTGCAGAAGTGCTGAGGGAACTTGCTGGTCTATGCTTCTACTGTCCTCTGACTCTCCTGTGTGCAGTGTAAACATCTGTGTATGTATAGACAGACGAGTGCTTAAAGGAGCAGGTCTCTTGAGAAGAACTTCAACTTCAGACCTTGGTCTGTGAAAGCCAAGAGGACTTTTTCAAGACCTGATTCATGGGATCTAGAGCAGCACAAACCAGTGACTCCCAGAGGCTTAGGCTGAACAAGCCAGAGATGCTGGTGCACATAACAGAAATGAAGTTAGTGCCCTAGTGATTCAAGGTAACCTATTGAGGGAAGGCATGTAGATGCACATGCAACATGCATTTTCTCTGTAATGTGAATAGGTGTGGGTTTCGAAGGTGGTGAGACAACACATAAACCACTCCAACCCTGTCAAGTCCACAGACAGAAATCCCTCAGCCTCAGCACTGAACATCATAAAGCCCAAGGAAAAATTATAGCTGGATGAGACTGGACATGCCTGGAGATTTGAAATGAGTCACTGCCCATCCCAACTACACATCTATGAATATCTAGACAGAGAAAGTTCATGCAGGGCTTTCAGCCAAGACTCCTAAGGGCCTTGTTGCTTCTCTGCATCTGTTTGGGGGGCCATGCCACATAACTGCAACCAAACGATAGCCTCTGCAAGGCTTTGATATCCTCATCAGCCAATGGGAATGTCAGGTAGAAAATAACCACACCCTTTTGCAGCATTAGAGCATCATGAGGTAGAAGGCCTGGGTCTCCTGGGGCCAAGCAGAAAATGCTGTCATTGAAAAGCACTAGAACAGTGGTTTTCAAGCTATGGGCAGCAAGCCCCTTGGGGTAGCATATCAGATGTTAATATTAGAATGCATAACGAATGGTAGCAATGGAACAGTTATGAAGTAGCAGTAAAAATAATGTTATGGCTGGGGGTCCTCACAACATGAGGAACTGTATTAAAGAGTCACAGCATTAGGGAGGGTAAGAACCCCTGCATTAGAATAGTGGGAGAGCCCAAGATGGGGATGCGGTTGCCAGACAACATATAAACATCAAGGAAAATGAGAGCCTTCCTGCTCCTCACAGCGGTGCGGCTCTGTCCCCTGTAATAAAGGAGTAGGGAGGGGAAGTCAGCGCACAATCCTAACTGTGGAGGTGAGTGCCTGTGTATGCACATGCATGTAGGCTTGCTTGTGGAGGTCAACTTCAGGTGCTCCTCGGGAGCCATCCACCTTGCTTTTTGAGACAAGCCTGGTTGGCCAGTGAGCTCCAGATAACTTGTCTCAGCCTCCTTCCCAGGGCTCCAACTATAAGCATGTTGTAAGGCTTTTAACATTGGTGCTAGGGATAGAACTCAGGTCCTCAGGGCAAGCACTTTACCACTGAGAAACGCTAATACTCCTAATGCCTTGCCGCCTGAAGTCTTCAACCATGGTTCCCCCAATCTGCACACTTCACGGGTGATATGCCTAAAGGAGGCTTCACAGCTTTATGGAACTCTAGCCCCGCTGGCAAAGCCCAGGCCCCTGAGGATGCAGAGCAGGGACACCCTGGCATGGGAATCACTGGGATTCCAAAGCCCTATTACAGACTGGAGATCACAACAGAGTCCAGTTGGATACAGCGGCAATGAGAGGCCAATTCTGAGAAGGAAAATGAACCATCTGTCAACCACAATCAGATATTAAAAGGTCCAAGTTGACATGGATAGACTAACCACAGCTTAGCATGGACATTACTGCAATCCCATAGCGTTACAGAGTAAGAGAGAAGAGTCATAATTAGGTTTGGTGAAGCTAAGAATGTCGAAGCCACACACCCTGTGGATGGGAGCGCCCTTCACAATATCTGAGGAGTAAATAGCATGTTTTTGATCCGGATATTCATAGAAACACACATGCAAATCACCCTGGAAAATCAGGCTCTTTCAACTTGACTAAGCCAGTCTGAAAACTGCCATAAGGCAGGAGGGAAATGGCCATGTGTGAGCTTTGCAAACTTGCTAATTTATCAAAGATAATATGAAATTGAAAATGGTTGGAGGCATTTTACTCTTCCGAAGGGATTATACTCAGTTCGTGGCTACACACAGTGGTTCAACAAGATGCAAAATTCTATCAGGACGGACCAAAACAATTCTCCCTTCCATGAGTAGAGGTCAGTGCCACATCTCAACAATTCATTCCTGGCACTAACCACCTAGCTGAAATGTCTTTTGTGGGGACAGGTTCTCACTAGGTAGAGCAGGATAGCATAATACTGAGATTCTAGATATGCAGCAACATTCCTAGCAGAAGCTGTGATTTCTGTGGACATCCTTATTCAGAAGAATCCAACTCAAGGTCATTTTTTTTTTATCTCAGCCTATATATATGTTAAATTCAAGAAAGAGATAAGTATCATTCTTAGATGTAAATAAGATGGAATTGATTTCCTCTTGTGGTTCGATTTATGAAGAAACATGTTTAATGGAAAAGACTTACCTTTTTAGACTTTTTCCTTAAGGTGTAGCCTCTGTACCACCCTAAACAAATACAGAGGTGAAATGGTTAGCGCAGGAGACACAGCATAGTCCAAGCAAAACCTTCAAGTTTTGCAGAAGTCACTGCCCTACAGACCAGAGAAAGACAAACACCCTGATGACATTGAGGAGTCCCACAGGCAGGGCTTGCTCCCTGCACATGTTGACCACCCCACTTCATCTCTGTCTGCCTCACTGGTCTATCATCAACAATCAGAAGTTAAGCCCTAAAAGAGGCTTTGTTCCCAGCAGAATCCTTGTGCATGCTCATTGCCCTCCCTCCCCCCATCTGCTGATCTGGCTCAAGATCTCTCCAGGCACAACTTCCAGAGTCTGGAATCATCAAAGCCACACAACAGAAAACCTATTGAGAGCCCACTTCCTTCCTCTGTAAAGCTCTACCCTGGGGCAGTCTGAGTCTCACAAAGTACTTCTGTGGCAAGGACAGCTCACAAGGAAGTACCAAGGCCAAGCACTCATAGACCTCTGCCCCCTTAGGGGTTGGTCTGACTCCAACTTCCTATCCCTTCCATGTTGCAAGAGAAGGAAAGTGGGCAATGGAGAGAGAGACCCTTGAACTGCTCATTCACATCAAGTGCTCAATGGGTGAATCCTTCCCAGCAAATGGCACACCATCTGTGCTGCCTTATCTGCAAAAGTTCATCCCTAAGGACGCTAAGAGGCCCATGGCCATGGACTCATCTCCCTACAATCCCACCAGGCCAAGAAATCAGATAGATATTTTCTTACAAAGAGTATAGGCTTAGTCCTGGCCACCTTGCTTCTAGAAAGTAACTCACAAGGTCAAAGACATCCTATAACTATTGTTGTTGCTGTTGCTGCTGTTGTTTGTTTGTTCCACAGTACCCTGAAGGGCATCAGGTAGCATTTGGAGGTGAGCTGGGTAAATTCTGAGAGAGAGTCAACAACATGGGGATTTATACACTCCTACACACCAGACCCCAGAGACTAAAGAAACCCAAAAGAGCAGGCCATGATACAAAAAAAAAAAAAAAAAAAAAAGGAAGGAAGGAAGGAAGGAAGGAAGGAAGGAAGAAGGGAGAGAGGAAAGGAGGGAGGAAGGGAGGGAGGATGGACAAACAGATGGACAATTCATGGCAGCATTGTGTCCTTCAGCCCTCTCAGAAAGTAATCATGAAGAAAGTGGCTATAAACAGCTGCTGACATGAATAGTAGCCTCGAGTGATAATCAGAAAGACATATCCAGAAAGGGGAAGGGGAACTCCAGGAATCTTGGAAGGGCCACATGAATCTGCTCTGCTCTTTTAACATGAGGACCAAACACACTGAGTAGGGATATAGCCTGTTCTAAATGTTGTGTCCAAATATCAAACATTCCGATAGCCACTGTCAGATCAGAGGTTTCAGCTAGGCTAACCTGGAATCAGTGCCCACAGTTACAGCACTATAGGCTCCAGGCAAATGGGGCCGTAATCTAATGAGTTATGCAAAGCCTTTACCACTCAGTCTAAAAGGACTGTCCTTTATACTACTGCAATGTCCTTCCCACACATTCAGTATTAGTAGTATGTCCCTTTTTCTCTGAAAGTGACAAAGGACTGATGTCCTAGAATATCAAAGAAAGACCGCAGGGGGGCAAGGGAAGTCAGCAACCAAATGTAAAAAGGGATCAAACTATACAAATGATTCATCAAAGAAACCCAACAACCTACGCACATGTGAAGAGAGCCCAAACTTATTACTAATCAATGAAGCAAAAATTTAACAACCCCCTACCACTGCTCCAAAATAAAAGTGGTAGAAATCAGAGCATTCAGAGCATGGCAGCCTAGGCCCAGAATTCGGTGTAGACAGCAGCTATTAGTGACCCCACTCCACCTTACCCCCATGAAAACCATGAACTCTATAGCAACCAGCAAACTGTCCTAGTGAAACAACCTGAAGACAGCCGTATCCCTGCACAACAGAATACACACAAGCACTCCTGGCAACTGGATCATGGAGACCGGAGCTGAGACCACCTGAGCTTCCTTTACTGTCTGCAGAACAGGAGGCAATGCTCGCAGGGCAGACAGGGCCTAAGACTAAAGACGCTCAGACAAAAGAGCAAAACAAGAGAAGGCATCGAGACAGGAAAGCTGTAACACACCCAACTAAGGTAAAATCATACCCAACACACATAGGGCAAGAACCCAGGCACAAGAAAGGGTTTGGTGGTGGTGGTGGTGGTGGTGGTGGGTTGGTGGTGGTGGGTGGTGGTGGTGGTGGTGGTGGTGAGTGGTGGTGGTGGTGGGTGATTGGTGGTGGAGGTGGTCATTGAGTGGGAGGTGGTGGTTGTGATGGTGGAGGTGGTGGTAGTGATGGTGGAGGTGGTGGTGGTGGTGGTGGTGGTGGTGGAGGTGGTGGTGGTGGAGGTGGTTGTGGTGATGGAGGTGGGTGGTGGTGATGGAGGTGGTGGTGGTGGAGGTGGTGATGGAGGTGGTGGTGGTGGAGGTGGTGATGGAGGTGGTGGTGGTGGTGATGGTGGTGGTGGTGGTGGAGGTGGGTGGTGGTGGTGGTGGTGGTGGAGGTGGTGGTGGTGGTGGTGGTGGTGGTGGAGGTGGTGGTGGTGGTGGTGGAGATGGTGGTGGGGGTGGTGGAGGTGGGGGTGTTGGTGGTGGTGGAGGTGGTGGTGGTGGTGGTGGGGTGATGGGGGTGGTGGTGGTGGTGGTGGTGGTGGTGGTGGTGGTGGTGGTGGTGGTGGAGGTGGTAGTGGTGGTTGTAGTGATGGAGGTGGCGGTGGTGGTGGTGGGGATGGTGGTGGTGGTGATGGGTGGTGGTGTTGGTGGTGATGGAGGTGGTGGTGGTAATGGGGGTGGTGGTGGTTTGTGGTGGTGTTGGTGGTGATGGGGTGGTGATGGTAATGGAGGTGGTGGTGGTGGGAGGTGGTGATGGTTGTGGTGGTGGTGGTGGTGGTGGAGGTGGTGGTGGTGGTGAGTTGGTGTGGTGGTATGGTGGTGGTGGAGGTGGTGGTGGCGGCGATGGTGGTGTCTGGTTTGTTTTGGTTTAGGGGACAGAGGTATTTCCATTGTTTGGAGGGGCTGAGTTACAGCAGTCAGAAGAGAACTCTTTGACGTAGCATCGCTAGCTGACAGTTTCTTTTCGTCATGGCATTTTAAGCTAAGTGTTCTGCACGAGTTATTGCTTCATCAAGCAGGACCCATTCACTTGTCACCAGAGCCTTCCTACACACACCAATTACACACACAGCCGCTGCTCACGACCCACAAGGTACCTAAGACAAGCAGGGCCAAGGCACATTGAGTGATGCATGCAAGGGAGCTTAGTGTGAAGAGGAGGGTGTCACCATGGGTATGAAGGGATGTGACCAAATGGCTATGAGAGGAAGGGACAAGCCTGGCAAAAGAGATGCTCAGATAGCAGATAAGACACTTAAGAACAACTCCCACACGGGGTTTGATGCTGCCCTTCATGTAATCAGCCCTTCCGTACCAAAAAGAGGCATCCACTGGAAAAACAGACATACATAGCAGTACAGTCCTGAGCTCAGGAAGGCCACAGGTCAGCATAGGAAGTTGGCCAATCATTTCAGAAGAATATATAGCATTCAAATGTCTGAATTAGGTTTAGCTGTAACAGCCACATCAAAAAGATAATTTCTTAACCTTTGTACAATGCCGCAAGCTTCCCCAGAAACAGCATCCAGCCCTGGGGCACAGCACCAGAGTCCCTTCTAAGCAGCTGGGACTTGTGCTCACATGTGACTGGTTAGCTCTCAACACTGGACATGACTGAAAGGCAAGAGCTGGCACTGAGTAGACACTGGAAGGTCTGCCACCTCCATAGTGCGGTGACCTTAAGGTAGGTAACTTTCTTGGCTGTATCAGGCCTGTCCAACCTTTTAACAGTGCTGTCTACAGCATTCATGTTAAAAGAGCACTCAAGTTTTTACAATTAAAAAAGGCAGCGAGAGAAAAGTCTCGTAAGGGCTTAACTACATTTACAATTGTATGTAGGGCTGCACTGGGATCTGTCCTCACCTGCATAAGGCCTATGGGCTGCAGTTGGACACCTTCCACCTCAACGAGCCTCAGAGAGCAATTAACCATAACTTGAAGGTAAAGGTGGCCTTTGAACTGCGTGTAATAAAGACTAATCGTCTTAAAAGGAGAAGGGAAAAGGGAGGTGGAGAAAAGAAGCAATCCAACCCAGCATGGAGCACAGGGAGACTGGGGGAGCCGTTTAGATGCTACAGTTTCTGCCGCATCCTGTATAATGATATCCTGGATCATGAAAAGAAAATCAAGGTTGGTAAACAGAAGGAAAGAGAGAGAGAGAGAGAGAGAGAGAGAGAGAGAGAGAGAGAGAGAGAGAGAGGAGAAAGGTGGATATTGAGCCCAAGACAAGCCATGAGCCAAAAGCAAGGGTTCAGGGAAGCCCTGGCAATGGTATCTTTATTTGATGATAAAGCCACCCAGTTTCCGGAAGATGCAGTTAATGTATTCCCGAACCAGAGTCTACCTAGAAGTTAGCTGACTGCCCAGGAAGGGAAACGCATTTTATGTAAAAGAGCCTTTTGTAAAGCCAGCGGTGGTTAAATAGGAACCAAGACTGGCCTGCAAACTAATCCTGGCTGAAGACTGGAAGTCAAAGCCACCACCAGGTTATTGTGAGGTTAGTGTAGAACAAGGCCCACTGACTGAGGGTGGCAGGGCTAGGAGGGGACAGTCTCCTCCAGAAGTAAAGACTGACACTCCTCCACACAGCCAGGTACCCCGGGAAATCATTAACTATTCAGGGAAGAACAAGGCTCCGAGGTGAGGACCCAGGGATCCCACATTCAAGTAGCTAGGGGGCAATTAAAAAAATAAAAGAAACCTATCAGCATTTCCCTTCAGATCAGAAAAAGTGCCTGAGATGAGATGCCTGATCCTTCACCTCGACTTAATTTCTCCCTCTTTTTCCTCGAAGCCACTGGCAATCTGTACTGGGAGCAGATAAGGAAATCCAACTGTCAGCTGTCAAAGCTGAAAACAAGCAGACGGAGCCCAGCACAGCCAGCCACTCATTCGCTTTGGGGCTCCTATTTGCCAGGCTGCGGCGGCTTCCATGCCAATAGCATTGCCTCCCCCATCCCCCACGCAGTCTGAAGAGTAAACGGTGCAAATGGAATGGAGTTCTGAGTCTCCCTGCATCAGATGAAGAAATGAGGGGCAAGTATGGATTTTTAATAGGGTTCTGCTTCTCAGCCATGTCTCTGAGGGACACAGGAGCCAGTCCCTGCTTGCCCGGCTGGCAAGCGCGGAGCACAATTCACTCCTGTGCAAAGTGGAGTGTGAAGACCTCTCTGGAAGTTCAATTTGTTGGTTACTATGAGATGTCTACAATTTCCTCTCTCACTTGTAAGACTTTCGCTGAACCCGATCTAAAAGCAATTTGGTTATTTAAATCAGGTTCCGGGACTCAAACACTGCTTAGGACTCATCTTTCCTGGCAGAAAAGGAAGCCAGCAGACACAGAAACACCAACCTTAAGGAAACTTTAGAGAGCAATGCCTAAAAAGAGAGAAGAAACAAAGCAAGCCCATCGCTGCCCCTGCTGCCCCTACACGGGGTAACAACCACGGCAGAACATCCACTGCGGCTCGCGGAATGTTCAAGGCACCAACCATGAGCGCTTGTTGCAAAAACCAAGAGCATCAGAAAAGGCACAATTGCTTCCCTGAACCATATCCCATATAACTGGTGATCTGTTCACCCTGAAGAAAATGGGGGTCACAGACAAAGGAAAAGGTCAGCAAATAAGGCATGGCAGCTGCAGTTTCCCCTGAGACAGGCTGTTAACAAATCAAAGTGAAAAGCTTAAAAAAAAAAAAAAAACCCTACTCAAAGCACTCATCACACACATCAGATCAACAAACTGAATTCCCCAAATCTGCTTCTCACCAAGTCAGTTTCCGTCAAAATTCACACACAGCCGGTGGTGGTGACACACCCCTTTGATCCCAGCACTTAGGAGCCAGAAGCAGTTGGATCTCTACACAGAGAAACCTTGTCTCGAAAAACAAAACTAACGAAACAAATAAACAAAAAAGATTTGCATACATGTGCAAAATAACAAGCCAGCGAGCACTTAGGGGTTAAAATATAATGTTAAGTTTTAAGCTGACCTTAATAAAGTCTCACTGGATTTAACAATGCTGCCCCAGCAACCTTTGCCTGGAAGAACATCTGAATGTGGGGAAAGTGTCCTGAGCACCTAGCACCCTGACAGGGAAACACTTTGCCAGAGAAGGCCCTGAAGCATCCCAAACCCCCAGACCAGAAGCCTCAAGCGACACTCACCTTCATAAGTTTCTAGGATGTGCACCGTGTCTCCTATTTGTAGGGACAATTCATCGGCTCCCCTGGCATCGTAGTTATAAAAAGCTGTAGGAGAGATGGGGGAATGCATTAGCAGAAGCAGAAGTGATTATTTTCAACCTTATGATATATCCTATCTTGATAAACTCACATGGGCAGCCTTTGCTTCCATACACAAAAGGGAAAGGGCTCGTCTTAAACATGCGGGAATTCATAGCTATTCCTGACTCCAAACAATACTTTTCTTTATTATGGGAAGAGAGTGTGATTTCTTTAAGTATGCAATTCTGGGCTTTGGTCATATTCACAATGCTATGCAACCATCATCCCTAATTTCCAAAGTGTTTCCCCAATACCACAAAGAAATCCAGTTCCCACCCAGCAGTAGCCCCAAGTCTCTTTTTCCGTGGCATGATAAAACACTAACCAAAAGCAATGTATGTTACTGTAGTTACACACTGCAGCCACCATTGAGAGAAGCTAGAGCGGAGGCTCCAGTTGAGAACCCGGAAGTAGCAATTGAGGTGGAGACCTTGGAGAAGCCCTGTTCACTGGGTGGCCCCAGCCCCACATTCAGCTCTCTCTCCCACACAGCCAAGCTGCCTAGGGATGGTACTGCCTACAGAGTGCTAGGCTCTCCCTTCTCAATAGCAACTAAGAAAATGTCATTTGGATGGAGGCAACTCCTCAACCGGGTCCCCTTTTCCAGCTGTGTGAAGGTGACATGAAGGCCAACTCTGACAGCCATGGTTAGCCCTATCTGGCCCACTGTGAGTTTAGGTGACGCTGAAGTCCTTTATTGAATTGGGAGGTGATTTGCTTTTTCTGCAAAGAGCAATGCTCAGCTTCTGAGTCCTTTCTAAAATGTCAAAGCAGGGGCGCTTGGCTCGGGCTCACAAAACATCTCAAGCATCAAAACACACATCACACACACACATACCTGGAAAATTCCATTTTCTCAAGTATTTCCCCCAAATTCATAAACTGTAAGTGTCCCCAACTGGCAAAGTAGGTTGTTACCAGTTATTAAGTTTATTTAGCATTTTATAGTGACTCTTTAACAGGAGATGTCGGCAGCAGGTAAAGGCAGCCCAAGAGCAGATGCTGGGTTTCCCCAGTTCAGCACAGCCATATTCTTAAGCCTTTAGGAACCATAAATGCTTTTATATCACTGCCGTTAACAGCATCCCTTCTAGGATGCTTACTCAGTTAGAGATCCAGGGGAAAAAAAGTCAGACATACTAAAAATGAAATAAAATGAACACATCGAGTGTAAATACATCTGGGCATGTGTGAACATGCAAAACGTATACATATAATTTTTTTTCTTAGTGTTTCCCCACAAAGAACCCTACCTATTCAGAAGCAGTGAAAAGCCGGCCGAGAATCCCATGCACAAACTCCAAAGACATAAATGTAACGTGGAAATGAGCCTCCAGATCCACAGTCCTATCTGTGTAGGCTAACGCAGCTCTATGATTGGCATGTGGCCCCAAATCACCGGTCATGAACACAGCACTGGCCCCAATCCTGCACTCAAGTAAATGCTGAAGACTAAATAACTCAGAAGTTACAGTAAGTTAAAGCACTCCACAACGTAAGAATATCTAACAAAGGAATATGGCGGATAAAACAATGACCCTCTAAAGAAATTACCATCTGAATTCCCAGAGCTCGGTGTGCATGTTCCCAACATGGCCAAAGAGGCCATTGCAGCTGTAACCAAGCTCAGGATTTTCAGATGGGGATATTAATTCTGGATCACATAATTGGCTCAAAGTAATTGCAAAGACCCTTAAGAGAGGGACACAGGCGCTGAGCTCATAGAGTTCATACGCATCCACAGCCTTTGTGGACCACAGCCCTTTGTGGACCTGGACTGTGGGACTTCAGATCTCCATAACTGGGGACAACGATCAATAAAGATGTGTTGCTTTATGGTTCCACATGTGTGGGAAAGTGTTTTAGCAGCAAAGGGAGACTGGCAGAAGAAAGAATGTGGGAATTCGGGAGAGAGGGACTGTCTTACAAGCATAAGGACCTGAATTCAATCTCCAGACCCCACAGTTTTAAAAAAAAAAAAGCCCAGCTGGGTAGCCTGTTCTTGTAATCCCTCCCCACAATGGAGAGGTGGAAGCGATAAGATCCCTGGGGCTTGCAGGCCAACCAATTTAGCCTACTTGACAAAGTCCAGGCCACTTCAAGGCCTGTCACAAAAAAACAAGGTGCATGGTGGCTAAGGGACACCAGCAAAGTTGTCTTTGAGTCTCTATATGGACATGTGCACATACACACATGTGTGTGTGCACATACACATACAGAAATGTACAAAATGATTGAAAAGTGGTATTTTGTAATTAACATATTCACTCCTGAGGACAGCCTGAACTGGTCTCCACTGCAGGAGCATGGACTCAGGCAAGCACATGCCTGTGGTTTCAATTCTCATATGAGATAAACAAGCACAGGGGGGCAAAGCTGTTTTTAAATAAGCCCCACAGCATTCAGCTTAAGGCTACTTCTGCTTGTGATCAATCTTTCAACATTGGCCTCTTCGGGAATGAGAGGGAAGGAGCACAGGGCCATCTTAGCAAAAGGTTACGGGCAGCAATCAACATCTGGGCTTAACCTGAGGTCACTTGAAGCTGCAGAGAGATGCGAGCTGGAAGATTTCCCTCATTTTTATCATTGACTAAGTCCCAGAAATTCCTAGCCTGGAAAACATGCTTATCCTGTCTCACTCAGATCTAAGCACATCCATCTTTAGGCCCATTTACCTTTGGTGATGGTGGTGATGGGGTGTGTGTGTGTGTGTGTGTGTGTGTGTGTGTGTGTGTGTGTGTGGTGTGTGTGTGTGTGTGTGTGTGTGTGTGGTGTGTGTGTGTGTGTGTGTGTGTGTGTGTGTGTGCTATATGCACATGTGCACATGTATGTGAGGGTGCCCTTACCCATGCAGATGCATGTAGAGGTCCAAGGTTGACTTTAGAATGTCTTCCTCTATCTTTTTAAGGTTGGTCTCTCAATGAAACGGGAAATTTTCTTTTGTGCTAGAGTGGCTGGCCATTGAGTCCCTGGGCTCACACTTGTGTCTACCCTCTAGCACTGGAGTTACAAGCTTGCACCATCATGCCTAGCCTTTTACATGGATGCTAGGGACCCAAATTCAGTCAGGTCTTTATGCTTGTACCCACTGAGCCATCTCCCTAGGCTACATTCACCTTTCTTATTGGACCGACTATGGGTGACTTTACCAGGTACTAAGACACAAGGACATAAACTTCTGTATCCTGGACAGTAGCATCCAGTGGAGAAGCGTGATATGGCCTCTATGACAATGGATATGAAGATGTGTGTGGAAACAAGCCAGTCATAGAGCTCTCCGCAGACTGGTGGGTTTTCTTATAATTATTCATTTCTCAAGAACTGGCAGCAACCCAGAATAAATATGGATCTTCTTCCCAAAATATGAAATTAACCCTCTGGTCTGCCTCTCAAATAGCTTATCAGAGACCGGGAAAGCAAAGCCATGACCTCTGTTCAAGTTCCTGATCATCTTGAAAACAGATGTGAGTGGTATCAGGGGATGGTGACAAGAAAGCCCAGGAGGAAGAGGGGAATCTTCCAGGCACCAACATTGTTGGTGAGACTGAGGGTGGGTATCCTAGAGTTGATGCTGCTAGAGATAATGACATAATATTGAGCCACCACAAGTACTGTCACTGCTGGTGATGGCAGCGGTGATGGTGACAGCAATGGTGATGGTGATGGTGGTGATGATGGCGTTGACTGACAGGTACTATGCATGTTCCATGAACCAAGCATTGAGCTACAGCTTCGTGTGGTCAGACTAATTTACTTTTTAAAATATACTTTATACAGTGAGTATAGAATGTTTTTCATTTCCCTCAGTCTGGATTATACCAGAAAAATCACAATACCCAGCTTTGAACATGACAAACAGGTTGTGCCAACACTGTGCCTTCCTAAGGGCCAACCATATCCAAAATACCCCGCTTGTGAATTTCTCATTCCTTATTAAAATATCTCCTTAACAAAAAACTGGCTTAACATTCAATCAAGTCAACATAAATCATCACGTTTGCAAAGCTCTGTGACCTCTTGAGGGGAACAGAAACAGCATGGAGTGTCATCTAAGTCCCTCTGTGGAGGAGCAGCAGCCAACTTAACTACTCTCACATGGGAAAACTCCAGGACAGCCACCAACCCACTTAGAAGGGGAAAATGGTAGCAGGGCCTGATGGGTCACTCTTTTCATCTCAGCTAGTCAGGACCCTACTGTTGGAGGATCACCGGTTCAGAGCCAGTGCCAACTCAAAGACAGCCTGAATTACTCAGTGACCCGTCTCAAAATAAGAAGTAACAAGAGAAGAGAGGACATAGCTCAGCGGCAGAGCACTTGTCCAGCAAATGTAAGATCCTGCATTTAATCCTGAGTACTGAAAAGGAGGGGGGAAGGGAGGGAGGGAGGGAGGGAAGAGTGAAGTCCATGGCGGGTTTTTTGGCAGGCTTCGAGTGGCTGAAAGCAGCCCTACAATTCCATGTCTTCCCTTCCAGACTGTCTCCCACCCAAACTGCCTGGCCAACCCTCCACAGACTCCATGAGAGGCATGGACTCTCTTCTCCTCCAGCACTACTGACAGCGCTGCACTCTGCCCTCTTTGAGCCTTTCTTCTGAGAGTAGCCACCCAGTAGAGCATCCCAAGCCCTGTGGGATGTACACTGCCATCTGATTTCACCTCACTCGCCCTTCTCCAGAGCCACCAGAGCTCCCACACCATGCCCTGTTCCTGCTGCTCCATACTTCACAGCCCCTGACTCCATGTCCTTGCCTGCATCCTAAGTGGACCCCATGGTCTTCCCTTTAATCAAAGGTTCTGTGCACACCTAGAATAAACCACTCATTACTGAGCCTTCTATCAACTGGGCAGTCCCATGACCTTGCGGAAATGTCTTCCCCTATACCTCCCGAAACCATGACTCCTTAGAGCAGTGGCTCTCAACCTCCCTAACACTGCAACCCTTCATTCAGTACAGTTCCCCATGTTGTGGTGACCCCCAACCATAAAATTATTTTCATTGCTTCTTCATAACTGTAATTTTCTTACTGTTATGAATTGTAATGTAAATATCTGTGTTTTCTGATAGTCTTAGGTGACCCCTGTGAAAGAATCATCCCATGCTCCCCCAAAGGGGTTGTGACCCACAGGTTGGGAGCCACTGTGTTAGATGAAGGAAGCCTATATTAACTTTGAAGGCATTCAGCAAAAATCCTGACTTGAGCCAGGTATCCCTCGTGGGTGGGTTACAGTAGCAGGAAAGAAAACCTTGATGGTTCCTCCCTTCCTCTTTGGGATGCTCTTGACCAGATCCGCAGGCTAGAGGTTTATCCAGTCAACTGCAATACTGTTTTGGGTCTAAGGATATCTGTTCTACCTACTCAGTGTGGAGAACCTCCTCACGGCACCTAAGGTGAAGGTTGCCAATTGGCTCAGAGTTCTGTCGGGGTCTCACACACCCTTGCTTGAAACACGATATCAGGATTTCAGGCAGCAGCTTAAAGGATAATTAAATTCTTTCTTCATGCCAATCTGTGAAAATTGGTCGCTCTGTTTGTGATCTCAGTCCCTTTATCTTGCCTTCAATGGGAAAAGTGTTCACGGGTACTCCTGACCTCAGAGCTTGAGAAACCATCATGAGAGGATGGAGGCCAGGGTCCCTCTCTTCTGTGCTCCTCCGGGCCCATCTGCCACAGCCAGGAGCCTGTTCTCAAGCCAGGAGAGCACGGTGTGCCATCAGTCTCCACTCAGCTTTTCTCAAGCCCAGACCCACTCTTAGCTAGCCCACTCTGAAGTAACCTTGAGCCTAGAAAGAGCTGGGTCCCCAGGAAACTGTTAGCAGTTAGTGAGAAGCCTCACCTCTAAGGGGTAACATTTCCCAGGATAGGCCAGTCAGACAATACTGGGTAGACAAGAATCAGGAAGCACTAAGATATATCCTTTGAATTTGACTGAGAGGGAAGAAAGTTAACTCAGTCAGGGAGGACTCAGTAAGCAACACTAGAGATGACGCCTATGGGAACCTCTGCCATCACCACAAAGAAAGGGACATACACATCAGTTCCCAGGGAGCTGCAGGCTGGAATTCCTAAACTGTCCCTTCAAAAGGAGACACTGCTGCATTTGCCCCCAAGTCAAGCAGCTGGCAGAGGCCACAGGGCAAAAGTCTTAGGTAGGGCTGGATCACCCAGTCATTTCTACCCTGCTGATTTCTCCCTTGACTTTGAGGCCCTAAAAGACCTAACTGCACTGTCCTGGGACAATTTTCTAATGCTCCTGGCACACAACAGATCCTCTAACACCAGATGAGAGGATGGACGGGAGGATGCTGCAAGAAGGAAGGAGAATGTCGGGAAGATTCTTAGAGCCAGGCAGAAATGGTAGCATTCAAAGTGCTGTTTCTAAGATGTTTTAAAGATAAAAATAAAAACCGGGCCAGTGAGCTGCCCCAGTGGGTAAAGGCATTCTCTGTATGAGCTTGAGAACCTGAGTCTGACCCCCAGAAGAGAGGGCTGACTGTACAAAGTGGTCCTCTGACCGCAGAATACGTGCCAGGGCACGAGTGCACACATATGCCCACACTGATAACAAATTCTTAAAGAACAAAAAGAACGGAATACAGATACATTGGACCAGGGAAGAAAACAGTAGCTACACTTGGGAAACTATAAGATAGAAAGGAATGAAAAGACACGAGCAAATGGAAAGGTATCCATAGTAAGACGCCCACAGTCTTGGAGAGAAAGATTTCAAACTGTCAGCATGTCAGTGGCATCCAGGGCATCTAAAGCTCAGTGCAGTTCTACCGAAACCCCACAAGCAGCCATCACTCAGACTCAAGAGCAGCTAAAGAGATACAGAAAGAGAAGAACAAAGCTGGGCCTCCCATTTTCCTGACTTCAAAGCCACAGCAATAGTGTGGTGCAGGCATAGACACCAATACACAGATCAAGGGACAAGGAGAAAGCCCTGCACACAGGACAAGCAATTACAACAAGGCTTCAAGACCATCCCTAGGGAGAGGTCAGATTTCAACAGATGGTGATGGGAACAACTGGACACCTACGTAAAAAAAAATCAAACAACCCACAAAGCTGTATCCCCTGGGCATCACAAAAATTAACAAGCTAGAAATGCTTTAAAGTTCTTATGACAAGGCATGACATTAAACCTGGAAGACTTCTTGGATACACTACCAAACACAGACAACAAAAGGCAAAATAAAGAGGTCAGATGTCATCAAAGTGAAAAGGAATACATCAGGAGATATTATTCCTAGAATCTACAGAAGTAGAGGAAACATTTGCAATTCTAATAAGACGCAGTGTCTTGACTATGGAAATGATTCCGGGGCCAGTGAGATGGCTCAGTTTGTAAAGATGCTTGCTGCCCAACCTGAAGACCTAGGTCCAATCCTCAGGATACACAGGGTAGGGTAGAAGGAGAGAATCCTTCTTACAAACTGTCCTCTGACCTCTTCATATACAACACAATGGGCACAGGACTGCAAGTACACACACACACACACACACACACACACACACATACACACACACACCACTGTGGCACGCACTATGCCATGGCACACATGTGCTTCCCCACAAATTAAATAAATGTTTTTAAAACTTCCTACAAGATCAACACAAGAAGTTGTTTTTAAATGGACAAAAGACAAACAGACATTTCCCCAGTGAATATAGGCCAACAGGCTCACCAGCACCACTCTCCTCAGGCAGTCATTCCGAAGCCACAAGAAGCTACTGCCTCACAAGCCCATTGCCATTACCCTTCTACTAAAAGCATAGTCTCAGTGAACGTGAAAAATTCTGAACCTTCCCTACGTGGCATTGACAAGAATGTAAAACAGTTCAGCTGCCACAGAACACCGAATGGCTATAACCTAGCAATGTGTGCACATGACTGTAGTCAAACATCTAAACCCAATGTGTACATACCAAATATATACACACCTAATGTGCAAATAACCAGGTAAAATACAAGCAGACCACTCGTGTTTATGGGTACACTATTTACAGTCGTCTAAAGACCTGTGTGACTCCAGAAACCTGTCCATCAACAGAAGATAAAACGGATCTGACATATCCAGCCGACTTCCGCTCGGCCTTACGGAAAAGAACATCTTAGCACATTTTGCAACATGGACGTTCACACTCGGTGAAAGGAAACAGTCTCAAACATCAGGTGCTGAACCTTCCTTCGTTCAAACAGAGAAGAGAGGTTGCTGGGAGAAGGTGAACTGGCACTGAATGACAGTTTCACTGAGGAAGACGAGGCGAGCTCTGGAGATGGATGGCCAAAACGGTTACCCCTCATCCAGAATATGCTTAACAAACCAGAATTGGATGCTTTCGCTTGATAGAAATGGCAAATTTTACGTAATGGATTTTTTTTAAATCACGATTTAAACAAAAATGAAGATGCGATGAGGAGGGCACAGAGCCCGATGAGAGATGCCTTGATAAACAATGCCTTCACAGCCTGGCCATGGACCACTAAGCCAGAATCATAAAGCATCCCCAGGTTCCCTACGCAAACTCCAGTGGCTTGGGCAGCCTCCCTACCCAGTTTAGAGCATCAGGTAAGGGAAAAGGATACAGAACTAGGGGAGAGGTGCCCGACACCAAAGCTCACTCCAGTTGCATTTCTCTGCATAGCATCTCATGGAATGCCCCAGATTCTCTGAGGAAGAAAGCTACTTTGCAAGTCCCCATGTTCCCTCTGCAGGGTTCGCTACTCTTTCGGTCTCATATCTTTCTTCCTTAGGAGTACAGAGGTTGTTTCCCTGCCAATAGAATCCCCTGTGGCCATATTTCATGAACTGTTTGGATATTAGAATCTAGAAACTCATCTAAATAATTTTAAAAAACAGAGCAGGGCACGGCAGGATAAAGGCGCTGTCATTTGTTATTCAATATTTCTTTCTGCCTTTTAAATGGAAACAGGTGGACGGGTAATGGAGATAAGGGTATGAGAGGGAAAATATGAAAGCGTCTGCTCCAATTCTAATTGAACTGACAGACACAATTCAAAGACATTTTAATATCTTTCTTCAGAATAAAATATCACTGTCTGCCTTATCCGTGACTATCTTATTACTATCTGGTCCAAAAGGCCACCATGCCCAAATGCACAGGTCCACAGGAAGCACGGTGGGTGCTGGGGAATGTCAGCTTCATTGTGTTTCCACGGTAGGAAAAGTAAAATCCTGTGCTTCTACTTTTCCAGATTTCATAAAGTCAGTCCTGGAATAGAAAATGCCAATCCTCACAACAATGGACTTGTGCAAGCCCACCCACAAAGAAGAAAGAACTCTGAAGGGTGGGGAACTAGCTCAGCCGAGAACCTGAGTTCAATCCCTAGACCCATGTTAAAAAAAAAAAAAAGGCTAGACTTGCCAATAATCCCAGCACTACGGAGTCAAAGACACGAGGTTCCCAGTGGCTTAATGACAGTCAGTGTGGCCTACAAGGTGAGCTCCAGGCCACTAAAAGATCCTGTCATGAAAAAAAGAATACCTAAGGAATGATGAGCTGTATTCTGACTGCAAACACACACACACACACACACACACACACACACACACACACACAGAGAGAGAGAGAGAGAGAGAGAGAGAGAGAGAGAGAGAGAGAGAGAGAAACAGACAGACAGACCAACCTAGTCAGAGGGTTGGGTGAGAGGGGAGAACTTGGCTGAGGGCAAATGTATCTACTCTTACACTGAATTTTGTTCAGTGGCAAAGAGATGGAAACACTAGATAGGGAGGATGTCTAATGTCTTCAATCACCTGCAAGACACAACATTAGGAGAGCACAGGCCTCTGACATGTCTGGTGCTTGCTCCTCGGGCATGGGCACTGCAAACCAGCCACTGAAGACAAGACCCATGGACTCCAACGCTAGAGTCCCCAATGAAGAGTTCTAGTGGAGAACAGGGTGACCAGGACCTCCATCCTACTCATTTGGCTATAAACCTGGCCAGGAGCTCCATTCTCTACAACCTGACTACCTGGTCCTATATAAAAGGCACCGTCTTATAATAAGACTCAGAGACCTGGATCTCCTGGGGAGAGACAGCTGGTCTCTACCATGGGAGCAGACAAGCTCAACTCAGAACCATTTGTGTGACAATACTTGGTGATGATGTCACTTTGCCATATATCCTGCTTGACCTTCCTGAGCATCTGAAAAACTTCAAATGACTTGTCCTGCAGAACACAGGGCCACTCTTTCTCCTCTCCTTACCAATGTCAAATCACAAAGTCTAAAGTTAATGGTAATGGATACAGAATGCTGATTGGCTTTTCTTTCTTTTAGGAGTGTGTGTGTGTGTGTGTGTGTGTGTGTGTGTGTGTGTGTGTGTGTGTGTGTGTGTGTGTGTGTGCCCTGATGGTGGAGTTAAAGACACGTGTGAATAACCTGATATGGGTTCTGAGCACCAACCTTGAATCTCTGGAAGAGTAACAAGCATATAACCACTGAGCTACCTTACAGACTCACTTCCTCATTGGCTTTCTTAATGACAAGGCTCTGCACACAGTTCAAATTTTGTATGTGTAGGAGGTTACCAGCAAAGCCAGCAATCAAACAGGGGAAGAGTCTAGGCAGGCTTCTTTGTGAAGAGATAAGTCTATATCAGAACACAAAGGCACCCATGAACCACCCACCTCAAGCCTGTGTCCAAGGCTCCCTTCTGCCTGGCCTGGCCTAGCCCCTGTCACCTCAGTATAGAAACCTCCTCACATGCTGTCAGGAGTGTCCCTCAATACTCTGACAAGTCAGTACCAAATACTGCCTGTGGTTACTGCTCATTGCCTGTCATTAGGCAAACCCAATAAGCATAGAAGAGAGTCCACAGCCCTTTCATGCAGTGCCACACTCTGCAATACTACCGAGACTCCCCTGTTCACATGACACCCTTCTCTGCCACCCTGTGCTCTCCTCTCACAACTATGTTTCCCAGTACCCAGCACACAGTGTTTCACAAAGCTGTACTGATACGTCAACAAAGGACTTCGGGGTGACATAAATATGGCCACAATCCTAACCCCACTATTATTAGCTGTAGCTCACATTAGAACCTATAGAGCTAACCTGGGGCGTGACCAGGGGAGGCACTTTCAAACTTCTACCCAGACATGTCCTGAAGGTCCAGCCTCCACACCATGGCATACTTCCTGTCACTTGGCCACCAAGGAGCCCCCAAGGACTGTGCTCAATGAATCACATTAGCAAGTAAGGGTCATAAAGGCCAGCCACCTGGTCTCCTTCCCATGAATACTAGCAGGCATCCCTACAAGAGTCCTAATGGGACCAAAGAGTAAACCAGCTAACAAAGATGTGGGACTAAAGAGTCCCCAATCCATTGAAACCAGGAAGAAACCACACACACACTGCATGCTAACACTGTGGTGCCAACGACAGACAGATAGAGATAGCCTCTCCCTGTATCAGCAGGTCCTGAAGTTCCACCCCAGGTACACAATCATCTTCCTGCCTCCTGAGTCACTCAGAGGTGGCAAACACGATCTGCCAAGGTTCCATGCTGAGGTCCCTAGGCATGGCACCTCCCTCCCTTTCCAACAATCCTCCACTGCGCTGCTGACTCCTGCAGACCACAGGTGTTAGGGGATGCTGCCTCTACCTCCCATCTTGCCCAAAGAGCAGCAGGCCTACAGACACATCCTACCGTGTCCAGCTTTACATAGGTTCAAGAGATTCAAACTCAAGCTCATGGTCCTCGTGGTCCACTGAGCCATCTCCCTTGCCCACACATGTACTTTTGAAAGAATACATCCAAATGCCTATCTCAGATAATCAGATCCAGGATTCTACACAGGACGCACACCAAAGTAAGATCAGTTCTGAGAAGCTCCTGTGGTGAGGTGGAAGGCAGAGGCAGGAGAACACCGGGAAGCCTGTGGGATGGGGAACACGTGTATTCAGCAGCAAACGGGGAGAGAGCCGCCTTTCACACAAGGTGGGAAGCAAAGACTGACAGTCAAGGCCATCCTCTGGCCTCCGATATGGGCTCCCTCTAGGGAACTATATACTGTTAGGCATGACCTTTGTTAATTCTTGATAGTCACACACATGGAAGCACAAGTCTACCTTCATGTCTGACCTGCTTACCTGACCTTTTGAGACATGTGCGTGTTCATTTTCATTACATAAAGCATGTCTCCATGAGTTTACCCATTTCCCTGCTGAAGGGCATCTAAGGTACCTGCTGTGGAGCAAAATCAGGCTGCAATTCCATCTTTAACCTTCTTAAGAACCTGACTTCAACCAATGGGAGTTCAGCCTTGATCAGGGGAGTGAACTGTTGGGAGAAGCTGCACACCATAAAAGCATCCAGAAGCAGCACTAAGACCCCCAAAGCCTGAGGGTGCCCTCACCCATCCTGCAAGTCAGAGAGGAACAGCAGTGGTGGCAGACAGTCTCTGGACAGAGCTATCTCATTACCTGAGATGAATTTTGATCCTCTATAGTGTGTTGAAATTCCTCCTGTGTAGTGTTACATTACTTAGCTTTGATAAAAAAAATAAAATAAAATAAAATTGAAGATTAAAAAACAATCAAGCCCTCCTTGAGATAAACAATAAAGTGGGACACACAGGGGTGTTAATGAGTGCACAGAGGCTGCTGGCGACAGCCCTCCCTGCAGCTCGACTCAGTGCAGAGCTTAGAGCAGTTTCCAGTCATTCTTCTTTCAGCAAGATGACTTGTCAACACGCCAAGGCCTTCGCCTCCTCCTTCCATGAAGAGCAGGCTCCCTCCACTGTGAACTCAAAGAGCAAGACGAGAGGCGCATGTGTCTGGTACCTGAGAAACAAAGGGCCCCTCCACACTGCCTCCCTGAAGCAAATTCTCCCCTCCACTGCCTCCCTGTAAGGTTCCACTTCAAGGCTAGCAGGCCCATCACTCTAGCCGAGACCAACACTGGGACCTGAAGGACCAAGCCAAGCTCAACCCCAAGCCCGCCCAGCTCTGCACCTTTCTTTCTCACTCTGAAACAGAGTGACAAGAGCCACCACAGCACCTGCGGGTGAGGATGACATGTTGCCTAGGAGGTCATACCAGTCAGTGCCACTCCAAGCCTGTAATCACTGAATACTTTTAACTTAATGAGGGAATGGGGGTGCCAGGAAGGGGGCTCAGTGGGTTAAGTGCTTGCTATGCAAGCATGAGGACCCGAGTTTGCAATCCCGGCACTTACACAAAAGCCAGGCATTGTAAAACACAACTGTAAACCTGAAACTGGGTGATGGAGACTGGCTCAAGGTTCAGCGAGGGACCCTGCCTCAAAACATAAAAGGGTAAGTGATCCAGGAAGATGTCAAATGTCAACCTCCCCACTCTGTGGATATACATGTGGGCACATCCATCCGCCCACACAGCATATAATACACAGAGAGAGACAGGGATTGGGGTTTATGAGGAGCTGTCTCCCCAAAGCACAAAAGCAGGTAAGTGGATGCAACACTCCAGACATCTGTATCCTACGTCCTCCTCCTGGTCCCTGCCCTGCCCCAGGGCCTCTCTTCCCTGTCACTACGAGGGTGTTCGGGTCTAAGCAATGCTTACAGGACTATAAGATGTAGAGACTCAGTGCGTTAAAGGTCCAAGGTCACTCTTAGAGCCTAGAGATCAGAACCAGCAAAAACCTCACTCTTCAGGGTTAATCCCAGATTTCCTAAGCATTGGCTGAGGCAAGGGCTGCACTGGAGGGGAGGAGCTTCTGGGACACATTTGCATACTCGGATGCTAGTGGCCCAGCAGCCAACACACTGCCCTCTTGTTCCCAGGCAGAATCAACACTGGGCTCAGGCAGCTGGGGTTTGTCCCAGATGCTCTGCTGCTGAGAAGAGGGACAGTCTGCACTTCAGAGAGACCCATGCCAGCACAGTCTGAGGGAGGAAGCCCAGAGCCTGATTTGGTTGGACAGGCACCTGTCTTTTCTGTCTGTTGTAGAAGGAAGAAGGCCTAGGTGGGACTAACTCCTGCCTTCCGTACTGTGGAGTGAGGAGCCAGTGCGCAATCCTGGCTCCCAGAGGACGCGAGACAAATCTTGCCTTAGTTAAACACTTGATAAATTTGTCTCTCCTGGACGGTGCCCAACAACACAGAGAAGACAGTGTGCCGTAATTGGGAGTAGTGTTTGCGGTGGGCTGCCTGAACACTGGAGGCTAAGAAATACTCGCAAGCATTATGTAAAGGGGACTCCCAGGAGTGAACACTGAGAACTGAACAACTGAGACCTGGGGAAGAGTCACAGCCCGCCTACAGTACATGGCCCAAACAGACACTAGGAACCTGGTGCATGGTGGCATATGGCTGTAACCTCAGTGCTGAGGAGACAATACCAGAAGGATCTTGGGTTCAAGACCAGTCTGAACAATAAGCAAGACCCTGCCTACAAAGAGTGGACAAACACATTCATCCCCAGGTCCTAGACCTGCCAGGGGCATCCCTTAGACTTGGAAAGCAAGGGCCTTTGTATTCAGCAGGCTGCTAAGCCCACTCTTAGCCAAACCTCGTGTTCTTGAGCATGAATAGCGTTCCACAAAACACCCTGCCAGCCCATGATGGTGTTTATTTCTGGGACTAGCTACATAGCAGAGCTCAACACAAAATACCAGTGCAGTCTCTTATTTGACAATTGTTATAAACTTCAAAACAGGATGACTATAATTAAAAAGTTATAACACAAACATCTGAAGAAGCCAGAAACCTATACAGATAGAATGCATGCTGTAGAAGAGACCGCTAGGGAAGCTACTTTGACGGTTCTTCCAAAAATTAAGCATAGAATTACCATAGAACTGGGTATGGCAGCCTACACCTGTCATCCTAGCACTCAAAAGGCCAAGGCAGGAGAATTGCTGGCATAGTCTATATAAATACCAGACCACCCTGAGGGACCTACTGAGCTGCTTCCAAATCCCAAAAAAGAATTACCAAGTGATTTCTCTGATGTAGGTCTAACAATATGAAGGGGCCAACCACCCATGAACTTGAAAGACTGAGGAAAGCAGGGACTGTCATAAAGGGAGAGCCTACATATCATATATGTTACTACAAGGAGAGAAGTTCAAGATGTGACTATGAGGCCTTGAATTAAGTGCGGGACCTTTAGGATCCAGCTGTGATGCTAAGTCTAATTGGTCAACCAGAGGGAATCCAAAACCACCTAGCAGATAGGCAAGCCTGTGGGAAATTATCTAGAGTAGGTTAACTGAAGCAAGAAAACCCACCTACTGTGTGGGAGGTCCTGGACTTAATTTAAAAAAAAAAAAATGATAGAGAACACAAACTAAGCACCAGTATCTCCCTCTCCCTCTTCTTCTCCCCCTCCCTCTCTCCTTCCTGACTATAGACACAACCTGCCTCACACCCCTGCCACCACATATTCCCCACCATGATGGACTGTATTCCTTCACACAGTAAGCCAAAATAAACCCTGCCTTCCTCAAGTTGCTTTTGTTGAATATTTTGTTCCACCATCAAGACCAGAAATGAACATGGAGGGTCCACAAGCAGGCACAGGCCTCGGGCCCAAGTTACAGGCCCTGATTCCCCAAAGGCCTCCATTTCCAGGACTCTGCAGCTGGCAAGGGCAGAGCTGCTGTGAACCCTACGAGCAGTGTTATATTTTAATAGTCGTTTCAATTGACTATAAAAATACAGCCTCACATAATAAAATTGCTTTTGCACTGTGGTAGAAATACTTAGCCAGAGATGAGACATACTTAGCGAGAGGCTATAAAACCCTATTTGCTTGCTCATGGGGTAGTTGCTGAATAAGAAGAAAGCTGAAGCAGATAAGCTGGGGCAGGCGGGCGAGAACGAGATAGCAAAAGGCACACCGCCACGTGTCAGCCATGATGCCTGGCACACGGGAGCGCTCAGGACTGTTTTCAATGGTCTGAGCAGAAAACTGATCATCTCTCCACTCCTGTTGTAACTTTTAAAGCTCCATCGGCCTGGGTGTGAGAAAACACATCCCTGTGGCTTCACATGGCCCTTCTACCCGGTGCTCAGAGTGGTACCAGGGCTGAGCACCGACAGCCACCATGGCAACAACGTACAGGCAATCTCTCCTCCACAAAATGTGTCACAGAAAGTTTCCCAGCCCCAAAGGAGGGCAACAGCAGGCTAATGTCAGAGCCCCAGGAGGCATTAGCTGTAACAGAAAAGGAAGTCTATCCTTGGCTATCACCATCACTACGTCCATGATCCACCACCACCAATACTAGCAGCACCAACAACACTGCCACTGTCACCAGCAATCATGTTACATCAGCAACATCACCACAACCCACTGTCACTATCCATCACACCATGTCATCATGCCCCCCATTATCACCAACCATGTCAAATCAGCATCATAACCACAGCCCCATGGATCACAATGCACCCAAACCATCACCCGCCTCACCACCACTGATCCCCATTGGCACCATCGATATATGGCTATCACTGCCACCGCCAGTCATGACCATCAACAATGTCACATCAGTACCATCACCCACCTCACGGCCACTGCACTGCCACAACCATTGCTCCCGCATCAGTAATGTCACCCAGACAGCATTGGCACATCACCACCACTGTCCCATCCATTAGCACATCAGCACCTCCACCGCCATTACTATTATCACCATCAGTATCTTAACCACATCCACTTGCCCCCACCATCAACACTATCACAACATTTACAATATCATCATGGTCACCACTGACACCACCACCACCGAGTGCATTATCACACTGCCCCTATAACCACCCCTGCTACCATCATTGTCGATACCATCAAGGCACCTATATAACCATGAAGGCCATCACCACCAACACCACATCACCCACATCGGCGCCGATAACACTGTCACTATCAGTGCCACCTTCATCTCCACTCTTGTCACCACACCACCACCAATAATATCTGTACAAGCAACACTACCACCATCCATAGGACTACCAACTGCCATCACTATCACCATGGCAACAAGCATAAGCTTCACTCTGACCAAGTGAACTGCTCCTTCAAACTGCTCCTTGTGTTGCTCATGGAGTCCAGCCAAGCCTGTCTACCAGGTGCACTGTGCTCTTACTTCTGAACAAAGACTCTGAGGCCAACAGCAGGCAGATGATGTGCTGCCTCCTAGCCTAGAGGCCCTACTCATCCTGCTCTGGGAACACCTCCCTGCACATACCAAATACAAAGAACTACCCCTCAGCCTCTACAGCTTAGGCTCCTGCAGCCAGCTCCCCTCCGCTCCAAAGGGGCCATGACACTGCACTGGACACATACCTTACTCAGAAAGCCAAAGAGACAGGATGAAATGACAAATCCCAGATACAGAGGGCAGCCAGCGGTCAGACTGTACCATATTCCCTCTAGGCAAATTCACCTTCCAGTAAACACAGCACAGGTTAGTGTCATACAGTCAGTTCAACACAGCAGTTAGGAATCCTCACTAGGTCTCAGATCCACACAGCAGGGCCTTCATAGATTGACACTATGGAAGCCAACTCCCAAAGGAGCTCACAGCCTTGGCAGGGAAGGAAATGAGACCCACAATAGCCAGGAATCAGTTCTTCAACTACTGAATGGACCCAACCAGAGCAAACCGTGGTAAAAAGCCATGGAACAGCTGCACCCCGTGACTTCTGGAGGTACCCTGAATTTAACTAACCTGAGTTTTCCACTACAGAAGCTCTCAAGTGAGAGTGGGCTGCAACCAGCACCCCCATTTTAGATCCAAAACCCTAAGGCATGGTGAAAGCATGCAGCTATTACCTACATTCACTGAGCCAGACGTGGGGAAAGTTAAGTGTTTGAGTATACCCCTAAGCAACAAGCATCACGGCTGACAACAGCCCAGCTATAATGGTTAATGTTGGCTGTTAACAAGGTCATGAATTACTTAGGTGACATAGGCGACAAGTCTCTGAGCACGTTTTGTGGGCGAGCTTCTAGACTGGGTTAACTGAAGTGAGAAAGCATACCATGGGCAGCACCAGATGAATTAAAAGAAAAACAAACAAATAAACAAAAAATAAGAAAATGGGCTGAGCCCTACCATTTGTCCCTCTCTGCTTCCTGACTATAGATACAATGTCTCCAATCGCCTCATGCTCCTGCTGCCACACCCACCCCCTAGCCAGAATGTACTATGAGCCAAAATTAACCCATCTTTCCTTAAGTTGCTTTTGTCCAGTATTCTGTCCCAACAAGAATATTAACCAAGACACTCGAGCACTCTGGGGAAACCCAGCCTCCCTGTGCAGCTCAATACAGGTTTCTGGCTAGCCACTGGTCTCGTGGTTTTTACAGAAAAGCTCTCATAAAACCAGCCAGATGTCAAAACAAAAGTCGCACAAAATCCCATCTAACATCACACAAGGGCTGTCACGAGCACACCTTGTCACAAAGTCCCTTTTAGATGAAATATTCTCAGTAATACTTTCCCCTCCAGATCCTTACAGCATCAGTCAAACTCCAGCCACGTCCCTGTCTAACATAGATTGATAGTTACAGTACAAAAAGGACATTCAATACCCTATGCTCTGGTCACACAGAGATCCATCTGTGTCCCAGCTCTTTGTTCCTCTGAAATGAAAGCAGTGAGCTACTGATGCCTTGGGGAGGATGGGGACCCACAGCACATAATCCTATCATAGGAGCATTGTGGTGGAGGGCGAAAGGGGGTGTCACAGCACATAATTCTATCACAGGAGCATCATCCCTTAACCACCCACTCAAGTCTAGACATTCAGTCAGTGGGTTGCTCGCTGCACAAAGGTCCAAGACTTAAAGAGCAGGTGGAAACTAAAACCTGGGACAAGCACCAGGCCACACCAAAAACTTTTAAGGGCATCGAATTGTGGGGGCGCTGTCCAGCGAGCCAACAGGGGCTGGGATGTGTTAACCCCAGGTTCTACAGACCCAGCTCACAGTCCACTTGCAAAAATCATCTTTAGGGCCCACGTGAAGTAGATCATCCACCACGGCAGAATGGCACACGCCCTCCAGGGACAGGTGTGGATATGACTCCTTTGAGGAGTACAGTAGATAATCCAACATAAAGAACCACAGGAGGTCTCCATATTGACGGAAGAGGGGCTCACCCCTAAGGCATCTGTTTTGGCTTCACCTTTTCTCCAAGCACCCGGTTTCTTATCCCCACCCCCCACCTCCCCTCCCTTCCATTCGAGGTCAGAACAGTGCCTATTCTACAGTCTGGCAATGTTCAATGAGCATGAACGGGGACAGAGTGGCAGATGTCCCATGTTACGTGCAGAAACTGCACCCCTACACTGTGAGTGTGGGCTGCAGTCACCTTCTGCTGTGTGCCCTTCCTGAGTGCCTTCATTGGAAGCCATGTTACCAGGGACCATCCTGGAGGCTAGACCTTAAAAATGACTGACAGATACGAAACTGACCCAGTGAGGCAGCTCCCATCCCCTCCCCCAACGCCCTGCTGTGGGCAGAGTCACATCTCGGTGTCAGCCTGGCTCTGGAGCCCTGGAGACAGCTAAGGTTTGGTGGCTGCCTCTCATCCAAGCTCCCACCCTGCAGGCTTCCAGGCCTTACCAGCAGCCTATGCCTTCAGACTGGAGCCTCCTCCCAGCATCTGCTTGACCAGCAATCCCAGGCTAGACCTCTGCTCCTAGTGGCCCAAAAGAGGACATGTTTGGGAAGCCCCTGGTAGAAAAGGGCCATGACGAGCATCACCTTGGAAACGGAGGCCCTGCACAAGACACAGCTAGAGACAATGAAGCATGGGGGGGTAAAAGAAGAGGAGAGAAGAAGGGCTAAGGGGCTAAGGGGGAGAGAGGGTAGAGGGAGGGAAAGGGAGAGAGAAGAAAAAAAGATGAGATGGCGAGAGAGGCAGAGAGATGGAAAAGGGGAAGGGGAAGGCCAGAGGCTCTTCAACAATAAAAAGGGAAGTACACTTTGGGAAGGTGCCTCTGCCAGGCACCAGGGAAGGCCATGGGGGCTCTATGGCTATAGCATGCAGCCTATGTACGGCTGCTTTCAGACTCACATTTGGCCAAACTCTGCAGATCTTTGACGCCATTCCCCCTGACCTTCTGGCTGCCACTCCTGGAAAGCTGCCCTCCAGCCGCCTGGATTCAGATCTCACCCAGCCCTGTGCCCTCATCATACAGGACCCACCTACGAGAAGTCCACCATGTCCCCTCTAGCAAAAGAGCCACTGTCATCACAGATCGCTCCTGCCCACAGCCCCTCCCATATAAGAAGGCCCAATAAACTCACTGCTTCCCCAGGATAAGCTCTGCTGTAATTACAGTTTGGTGACTACTGTAGCCTTATAAGGAGGGGGCCCACCTTGTTTGCATCACCCCAAGGAAGGAATCCTCACAGCACATTTGTTCTAGCATGTCCTGACAGTTCCACTGAACGCTGCCTACTGTGGACTTCTGTGGACCCCAGGCCTACATGGAGCCTAAGACACAAGCAGGTTTCCTGGTGATACCAGTGGGTTCTCCAGACAAAGCCGAGATAAAGTAAGGGGCTTTCCTGAGCTTACAATGCAGGAGCTGGCTCTTTACAGTGTCTTCTCTGGCACCTGGCAATTCTGCATAAGATACCCAGCTGATGCCATTTGGCACTCTGATCTTGAGGACGCTTTTCTATATGCTCCATGGTTACTAGAACTTAACAGTAAACCCAAAATGAATAACTTTCCTGAGGTCCCACAGGCTGACAGAAGCAATGTGAACATCATCCTATAGCCTCAATGTGTCCCAAGCACTTCTACAGTGACGTGCGTAGCTGTGACAGAGTCAACCAAACTCGGCAGGAATACAATTCTGTGTCTGCAGCCATCAGAGAAAATTAACTGGGTGTTGAATTTGCTCCTTGCATTGGTCAGGGGTCCACAACCAAAGCCTAAAGCCCATCCGTCTGGACATCCCTTTCTGCAAATAAAGTTCTATTTAGTTACAGGATAAAGGGGAGTTGAGTAGGCTGGAGAGATGGCTCAGCGGTTAAGAGCACTGACTGCTCTTCCAAAGGTCCTGAGTTCAAATCCCATGCAACTACATGGTAGCTCACAATTATCTATAATGAGATCCAGTGCCCTCTTTTGCTGTGTCTGAAGACAGCTGCAGTGTACTTAAACATAATAAATAAATAAATAAATAAATAAATAAATAAATAAATAAATAAATAAATCTTTAAAAAAAGATAAAAGGGAGTTGAGTGGCTGCCCAGCATGGCTTTGAAAACATGCACAGAGCCTCCTGGAAGATGACAACTGGGAAGGGATTGTACAGTGTCCAGGTAAGAGTAGGCTGGGGTGCCTCTCAGGAGTGGCTCCACCCATCCCCACTTCAGGATCTGCCCATGGCCAGGGAAGAACAAAGGTTCTAGGTGGATACACCCAAACCTACCAAGAGTAAGTTCTGGCTCCACCTAGGCCTCCACTAAGGCTTGCCGTCTCCCTGCCACTCCCAGCGGTTAACCCCAGTCATGTGAGAATTTATAACAAAGGCAGGGCCTATGTCAGGGAGCAGGGCTCAGCATACCAAGTATGCTGTTATGAAGATGTCCTTATATAACACACTACAATATCTACAGGAATGTAACAATGGAAAAAAAATGTTCTCTAGCTCTGGCTAGCTCCAAACTCTCTATGTGTAGATCAGGCTAGCCTCAAACTCACAGAGCTCCGCCTGCCTTTGTTTTGCAAGTGCTGGGATTGAAGGTGTGAGCTACCATGCCTGGCAAAATACACACACTTGCACTTTGAACGAGAAAAGCATGTCAGGGGACATCCATTTATGAACAGGGGGCCTATTGAGTTTCAAGTGAAATGTTTTACCATTGATCTATACCTCAATGGTAATACATTTACATATATATATATATGTATATATATATATATATAATTGATATCAAAAGAGGAGAGAATTTACTCAAGTTGTGCTCTAACCTCCAATTGCACACTGTGGAACATGTGTTTTACACACACACGCACACACACACACACACACACACACACACACACACAAAAAGAAACGTAACAAACACAAAACAAATTTTAAGTACACTAAGTTCCAAGTGTTTCCCCAAAAGAGGCTTCTGCCTTATGATCATAAGATCTACTGTCATTCAGGCCAGAGTCCACTGCCCTTTTTCTACCAAGACCCCACATGTTATCTGCTTCATGCCTGTACCGTGTGCTATGTGCGGGAAAGCAGAAACTCAGCACATTTGGAGGGGGCAGGTGCCTAGAGGAACTCCAGAAGGAAGAAGACACAAGCCTCAGAGACTAAAATGAATGAACTTTCAGGGTGACTGCCAAAGATGCCCGCTCACTTCCTGCTGTTTGGAAGGAAGTCACTCCCAGTTAGTGTGGGTCCCCCAATCAAATAAGGCAGCTGACAGAAGTGGGTCACAGAAGGACTGACTGATTTCTGTCCTGTGTGCTTTTGGTACACCTGTCTACTCCTGCCCTCAACTCACTTCCAAGTTTTAGCAAGGCCAGCCATGATCTGTGGAGAGAGGCCCGTGTGGCAAAGATCACAGGTAGCCTCTGTCCACAGCCTCCAAAGAAGAGAGTCCTGCTAGCCAGCACCCTTGTGACTCAGAAACCCATCCTACTGCAGTGAATGGCCACTGCTCTGAGCCTGGTACCTTCAGCTCAGCCCACAAGACAGCCTGCCTCGGACACAGGGAAGCCACACCAGGATGGCTGTCTCGGAAACTGAGTTAAGAACAGACTCTAGCCGCAGAGCTTCAGTGCACACAGAGGCTGATGATAAATGCTTCCAGAGCTACCTGGGATTAAGATCTGTGTTCCCACACCACTCACCAGTGCTCCCCTGTCCTGCACCTCTCCATTGCCACACACAGATGGCACACATTCTAATCCCTGAGCCCACAGGGATGAGGCCACCAAGCCCCTGAGAAACAGCCACAGACCATCCTATTCACAAAATTTCTCACCCAGATTCTTTCTCCAGCGCTCCCTCCTCCTGCAGGGTCTTCCTGGGCATCCACACTTCACTCCCTCCTCTTCTGTCCTGATGAGGGTCTTAGCTCCATGTCCTTTAGCTGTATCTCTTCTTTCAACTCCTCCCACCCAAGTCACTTCCACAGAACTGTCACTATCTACTTATGGACTCCTATCTCCTTGAACACAACTTCTTGGTCCAGGATCTGCCAGCAAAGACTTCCCTCTCATCCACATGGCAAGGCCTGTGCCTGGACTCAGAAATCAGGGTCACCTCTTCCCACAGCGCCTCCCTCAGCATGTGCCGCTCTCCCTGAGCTAATTGCATGAGGCTCGCTGCTGCCCATTCTGTTGCTGCCACTGCTTCCCCCCGGACCCTCTTCTTTATCTGACTCCCACTGGGTCTTCCCTATGATGGTCGATCCTGGTTGTCAACCTGACTGGATCTTGAATCCATTAAGAGACCTTCTGCTGGGCACAACTGTGAGGGATTTTGTCAGTGTGCCTGAAGTGTGAAAGACCCACCCTAAATGTGGGCAGCACCTTCCTGTGGCAGACAGATAAAAGGTGGTTCAAGGGGAAAATGTTGCTTTTTGCCTGCCTTCCTTCCCATCTAGTTTCTATGTGAGTTTTTCTATGCTGCTGCTGCTGCTGATGATGATAATGATGATCATGATCATGATCATGATGACTACGACGATGATGACGATGATGATGATGGTTTCCTCCCCTGACATCAAAACCCAGCGTCTTCGGGCTTCCACTGTGCACCAGTGGCTCTCCAAGAATCCCCCAGGCCTTCAGTGTGCGATAGGGACTGCTGAGTCAGCTATCAATTCTCAGCCCCCTAACCCCCATTGTTAAGACTGCTACTGTGTCACTACTCAGCCCCCACCACATAAGCTGATCTTTAAAAATCCCTTTTAAGACAGATTCGTTCCATCAACTCTCTTCTTCTAGAAAACCATAATACATCACCCAGTGTTATTCTGTGGCCCCAGGCCCCTCCACCACCGCCTACTGCTGAGAGCAGATGGTGCAGATCCCAAGAACACTTAAAAAGACCCGGCTCTGCTCTTAGCTGCTATCTGTTTGTTTCAACATGGCTGGGCATCAAGCACACCCTCATACCTTAAGGCCTTCAGACAGACTGGGGCCAGATTGCCCTGGGCTTCTCCATATCATGAACTCACATCTACTCTTTAAAGCACCTACTGACCGCTGCTGCTTCCAGGACCCTTCCCTGGCAATTCTTCCTCCCTTCACCCCTCAGCACTGTTTCCCATTTGATAAGTAGTAATTGAATATGAAATGTCCCCCACAGATGCCCATATGTGAACCCGGCCCCAATTAGTGATGCTGTTTCTGGAGCTCCTGGACCATTTGGGACTGTGGTCTACTTAGCAGAGGTGGGTAACTGAGGGTAGGTCTTGAAAGGCTACCTGTTTTGGTTCCAGCCCAAGGTCTCTGTCTCCTAATCTCTCCAAAGTGTGAGCAGCTGTCTCCCACCGAACCACCATGCCCAGGGCCATCCGGGTCTCTCCCACCGAGATGGCAGTATCTGTCCCCTGATACTAGGAGCCAAAACACCTCTCCTCCCTTAACCATTGCCTGTCAAGTACTTTCTCCCAGTGAGGATAAAGGTAATTAAAGGTGTGGATTTGGCCAAAACCCATTAACTGATTACAGGCATACACAACGTTTACGATGCCTGCAGACACCAGAGCACGCGAACACCATGTCGCTCATGTCCCAACTGCAATACCATCCTCCTCTCACAGAGGGACAAACTAAGGCATGCAGAAGTGACCCCGCCCCGTACACGCGCCAGATCTAGGAAGTGACCTGGGTAGCCTGGCCCCAGATCGAAGCTCTTGAGCACAGGAAAATCGGTCCTCCAAAGAAAGCACAGCAGCGGGTTCAAGGTCGTTCTAAACCTTCCATTGGCTTGTTTTTAGTGATTATCTTTAAATGACCAAGAAAAGGAAATCATTATTTTTTAAATGGTAATTAAGATCACAAGAGCCTGAGGAAACCCAAGCAATCTATAGTAAGGGCATAAAACGTGCTGTCTCTGTAAGTGCTCCTAGAAGCCCCGTGTAAGTGCCCGGCCGGAGTCATCAGAGTCTGGCCCTACTTTCCCCTCGAAGCTTCCCAAAAGGATGCATTGTGGTTATCTTTTCATGAAATTTCATAATGCGGATTTTATTTACAGTAAAAGTAAGCCCCATCAAGACACCTTGCTTCACCCCAGGCCCCAGGTTCCCAGGCGCTGCTCCCCAGAGGCTGGTTCCTTCCACTGAGGCAGCTTCCTGCAAATCAGAGTAAGTCTTCCACTTCTTTTCCAATGCTCTTGTATCTTTTAAGATCTAACTCTGCCATCTCAGCACGTGACCCACCCTGACCCGAACCCACAGTCCACCCCTACCCAAGCCTGAAGGTAAACTCCAGTCTGCTGGAGACAAGTTCCTCCTTGCTCACGTCTCAGGACTCAGCTGAAAGGCAGTCACCAGAGTGACAGCACACCACACTCCCAGCCCACGCCTCCTCTGGTGCTTAGAACTCTCTCAGCAAAGCAGCCTCTAAAACATGTACTGGATTACCACAACATCCCTGCCCATGGGGCTTCACTCCCTCAGCCATCACACTTCTAATGGTGAGCTGAGAAGAGGAGAACATTCTGTAAATGGCCATCACACTTTTCTCAGAAGTGGGGAATCCATAGCCATGATCTGATCAAGGTTCTCAGGAAATTCTGTACTTGTTGGGCTACCGTACTCATTTGCTTTTATTTTTGTGTTTTGGGGAATGCGCCAAACAGGGCTTCAGGAGGTGGTTCAGCATGTAAGAGCTCACAGCATTTCCAGAGGACATGCGCTCAGCTCCCAGCACCTGAGTCACAAAGTTCAGGACTACCTCTCACTCCAGCTCCAAGGGGCTGGAGACTGTAGCCTGCTCTGGCCTCACTCACATGTACATACACACATACATAATTAAAAGTAAAAAGTAAACTTTCTCTTTCAAAGTGAGTCAAGCATCTGGGAAGATGGTTCAGTCAGTAAAGGGCATCACAAGAGTGTGGATTTCAACTTTGCATCAGCATTAATGCAAAATGGAATGTATGGCAGTGCACACCTACAACATCAGCGTTGTGCGGTCAGAGACAGGAGGATTCAGTGACGTTTAGTGAGAGACATTACCTCAAAAAAACAAAATGGGAATGGAAAAAGAAGAAACCCAACACTGAACTCTGACCTACAACCACAAAGTACACTAGATCTAGGTGAACACACTTGATTTATACACACCTAAAGAACTCCCACACAAAGACACATGGCATCAGGGTTGATGCTAGTATCACAGGCAGAGAAATATCAATCTGCAAACAGAGCCCTTCTTGCATTCTTTGAGGGAATCCCTTCTAAGTTAGAGTATCCGCCATGCTCTGGATGGATTCTTCAAAGTTCACATGCTAGAAACATAATCTCCTCACGTATGGACAGATGGGACTGGAAGGCAGAGCTCTAGAAGACAGTGAGGATTAGGTCAGGTCATGAGGTGAGGCCCAAGACATCAGTGGCTTTAGAGGACGGGACCCCTGAGCACACACATACACTGTCTCTTCACATTACAAGCCCCATACACAGTCCTTTACTAATGGACTTCCCAACCTCCAAACCTGGAAGTCGTATCTTTTCTTTACAAACTATCTAGATTGCACTGTTCCCTGATAACGATGTAAGGCGTGAGTATTAATGACTTGGATATCATTGAGACAGAAGAACTAATGGGACAAATTAAAAAGAGGAAATATTAACCTTGCTTCCTTGATGCAGAGGGTGCAGTCCAGAGCTGCTCAGCCCTGGCACTGGAGCAGAGCATCCTGGTGTCTGGAGTACATGGCGGAGGCCATCTGATCACATCCCAGCAGACAAGGAAGCAGAGAGCAAACAGGAATCAGGGACCTGGCAGAACCTCCAAAGGTTCTGCCCTGGTGATCTACATCTGCCAGCCAGAACCCACCTCCTAAAAGACCTCAGAGAAACCTACCATCTGGGCACCAAGTGATAAACCATGAGCCACGCGGGGGCATTTCAGATTCAAATCCCAACAGCAGTTTCAAACACTGTATCTTTTCCAGAACCACAGAAGAGTGAAGCAAGAGTAACCAGTCATTTTCTCTATCCCCCAGACACTGTTACGCCGAGTCCCCTAAAAGTCCCTGGGACTGCAACGCCCTGGCTGAGATCACAGGGAAGATGACTCCACCAAACCAAAAGTTTACAATGTCATCCTCCCAGATGACAACAGGCAGCTCATCCTAGACCAGCAGGTCCCTGAAACACTGTGATGGAAAAACATAAATGCATTGTTCATAATTACTTTGTCTGTATATCCATCTGTTGGACTTCTCATATCTATGCATTTATGGTTACATCTAATCACCCTCAGGAGGATTAACTTGATGGAGTGGCCAAGCAATATAACAGAGTCACTATAATTCCATAGGCACTTTTGATTTCCCTGATAAGATAGTTAGCCGTTGCCGCTTGCTATGCCAACCCCATTTCCCATCGATACTAGTCAAATTTTCCCTGATAAACTAATTACACACGGCCTGCCAGCTACAGAGGGAGGCACTCTGATTTATTTGGGCTGAAGAGTTTGTTCCCTAGCATAGACACATTGGAGATGAATATTGAGTGTTGAGTGACCCAGATTCTCTCTGTGATCTCACTGGGATCTGGAAGAATGAAAAGGACAGTGGTGGGTGCCTCTTCTCCATCCAGAACTGCTACATTCTCAGTCCATTCCCATCAAGGTAAGCCAAAACTCTGAACAAGGCAAGTCGGCAAGAGTGGCCCCAAAAACCCAGAGTCAGCCATCAACATCATCTCTTCAACCATGAGAATTAATTCAGAGCAAGCTTCCTGTTTTAAGACAGGCAGAGGTGGGGGATAGGGAGGAAGGCCACATTTAGAAGCAAATGCCTTGTCAGAGTACAGCTTTCGAAACCTCAAAGGGCATTTGGGAGGAAGAATGAATGCATTGGAACACCTGGCTTCCATGGTGTCCTTAAGAGGGAGATTTGGACGCAGGCGAAACTTAGCATGCAAAGAGAACACAGTCTATGTGATGCTGCCACAAGCCAAGGGTCAAATGCAATGACAGGACCACAGCAGCAGCTAAGTAAGAAGTAAGGGCAGACTCCCTCTGTGTGCTCCAGATCCATCTCTGTGGAAACCATGGGCTAGTGCTAAGGGCTTCCACAGCTCTGTGTGTGTGTGTGTGTGTGTGTGTGTGTGTGTGTGTGTGTGTGTGTGTGTGTGTGTGTGTGAGAGAGAGAGAGAGAGAGAGAGAGAGAGAGAGAGAGAGAGAGAGAGGATGAATGGCTGGGGGGTTAAACTGCCCCATTTTGTGTCCCTCAAGTGTGGCAAGCAGGCCTGTGGACATTACACACACAAGCTCACGCCATGTCCGCAAGGGTCCTTATCACTCTGCCTTGAGAAGAAGAAGCAGAGGGGCCTGGAACACACATTCCTTTCCCAAAGAGCAGTCTCCTTTCTTCCCTCCCAGTGTGTCCTGCTCCGGTCCTGTCAGATTTGGGACACGCCTGCCTCCCATTCAGGAGCCCAACTCCTAGCAGTGGACCACAGAATTGGGAGTGTAGTCAGAGACCTACAGCTGCTCTTGCTCCTCTCACCAGCCAGCCAGCCAGCCAGCCAGTCGAATGACAGAGATGCACAGTCTCTGATCCCACGCAGGGTAAGGGTTGTACACCTATGGTGAGTGACTATCAGACCTCCCTCAGCTGGATGTTTGGGAAGTAGGCCAGAGAAAACCTTACTATCAAAAGCAACTCACTACTCTGAACATTGTCCATGGTACACTGAATCCGATCACAGGTTGGAAGGCGCATCCCTCTACTTCCTGACAAGACAAGAGGACCTTCCTGTCTCCTCCAGTCCCTTTCACATCCTGGGAACAAATGCCTGAACTACAAAAACAAAAAACAAAACAAACAAACAAACAAACAAACAAACAAAAAAAAACACTGTAAGAATCAGAAGCCCAAAAAGAACTGAGAGCACAGAACTGGGGCTGGAGATGCAGGGTCTAGAACCCTGGGACCTAGGTCCTTGGTTTGAGCCCAACACCTTTTTTGCCAAGGACACACACACACACACACACACACACACACACACACACACAGAGTAAAGGCAGATCTAACCTTTAACAAAACTTACCTTGGCCTGAACTCTTGTGGTCATGGTGAGGAACCCCAAGCCAGGCCACTGTGCTTTTTGGGCCTCAGCAGTAAGCGCAGAATCCCCACTGCCTAGCTCATGGTTCCGAAAGAGGCAGAAAAGGGTCTTGCTCTTCCCTAAATAAGCGTGAGTATGTGTGCAAGGAAGAGGGCAGCTGGGAAGACCTGAGAGGGAGGGCTGCAGCTCTGCTTTAGGCTCAGGAAAGAGAGGGAGAAGTGTGGACCTAGCCACACCCAGGTCTATCTTCAAAAGAACTGAATACAAGTCCAAACCCATACTTAAACAGGAAAGATCAAGGCAAGACTCAGTGAAGTAGCCTGAGGACATAAATGACCTAGTATTCAATGACAGATGAGTAAATGTGAAGTCTATCCATAGAGTGGAAAACGATTCAGCCATATAAAGGAAGGAAGTACTGACAAGTTACACAAGAAAGATAACCTCCAAAAACATACCAAGCTAAAGCAACCGGACAGCCAAGTCTTGCATGCATTTGAAAGATTCAGAGTATAGGACTATGGAGCTGGCTCAGTGGTTAAGAGCCTGTACCTCAAGCAAGAAGACCAAAGTTCAGATCTCCATAACCTACATAATTGCAGGGCCTGTCAGCATGCCTGCAATTCCAGCAGACGTGGGGATCCTCAGAGCAAGCTGACTAGAGACACTGACTGTATCAGTGAGTTCTGGGTTTGTTTGAAAGTCCTTGCCTCAATGAATAAGGTAGAAAAACAAACAAGGAAGATCACCTCCACACACAGGCACATGGGTTTTGACTGTAGACACAATTAACAGCCACGTAACGCCAAACTGCAGTAAATGTCACTGGATTATATCCTCACAACTGGCTAGCTGGACATTAGGCGAAACTCCAATGTGTTTATTTTGAAAATGTGAAGGACTCACAAACTTAGAGCTGGGCCATCGAGCCCCTTCCAGGCTGCCTGCCTGGCTCACTGCCCTTGGCTCTGTCTGTCCTCCATTTGTCCTCTCTCCCAGCCTCCAGTGCCCGAGTCTGGGCAGCCCCACCACAGACTCCTGCTCTCATTACCTACCTTTGCTCTCCTCATGTCTTCATCAATCCTTCCAAGTTCACCAGGGACCCTGTGAGGAAGCCGTCCCTCACTTATAGAAGCCCTCTGGTCTCTTCATGAGGCAAGAACAACACCTTGCATGTTCAACCTTGTCACAAGTCAGTCTGCAAGATCCATTTTCCTACTAGACCATAGCAGGGAAAGTCCAATAAATCTTAATGTCTCCTGTGTTGGCATTTAATCCTCATGACAGCACCACAGGGTAGCAATGGCTATCTAGTCTACAGTCTACAGATGGAGGGTGCAGTAAATATCAGAAATCATCCAACCAGCAGAGTACTGCCAGGTCTCATCAGCCCACCTGCAAACAGTCTTGGAGCCCTTGAGATACCAGGCCATTCAGTGACCACACAGAGACCATAATGGGACCTGGCAATAGAATGCAGAGTCAATTCCAATGCAAATCAGTTTCTGAGGATTTCTACCTGCATCTGAGCAATCTCTAGCTGAAAAGTGGTGCCTGCTACCAAACAAGACCCGTCTTATGTTTGAATGTTCTTACATTCCCTCTGTGTTCTTACAATCCCTCTGGACCAAGAACTTGTCCTCACACAGTGCACATAAATGCCTCCAGAGACTGTACACCAACATCCAGCACTGATTAAATACTTACCCACAATACCCGTCTAGACTCAATAGATCAACCCCCAGACTAGGGCGACACTGGCTACGAAGCAATTGAGCAAAAAGATGCTTATAAATGGAAAGCAGGAAGCAGCCCTCCTTACTTTCTGGTAAACTGGGATCTGGAGATTAATAATGCTGAGCAGGTTTACAAGTCCAGCTGCATGAGGCCCCTGGGAGCGGAGCCCACCACCAGCCCTGAGCACAGCAATCCATCATACTGAAGCCCAGGGCACGACCCTGGGAAAATGGGTTCCATCAGCCAGCCCTCTAGCCTCTGAACACTCTAGGCCCTTTCTCTGGTTTCAGTTTTATTCTGTGTCTGGTATGTGTGTATGGGAGGGGAGTGTGTGAGTGTGTGTGAGTGTGTGAGTGTGTGAGTGTGTGAGTGTGTGAATGTGGGTGTGTGCACACACGGTCTACTCACATAGACACACACATGCACATAAAAGCCAGAGGAAGAGCTTCGGTGTTGCTTCTTGGCTGCCATCTACCTTTTCTTTGAAACAGGATCCCTTACCAACCTGAGGCTCACCAGATAGGACAGGCTGGCTAGCCAGTGAGCTCCAGATCCACCACCTCTGCTTTCCTAGAACTGTGGTCATAAACATGCACCAACAAACCGCCGACTTGGTTTTAAATGTGAGTTCTACAGTTTCAAACTCAGAGCCTCAGGCTTGTACACAACAACTACTTTGACAACTGAACTATCTGCCTAGTCCCTTCAGTAGGTTGTTTGTTAGTTTTATTGTTTTCAGCTTTCCTGGTTTCACCTATCTCCTGGCTCTCCAACAAGACTGACTCTGTTACATCCCGGAGCAGGTGCCTTTCCTGAGAATACTCACCTCAGCACTAAAACTGCCTAGTCTCAAGTCCATCTCTTCCACAGACACGCAGTGCTCCAGGGCAGACACAAAGCCTTGTCTTTACCATGTTAGCAGCTCTAATTCAGTGTTGACTGAAGGAACATATGAAGGACCAAATAAAGAAGCTCAACTGCGGTCTGGAGCGATAGCTCAGTGCTTAAGAGCTTGTAGCTCTCATAGAGAGCCAGGTTCCATTTCCAACACCCATGATGACGCACGGCCCTCTTTAACTCCAGTTCCAAGAGATCCAGTACCCTCTTCTGACCTCTGCAGGCACCAGGCACCTAAGTGGTGTATGTACATACATGCAGGCAAAATATCCATAAACATGAAATAGTGAAACAAATAAATCTAGGTACTGGAGAGATGGCTCAATGGATAAGAGCACTTACTGCTCTTGAAGAAGACAGAGGTTCTGTTCCCAACATCCACATGGTAGTGCACAACCCTCTTTACATACACTCAGGCACATACAGATACACAAAATTAAATAAACAAATGTCTTACTTAAGTAAGTCTAAAAGAGAAAATAAAGAAAAGAACTCAAAGTGTGCTCTGGAAACAAGAAACAGATCATCCAGTCCTCTACCAGTTACCTATGCCAGAATATCTACAAGCCTGCACCTTGAAGAGACAGTGGCTAGTTATCTCCCATTCACCTACAACTCTCCTCAAACCCACATTGAAGAACACTGGAGGCTGGCCCTAGAATCTGCTTACATTATCACAGAACAGAGGAGACAACATCAACGCTCTAACCTCTCTCTCCTAAAAACATGATTCAAATAGACAGTGTTCTTGTTCCCTTCCTGTCGCTGTGATAAAACACTCTGAACAAAAGTAGCTAAAGGGAGGAAAAGAATTTGGCTTACATTTCCAGGTCATAGCCCACCACTGAGGGAAGTCAGAGCAGGAACTCAAGCAGAAACTTCAGGCAGAAAGCACTGAGGAACTTTGCCAGCCAGCTTGCTATGAGGCTCATGCTTAACTAGCTTTCTATACAGCACAAGACTGTCTGCCTGAAGAGGGTGCCCTACACTTTGGGTTGGGCCCTCCTACATCAATTAATAGTTAAGGCAATCCCCCCACAGACATACCCACAAGCCAATCTGATCTTGGCAAATCTTCTATTGAGACCCTCACTCTCCTCAGGTAAGCTTTGCCTATGTCAAGATGGCAGTCAAGGAATATAAGACAACCTGAGTGTAACTCCTCTGTGCCTATTTACTCATCAGTTGGAGACAGGTGATGAGATGATAAGACGAGACAAGATGACGAAGTGTACAAGCCCACCTGCATGAGGCCTGGGGAGCAGAGCCCACCACAGCCCAGAACACAGCAACCAACCACAAAAGGCCAGAGTATGGCGCCAAGGAAATCCCAATCCCATCAGACACCACTCCTCCTCTCTGGAGGCTCTGTGTCCTTTCTCTGACTCTGGCTTTATCCTGCATCTGATGAATGTCTTCACAGGATATCTTAGCTACCTTTCTATTGCTGTGACAAAACACCAGGACTAAGGCATAAGAGAAAGCATTTCATTATGACTCACAGATGCAAAAAAATGCTCCATGAGCATTGAGGCAGGCAGCATGGCAGGGGACAGGCAGGCATGGCACTAGAGAAGTAGCTGAGAACCTGAATCTCAAGACACAACCACAAGGCAGAGAGAGCTAATTGGAAATAGCTAGAGCTTTAAAAACCTCAAAGCCTAGCCCCAGTGACACATCTCTTCCAGCAAGGCTGCACCTCCTAATCCTTCCCAAACAGTTCCATCAACTGGAAACCAATCATCAATATGTATGACGAGCCTATGGGAGCACTTTCATTCAAAGCACCACACTGGGTTCTTGTCTTATTCCTTCATGAGTCTCTCCTTTCAAATGGCCAAGTTTTTCTGTGTCCTGACTGTATCTCTGCAGTTCTATAACCAAATACCACAAACAAAGGCATTTATAACAGAAATGTTTTGCTTCATGGCTTTGGAGCAGGGGTCAGCATGGCTGTGATCCAAGTCTTAACAAGAATTCCTTCTTCTAGCTTTCTAGCTCCTGGTAGTTCTGGATGTTCCATAGATCTTCCTCATCCTCTCTGGGCTTTGACAGCAAAACTCTACTCTTCTTTCTGGTCACCAGTGCATATGTTGACCCTCATACTAGTACACAGTGCCATTGGCTGAAATATCCACCTACTCCAGGATAACCTCAATGCTAACTCACAATAATGATCCTATGCCAGACCAGGTCATAATCTAGAATACTCAGTTAGGACCTTAACCCTTTGGAAGAAATTGAGGGTCACACTTTAATCTGTAATATACACTTCCATCACATAATATTTATGAAATGATACAGCCGTGGGACCCAGGCATTAAGTAGCTATATTTTCCCTCAAGTTGAAATGCAAATATATGCAAATGATGATAAGAAAATGGTTTTTAAGGTTCAATCTTTTTCCTTTTGTCTACTTTTCCTAGAAATCTCAATTCAGACTAGAGCACATAAGTAGTTTTAGAATGAGAAAAAAAAATCATGTAATTTGGATGGAAATCTGATGATTCTACTCAACAGCTCTCTAGTATTCTTGGAGCTTTGTGTGGTGGGGGCGGTTGTTGGTTTGTTTGTTTGTTTGTTTAACAGACGAAACCTTAGATGGCTCTGTCATGGGGGGACAGCTCCTAGGCTTCTTTATTCAAGGGTGGCATTCGATGTGCAGGTGGTTAGCAAGTGACAAGCAGAGTTGATGTGTGCTGAGTTCCTGTCAGTCCTCTCACAGCAGAGAAGGCAAGGGCTGTCTACCTCTGCTTACACACATTCTAATGGGAGCACGCAAAGCTAACCTGGCCAGGACAAAGTCAGACAACCAGTGCTTCGAACTTAGCCAAGAGCCACGAAGGATGCAGCTTGTAGAACTTTCTTACTGTTTCAAAGTCCAACCTCCCCTGGTTCCAGCTATCACACTGGGACCTATATCACACTGAACCTACAGTTCACCACACCATAAGATGAGGCCATCAAGGGCATTCCCCTGCCCCTATTCCAGTCAACCACAGGATCCTACACCCCTGGTCACCTTGAGGTCACCTACACTGACCTCATTCTTTCAGACTCCAAATCAGCACTGGCAATGTCCTGGCTTGCAGAGGTCCACCACAGCTCTTGCATGCTCACCAGAGCCCAGTTCAGTAAATAAGAGTGCTTGCTACACAATCATGAGGACCTGAGTTTGAAATGCTAGCACCTACCTATGCAAAAAGCTAGGCATGGCCATATACACCTGTAACCCCTGTGCTATGTGTAGCAGAGACTGGACTTGCTGCCAGCCTAGCCCCAGTTTCAGTGAGAGACCCTGTCTCAAGGAATAAAGCAGAGAGTGCTAGAGCAAGATACCTGACACTCTCCTCTGGTATCTATGTGCATACAATTGTACACATAGGTGCACATACACTACACATACGTGCTCACACACATACACAAAAATAAAATATTAAATAAAATCACCAGGGCCATTCTTCCCAGTAATAGGCTCTCTGTAGATGCCCAGATGGCGTGGTATTATGACCATGCTTGGGCATGGTCAATCAGCTGCCTGTGGCCACCCATCATTCCTTGGTTCTCCTTTACTGTCCACAGGCAGGGAATCCTCAGCTCACTTAGTACTGCACAGGCAAGAAAATTTCACCTCACAATAAACAGTCACATGACCTGGGCAATCTGGGTATTTCCTAACTTCCCTTCCTCTCAATAAGAGAGTTCAGGGCCCGCAAGATAGCTCGGCAGGTCGAGTCATCGGCTTCCAACCCTGGTGATCAGAGTTTGATTCTCCCAGAACCCACATGGTGGAAAGAACACTAGATGCAAGCTGCCCTTTGACCTCTACATGCATAATGTGGCAAGCACCTCATACCCCTCATATGCACATAAAATAATAAACTGTATTAATAATTTTTTATGAAGAACAGCAGCCACTCTTAACCTCTCATGTATTGGAGGAAAACCCTCTGACGCTGTGGCATCAACTGGGTGCCAGGTACACTCTGGCCTGATACCCCCTTTCCAGGGGCACCCACTCTCCTACACACACATGCACAGCAGTTCCCACTCATCAACGGGCATGTGTGCTGTGACCCAGTGGATGCCAGAAGGAAGAAGAGTAACAAGCTACACATGTAGAGTTTGTCTCCTGCACACACACACACACACACACACACACACACACACACACACACACACACACACACACACACACACACACACACACACACACATTACATGATCAAATTTTACAATCAAGGTTCAATTACAAAGCCAGACCAGGAAGAGATCAGTAACAGTAACTGATAACAGAACAATTAGAGCAATAGATGGCACTCAATTATTTAAAACATGAATCACTTGTCTCTGGAATTTTCCACTTGCCATTTTCAGACTTCAATTGATCAAAGATAAATAAATATCAGGTAAAGGAGGAGACAGCAATTCTGCAAATTTGAGTGTTTAGAAATGTACCCAGAATGCCCAGGGTGGAAGGAAACAGCAAGGAGAAGTAGGCCTGGGACTACCTGAGTCGAACTTCTCGTGTGTGTGTGTGTGTGTGTGTGTGTGTGTGTGTGTGTGTGTGTGTATCCATTTATCCCCATGAGTGTGTCTGTAAATAACAGCATTTTGGAACAAGCCTGTAGCAAATTAGTCCTACTGGCTCATATGCAGGCTGTATAAAACCAGAAATGTTAATAAAAACAGGAAACAAGTCTCAACTCTGCTATTCCACAGTAGTGGGAGGTGCAGGTAATGATACACTTCCAAACCAAGATGGATCACTATGAGATTGGTGATAAAAAGCCCAGTGAAAAGTTGTGTGTGTGTGTGTGTGTGTGTGTGTGTGTGTGTGTGTGTGTGTGTGATATACATGTAACATAGAAGTCAAAAGACTTCTGCCTGTATTGCTGTCCACTCTTTTCTTTCATTTGAAGGGTTTCTCACTGAACAGACAGGGTAGTGACCACCAAGCTCCACATGTCTGTCTCTACCAGCCCTCTACCACAATGCCACAGTTAAAGGCATTCATGGTCCTGGTCAGTTTTTATGTAGATGCTTAGGATGTGAACGCACATCCTCTTGTACTTACAACAAGCACTTTTGTCTACTGAGCTGTCTCCTCAGGCTTCAGTAAAATTGTTACAAACTGCTAAAAACATAAAATAAAATGTAGATAGACCTAAAAGCAAATCACAAAGCCGCTGGCCATCTTCACAAACAAGCGCCCATTTCACAAATGACACTGTGGTGCTCAACCACACGAGTCCTGGTGCTGTACCATGTGAGCCACGATCACTCAGCCTCTGTCCTTTAGAAATACATTCACACAATCCTTCATTTCCAGGGACTGTGATTTCTCATTCTGAAGGCTCATTCCATGCTAATCCCACCTTGACATTCCTGCCTATAAATCACAGAAATCAAAGAGAGACGCCATACAGACAAATGTCCAAGAGTCCTTGACCACATCTGGTCCCCACAGGCAAATGCCAGTCAGACAAAAACTTCCGATGGACTTTTCCTTTAGTTCACCTAGAGCAACAGGGGTGAAGAGGTGGAGACCCTCAAGAACTGGGTTTCTATTTGTTCCCTAACTTTTAAAAACCTTCCACCCAACTTGTACTACCCCAGCCCAAACTCGAGCACTGCAAGGGTCTCTTGCCTTGCCTACAGCTCTAAACAGAGGTTTCCAGGGACAGCCCAGCTCAGTTCTACCTCCCATCCCTCCGTGCCCATAGGCAGATGCATGAGCAAGCTGCCTGCTGGCTGAAAGAACTGGAGATCCTCCTGCCTTTTGGTAAGCTCACGCCTGCCCTGCTATAGGGCACCTTGCCACAGGGCATGGCCACTTGAGGGAAGCAGAACTCAGGGAGTTTGACTGAGCCTACCCAACTCCACAGGGGCCAGTGCTGGGCTTCAGGGAGGTACTGAAGCACAGCTTCCAGGAGTGGGAAAGCAGTTGGAGATACTGGAAGGTAGGAGCTGATTGGGGGTCCCTAGACCTATGGGCTTCTCACTCTTGGACATACAGATGACACTGGGAGTCACGGAAGAGCAGAGAATGGAATCGGGGCCCACGAGCTGGAGACAACATCTAGCCTGGGGCCAAGGGGAAAGGGGAGCCCTGGCTTGTCCCAGTGGGAGATTTTCCTTAGCTTGACAGAAGCAGACTTCATGGCAGTTGTAACTGGGAGCCCAGAGAGGCCTTCTACCTCAGAATAAAGCTGAGACTCTGTAGACAAAGGCCTTCCCCAGGCTCCTCACAGTGGATCTTAACAAAGAGACAGTCCATGGTTCTAAACAGTTCATTGTCATGGTGGAAAATGGATGCATGAAACCATACCCAACTTCTCAGGGTGGGTCTGAGATTAAATACCTTTTGCAGGTAGAATGTCTGGGAAGGCAAGTTTATTGGCTAAGCCCTCTGGGCCTCTAGGTACCTCATTAGCATGGAGAACTCTGTCTTGAGCCTATGTGACCTGTGATCATGTCTCTTTTATGTGAGAAGCAAGGCACGTGTTCCAAGTCAGGGGTCTGGCAGGGAACTAGGAGTCATCTAAGCCTCAGGGGTGTGCCCACCGAGTCTCTGGGTCTCGACCTGCTCTACCTTACTAAACTTCCTGGCATGGCTTTACGTCCCACACTTTTCCACCTGCTTATTCTTACACATGGCATGGTGTGGTGGCCTGTTCTGGCTGCTCTATCAGTCAGAAACACAAATGCTTCATAGTTCTGGAAGCTGGAAGTCCAGGGTGAAAGCATCGGCATATTTGCTATGTGACGAAGGCCTTTGCCTGTCCAGACATCCTCTCTGTATTAAGTCCTCGCATGGAAGAAGAAAGACAACTTAAGTCACCAATAGAGGCACTGTCTTAGTCAGGGTTTTATTGCTGTGAGGAGACACCATGACTGAGGCAATTCTTATAAAGACAACATTTAATCAGGGCTGGCTTATAGGTTCAGAGTTTCAATCCATTTTATCATCAAGGTGGGAACATGGCAGCATCCAGGCAGGCATGGTGCAGGAGGAGCTGAGAGTTCTACATCTTCATCTGAAGGCTTGGCTTCCAGGTAGCTAGAATGAGGGTCTTAAAGCTCACACCCAAAGTGATACATTTCCTCCAACAAGGCCACACCTCCTAATAGTGACACACCATGGCCAAGCATATACAAACCACCACAGGCACTATGGTTATCAGTGGACAAAAATCTAGAATCATCTGAGAGATAGGCCTCTGGGCTTGCCTGTCAGGGTTATCCTGATTGCCTTTACTGGAATAGGAGGACCTGCCTACTGTCGGTGGCAGCATTCCCTAGGCTGAGTATATTAAAAGGAAATAGGAGGCTGAGCAGCAGCAGCACTCATCTCTCTCTGCTTCCTGATTGTAGACATGTTGCAAACCAACTGCTTCAAGCTCCCCTTGACTTTTCCACCATGACTGGATCCTTGAACTGTGAGCTAAATAACCCTTTCTCCCATAAACTGCTTTTGTCAGAGTATTTTATCACAGAAATGGAAAAGAAACTAAGATAGGACCTGCTCCCTCAACACCTCACAGGCAAACAGGTTTTGGTCCATAGAGACAGCAATATACTCAGAATGCAGACTACAGCTAAATAGGGACTCCTGAGATTTTGGTTTTAATGCCTTTATGCTTTCTATATTGTTTATATTCATTTCATAACTAGGACAAAATAGTATTACAAAACAATGGGAATTGTTCAAAAATTAAAAGATTCTGAGTACTAGAGAGGTGATTTAATGGGTAATGTTAACGTCACACAAGCATGAGGTCCTGAGTTGAGATTCCCGGCATCAATATAAAGAAAAAGCCAGACGTGATCGGTGTTAAACATCTATAACCACAGCACTGGGGAATAGAGAGACAGGCAGACCTGAAGTTCTTGCTGGCCAGCCAGCCTTGCAAATCAGTGTGAGTTCTAGGTTCAGTAAAAGACTCTGTCTAGAAAAATGTAATGGAGAGTGATCAAGGAAGACACTAGTGTCAGCCTCTACTTGCACCCATGTGTGCATACATGCACACACAGACACACACCCACTCACAAAGGCCCTAAGACCGTCAGCAGGTGTGAGCAACGTGATGCCCACGGGCTAAATAGGACCCAGAAGCTATGACTAGTCTTCATTTTCTCACTGAGGAGATTAATAGCGATTACTAATCAGAAGTTCACAATTAATAGCGATTACTAATCAGAAGTTCACATACTGTGAGCCTCCCTCACCTCCACCTTCTTCTAAAATAGTTTCATCCCTGTAAGAGGAAAAAGGACTGTTAAGTAATCACTTCCCCTCCTCCATCCCCAGGCAACCACTAATCTGTTTGTCTATGGATTTGCCTGGTGTAGATAACACATTATCAGCAGAGTCCTGTGAAATATGTCCTTCTGTGACTAGCTATGGTCTCTTAGCATTAACGTTTGCAAAGTTCATCCACACTCTACCATGAATGGGTGCCTCACTCCTTTTTATGAGTCAGTAATATTTCAATGTTTTATCCACTCATCAAAGGTGGACACTTATTCATGTTCACGTCTGAGTATTGGGGCGGTACCACTCTCAACATTTGCATGTATCTTTTAAGCTGTCATTATTTCTATAGGAAACATACCCATGGGATTTGGGGGAGGGTTTAGTTCCTACAGTGCTTCTATACGTGATATTTTGAGTAACTGACAAACTGTTTTTATAGATCTAACACTTTCTGGCAGTATCATTTGTCATGACTGCATTTGTGCCCCAAGCACCCTGGATCGTGTCTCTTGGTATGCAAAGTCTAGCAAACTTAGCAAATGAACTGGCCAAGAAAGGCAGCCCATCTCAGTGTGAACAGAGGATGCTAACTGTCCCTTGTAGCTGTTTAATATTTGGCATCTACAAAATAATTTGGCATCAGTTCTCTCCTTTGACACCTGTCTTTTTATCACATTTGGGGGCAGGAAAAGCCAGAGGCAGAACCTTCACTGACGGATCATCCGAGACCAGAGACATGCTTGAGCCAAACTGGAGCTGGAGCCAGGGCTCAACTGGCACCCACTCACTCATTCATTCACCTTCCTTCTAGTCATTACTGGACGGAGAACTCTTTTATCTTCAAAGGAGACTTGAAAAAATAGCCTTGTTTCAAGCAACAGGGGGAGAATTCTAAGCCCATAAAAATCCCAAAAAATGCAAGTGATGACTCCAATTTACCAAGAGAATATCTGAACTATAAAAATAAGGCTCACCCCGTATGTCCACTCATTCAAACAGCTGGGACACAGGAGAGAGAAGAGATCTTTAAGGTCACTGACTCAGACATCTACTAGGACACTCTGTGGGTCCCAGCACTAGCCTGGAACAGTAACACAAGTCGTGTAATACACACACACACACACACACACACACACACACACACACACACACACACAACTGTGACTCCAAACGCAGGGCTGTTGAGATAAAAACCGCTCTTCACCTATACACATGGACCACATCACATGCTGGGAAATGAGGAAAAGATCTACACAACTCTGGCTGTGGTGGAGGACACAGGGATTGGAGGAGAAGTGCATTGTGGTACTGCAGAGAGCATAGAGAGGCCTCACTTCACAAGCTGCATAGGAAGGCAGGAGTGAGCCTGGAAAACCAAGACAGGTGGAAACAAAGAGCATGTCTAGACAGCCAAGGAAGCCTGGCAAAATGCACTGTGGCTTATCAGGTCACAGGACATGAGGCCCCTCGGGGCCAGGGATCTAGGAGACCGGTCACTGAGCCTGTGGCTCAAACACCAGAAGTCATGTTGAGGCTCACAGACCAAGCTTCCTCCCTCCTGTGAGAGGGAGTCCCTGAAACTGCTCCACCCCAGGTCCTCCATCCAGGTAGCCTCATGAGCTTAGTCCTCAAAGCAACACCCCACCAAGAACTACCCAAGGGTTTGCAGTGGCCTGGTATGAGGGCTAAACAACACAACACGCGCTCTCACTTTTGAGAAACGGGCAGCCAAACACACAAGACAGAAAGGGCTTGAAATAAATCGGACTAAGTTAATAGAAGTGAGGCAATTTGGAAGAAAAATAATCACATTTTCCTCCTGCTAAATCATTATTTGCCCCTGGTAAAGTCAATTATGTTAAAGAAAATAAGTTATTATTTCAGAAAAATAAAAAAAGAGGCTTGGAAAGTGCTTTTATTTCTACAAATAAAACTCCCTGGCATGGGGGTACACACCTTTAATCAGGACGTAGAAGCAAACAGATCTCTGTGAGTTCAAGGCCAGCCTGGTCTACACAGTGAATTCCAGGACAGCCAGAGCTACACAATGAGATCCTGTCTCCAAAAGGAAACAAACTGAGCATGCTTGTCTGAGACAGGTCTCCAGTGTGGGGCTTGGGTACAGGAAATGCAGGCCTGGCTGGTTGGTCCCCACCTCATCATCAGAGATCTAACAGCCAGAAAACATGGACAGGTGGGATAGCTCAGGCAATGTTACCAAGACCTGAGTTTGTTCCCCAGCACCCACACGGTAGAAGGAAAGAAGCAATTACAACAAGTTGTCCCCAGAACTCCATATAACACACAGTGGCACACATACACATGCATGCACAAAAATAAATGCAATTTAAAGACAAAAAAAATCTAGGTGCTGGAGAAATGGGTCAGCAATTAAGTGCACATATTGCTCTTGCAGAAGACCTGAGTTCAGTTCTCAGCCTGTGGTTCCACTCCAGAGGAATCCCATGCCCTTGACCTTCCAGGGGCACCTGAACACATATACCACCCCCACCCTACCCCACCCCACCCACACTTACATACATATACATATAATTAAAAATAATAAAAATAAATCTTTTCAAAGAAGAAGCTTCTACCTGCAGCAGATGATTAACAGAGACCTATAGCTAGCCACTAGCGACAGTGCAGTAACAAGAGACTGCAAAATATTCAGCCCTAAAGGGTATATATATACTCTACACACACACACACACACACACACACACACACACACACACACGCCTCCTCTACCAGAGCTTTGGGATCGTTGGGTAGGGTAGGGTAGGAAAGGGTGTAAGAGCCCACAGCCATGGATGAAACTTAATCCTGTGAATACAGCAGGGCAGCTGCACATATGAACGAACAGGGATGGTAGCAGCATACAAGACATGGACATATCTGTGGAGCATTTTCTTGATAGCTCATTTGATGGAGGTCCCAGGCCACTGTGGACACTGCCAACCCTAAAAAGGTGGGCCTGAGCTATAAAGAAAGGCAGACGAGCAAGCCAATAAGCTGCACTCCTTCACCAGCTCTGCTTCAGTCCTTGCCCCCAGCTTCCTGCCTTGAATTCCTGCCCTGACTTCCCTCAATAATGAACTCTGAGTGTAAGATGAAATAAGCCTTTCCCTCTCCAAGTCGTTTTTGGTCTTGGTGTTGATTGCAGTGACAGAAAAAATAACTAGAACATAGTGCAAGGTTGGTGGCACAGAGAAGACACTTTCCTGCCAGAGAGAGCAGCAGGAGCAGCAGGAGCAGCAGGAACAGCAAGGTTAACAGGAGGAGCAGGAGGAGCAGCAGAAGCAAGAGAAGCAGCAGCAGCAGGAGGAGCAGCAGGAGCAGCAGGGGCAGCAGGAGCAGCAGGAGCAGCAGGAGCAGCAGGAGCAGCAGGAGCAGCAGGAGCAGCAGGAGCAGCAGGAGCAGCAGGAGCAGCAGGAGCAGCAGGAGCAGCAGGAGCAGCAGGAGCAGCAGGAGCAGCAGGAGGAACAGCAGCAGCAGCAGCAGAGGCAGCAGGAGGAGCAGCAGGGGCAGCAGGAGGACCAGAAGGAGCAGCAGCAGCAAGAGGGGCAGGAGGGGCAGCAGGGGCAGCAGTAGCAGCAATAGTAGGAGCAGCAGTGAACAAGTCAGAGCTTGGCCATCTTCCCCGAGGAAACACTTGGCAGTGTCTGACCCAGAGACAGAAAGTGATACTGGATTCCCGGTAAATACTGTAGAGCAGCCTTCAAGGTGCACGATGGCTCTTGGGACAAAGACTGGCCCAGCCCAGGAAGTAAGAAGTGCAGAGGCTGAGCGCCCTGCTTGGCATGAGTTAGCTTCTGTGATCCCAGAGGGTTTCCCTGAGGTAGAAGTTTCCATCACCCATGCTCAGCAGAAGGGGTATACAACCTGAGAACCATGGAGGCTGAGGGGACACCCTTAAAGAGTGGAAAAGAAGTTTCTTCTTTGTTCCACCTTGCAGGCCGCATAAGCTCCCTGTGTGGATAGTCCAGGCAGACCTGTGTCCCTCCTCAGATGGAGGCAGCTGGCTGCTGGCCCAAGCTGTGAAGACTATGCCCCAGCCGCAGAGCTCCATCCCCAACATTCCGCCTGTGGGGATTCGGGAAAGGAAAAGAAGCTCCAAGAGACCAGGGAGACACACCTGCTGGCTCCCATCCTGTCTCCAGTCCTCCTCAGTCCGTCCTCCCCTCAGGGTCTGGGGACTCAGAGTCATTCGCAATGGGTCCTCAACCTTCCCTCACATCTATCCCCACAGCCTGGCTTAGAGCAAGAGGAACAGTCAGGAGGCAGACACGACTAGCCCTACAAAGCTCGACTGGGCAGAATCAGGTACAAATGTGCCAAACCAAGGACAATAGGACATGGGGCCACCATGAAAACAGGTAACACCCATAGCTCATTATTGATTACCCAGAAATCCCCAAAGCTCCAGAACCCAATAAAAATTCATTTAGTGACAGAACCCCAACCTAGTAGAGAGCAGGGTCCCTACATCAGACATGTCCACACCCCATTGCCACTGTATCTACATACTCAACAAGATTCCTGGGTGTCGTCCAGAACTATTCAGGGTGAGGTCTAGAACATACATGAGCCACCTACTTGCACCTGTCTGTTCACATCACGACATCCCAATCTCTGACACAACAGTGGCTTTGATGGATTCAGATAGGGGACTGTGCTAGAATGTGGGACCCAGAAGGACAACTCTGGACCACCAATACCAAACAGAACTGAGACACAAACAGTAAGTGAGGGAAGAGGTGGGGGAGGGGAGAGGAAGGAAGAATTAGAGGAAGGCAGGAAGGAAGAGAGGAAAAATGGAAAGGAAGAAGGAAGGAAGGAAGAAAGGGGGGTAGGAAGGGAATGGAGAAGGGAGAGGGGGAAAGGGTCAGAAAGAAAGGAAGCAGTGAAGGGAGAACAAAATGAACAGGAAGGAAGAAAGGGAAAAGGAGAGGAAGACAGGAAGGAGGAAGAGGGGAGACAAAACAGAAAAGTATATTGAGGAGAGGGGAAGGGGGAAAGGGAAAGTGTGAAGATGGAAGAAAGATGGGGATGAGGGTGATTTGGTAAAAGAGGAGGAGAGTAAGAAAAAGAGGAGGGAGGGGAAGAAGGTAAGTAGAAGGAAGAAGAGAAGAGTAAGGAGAGGGAAGGAAAATGGGGAGGAGTATGAGGAGGAGGGAGAGGAAGCGAGAGAGAAGAAAGGGAGGAGGTAGGGGAGGAGAGAGGTAGCTACTGAAAAAACAATTGTCTTCCCATCAGCTCGGTTCTCCCCATAATATAGTGCTCTGTGCCCCACATAACACTATTATGGGATTCTCCCAGGGAATTCTGACCACCTTTTCTGATACACACTCCACCATAAACAGAAGAGTTACTTCAGAATACAGACTCCAGCAAATAACAAAACAAAGCTAGCACTTAGAAGAACGGGCAACTCTCCCACACAGGTTCCAGCGCACTACGCACTGAGACCAAAAGAAGTCCACATGTGCTCTCTCTAGGGGCACACTCGGAAGCTGCAGGGTCAAAACAGAAAAGATGCCTAACTGTTTGCTTCCTGGACTCAGTATCTTGGGATAATCTTGAAACCCACAGACAACAAACATGGCCTCAGTTCTCAGCTGTATCTCTCCCCGTCTCTGGGGAAAGCAAACAACTGTTTACCATTAAGTTTCAAAAATTAAAAAAGTGGGGAAAAAAAGTACATACAATCTGCTAAAGGGATGCTAAAGGGCTCATTCCAATCCACTTCCTGGTTAATGAAAAATAGGTGTCAACAGGAGTGGGCAGAACTACCAACTTCTGGGCTCATGCTGCTGTAGGAAGAGAACTGTGTGACACCAACATAAAGCACACTTTAATTGTATGAAACCAGCAGAATGCACTGTTCCGCCAGAAGCAGGCAGACAGAGATCCTTGTGAGATCCTTGTGAGTCTAAAGCCAGCCTAGTCTCTGTATAAAGTTCCAGGCTAGCCAGGACTAGGCTAGCCAGGGTGTTACATAGTGACACCCTCTTTTTAAAAAGGCAACATAATAGCAGAACGTTTGAGAGAACAGCTAGCAAGCAGCCAAAGGCAGAAAGGAAATCATGACTGTTACATTTCTCTACAAGCTTATCTAATGTGATTCTGTTAAACAAATCACTCAGAGTGCCACATGAATTGTGTGCAACACTCCCAAGGTAATGACAAATCACAGCTTTAAGCAGCCCCTGGTAGAGGCTGAGTGACACTTTCAGAGACACAGTGACACCTTCAAGCTGAGCCTATATCCTCTGCTTTTATAGTCCCCTGGGAAAACAGAAAGAATTGTGACCACTCACCTATCTCAGTAATACTTTCTACAGCTCACCCAGCTTCGCCTCAGATTCTCGTGAGAGAGGCTATCAAAACTACAAAACAATGATGAAACAAAACAAAACAAAAAACAAAACAAAAAAAAAAAAACACAAACAAAAACCAGGTGTGAGGATGTACACCTGCTACCCCAGCAGGCATGAGGTGTAGGCCTAAGGACAGGAGTTCAAGGTCATCTTCAGCTACTCAGAGAGTCTGATGCTAGCCTAGGCTGCTCAGTGAAGTCTAGGCCAGCCGACTACTGACTAGAACCTTGTCTCAAAAGGCAACTACCAAAGAATAAATAAATCCACAGCAAGGCTCTCTGTGCCTCCGAAACAGAGCGTTTAATGTCATCCACCACATGCTAAGCACCAAAGGCACCCAGAAGAAAAGTTAACTTGCTTGCCCTGTCTGGGAGAAGCCACCTGCCTGCTGAAGGCAGAGGGTGCCAGTGTATATGTACCCAGATTCCCTCTTGTGTGCAGCTATGGTGACTTACTTAGTGGGCACACAGCCAGCATGGCTTCAAAATTATCACAAAATTGAAGGCATTTATTTGTGCCAAGACCAGTCCTTTCCTTGCCCCTTTAGCTCCCCTATGACACAGTGGTGCTGGATCACTGAGAGCCTTATGAGTTTGCCTAGGAGAGAGAAGCCAGCCTCCCACTGCAGCATTTAGGGCAGTCCCTGGGGTCAGGCAATGAGCAGCCTGCAGACAGTAGCAAAGGTGCAGTCCCAGCACCAAAGGGACTGTGCTGTCATCACTGCAGAGCTGGGATTCAGGAAGCACAGTGCAGCTGGCTCCCGTCACCTTCTGAGAACTGGGAAATGAAGCCGAGGAGGGTGTGTGAGCGCCCAGGCCCAGCTAGGCTTAACAACAGTACCAAGTACAGTTCATATTCAGGTCTAAAACTGCCCGAGCGCATTGCTCTGGCACGAACTTTGCTGTTGACATCCAGGCTGACCCAAGGACAGGAGCCCGATATTTCATCTGTCACATCCCTCTGGGCACCTTCAGCCTTACAGGAAAGAACAAAACAAAGCCCAGGGGCCATGAAGACAAAGGAAATTCAGCTGACTCTTAAGGTACACTGCTGAGGGCTGGGTTGTGAGCCCCTGAGCCTGAATGCTGGCGTTACAACCTCAGTTTAAAACCTACTATGCTCTTTTCTGTTGCTGTGATAAAAACATGGCCAAGCCAACTCAAAGAAGGAAGAAAATGGCGGGGTGGCATGGCAGCAGGCAGGCACAGCGGAAAAGCAAGCTGAGAGCTCACCTCTTCAGTCACAAACAGAAAGCAGAGAGAAAACAAACTGGAAGTAGGAAGAAGCCTCTGCTCTCAAAGCCCACCTCATGTAGTTCATCCAGCATGGCCACACATTCTAAGCTTCCCCAAGGAGCACCACAACTATGGTGACATTCTCACTCGGAAAACCACAGAGCCCCAGGACGGAATTTGGGGGTGCGGCGGGGGACGAAACCATTCATCAGGTAGCTGGGCTAAAATGAGGTTTTCAGGAAAAGCCCCAATTCGATAGGTTTGGTGTCATTCATTAAAAGGACGAGAGGTGAGGACACACTCACCAGAGTGAGATGGGGTGAAGGTGACAGTCTGTCTACAAGCCAAGCAGACAGGTCTCAGATTTTAAAAACAAACAACAAACACCATGATAGACCCGCCTACGAATTCCAGCTCAGGAACCATGAAATAAGTACCTGCTGTCTAAAGTGCCCAGACTGTGGCAGTTTGTCATAGCAGCCCCACTAAACTAATCTACACAGCATGCACATGGGTCTTCATACAGCCCCAAGGGCTGCCCACCTCGTTGGCGAGAGCAAATCTGCAGCAGCGTTTTCTGTCACTGTACCACCATGCTTCCAAACTGCCTTACTGAGCATTAGCTCCTGGGAACCCCACATTCTAGCATTCTCCCCACTTTGGGGAAAGGTGCAAAGGAGACTGGGAAAAGGCTCAGAGGCTTGCCCCAGTCACATACGGCATCTCCATCTTGAAGATGTCAAGGTCTCATTAGGAAGCTGTGTGCAGGGGGGTGCAGCTGATGCCGGCAACCTGTCAGGGCTAAAAGCCGACTCTGATGTGCACCTCCTCTCTCTGCTGGTTAGAGTTTCCCAGCTTGGCACAAACCTACATATGCCTAGGAAGAGGAACTGCATCCGTCAGGTTGTGGACACATCTGTGGAGTACTTTTCTTGATCGCTCGCTGATGTGAGAGGACCCAGACCTCTACGGGCAGTGCTGTCCCTAGGTAGGTGGGCCTGGGCTATCTAAGAAAAGTAGCTGAGAAAGCCAGTGTCTGCTCTGTTCCTACCTCAGCTTCCCTGGATGATGGGCGGTAACCTGTAAACCAACCTAACCCTTTCCTCCCCAAGTTGCTTTTGATTCTGGCGATTTATCACAGCAACGAAAAGCAAACTAGTGCAAAAGTTCTCCCAAGAGCTTCTCAGCACACTGAAACAATTGCAAAAGTGATCGCGTGGATGAGTGATCCAGAGCTCAGTTAAACATTGCTGATCCTGCAAGGTTGGCCACTCACACTGGGCCACCCCCTCCATGCTGGCCCTTCAGGCAGAACAACTACACTTCCATGAAAACATGAACAATTTTCTCCTCACTGTTGGTAAATAAAACATTACCTTTATTCTGTCTCTTTTTGTCGACGTTTACTTGATTTTAGTTAGGGGAAGGGCACATGTAGCATGGTAACCACAGAGGTCAGAGGGCAACTTGCAGGAGTCAGTTCTTTCCTTCCTCCATGGGAGTCCTGGGCATCAAACTCAGATCCTCAAACAGAAAGCACCTTTAGTCACTGAACTGTTTTGAGGGCCCCACCCTTTACAACTTCTCAGGTCAGTGGCTCAGCTCCTGCTGTCCCTCCCTGGGGCACCTCCATCGCTACCAGCCAGCCACATGCTGGCCTCCACACACACATGACGCCCAGACACCAGAGAATGGCTACCCTGGGGAGACACAAACTCCAACCACAGTGAGACACTGATGCCCCAGTCAGTCTGGGTAAAGTGAACAGACACAGCAAAGACAGGAAGGACAAGAAGGAGGCAACACGAGGCTGGTAAAGGTAACCTGTGAAGCCAGTATGGTAGAGGCTGGCAGTTTCTTTTAAAGACTAAATATCCAGCACTGCAGAGGAGGCTCACAGGTGAAGCGCTTGCACCACAAGCATGTGGACCTGCATGTGGGCTGTAGTGCCCACACCAAGGCCAGGCACAGTAGTGTGCACCCATAAATTGAGTAATGACGGAGGAGGGGGGACATAGGGATCCCTGTAGGTCATTAGCCAGTCTGCCTAGCCAAAATATGAGTTCCAGTTCTAGTAAGGGACCCTGGCTCAAAACATAAAGTGGACAGTGATGAAGAAAGATTCTGACATTGACCTCTGGCCCCACCCCTCTCGAAATGAGAAGAAAAAGAATAGACACGTTATCCATCTACCATAGGACTCGGCAACTGCACTCCTGGGCATCTCCCTTCCCACCCTAACACACACACGCACACACGCACACACGCACACACACACACACGCACACACGCACAGAGAGAGAGAGAGAGAGAGAGAGAGAGAGAGAGAGAGAGGGAGGGAGGGAGGGAGAGAGAGAGAGCAAGAGAGAGAGCAGCTTTATCCATAACAGCCAAAACTCATCTTTTGGCAGATGAACAGTCAAACCTGTGGCAGAGCCGTAAAGAGCACTCCATAGGAGGGAACTGGACAGACTCAACAACCTGGTGGACCAAAGACTGAGAAGCCACTGAACATCTGGACCCTGGCTCAGTGATTGCACGACCAGTCTGATGCGAAGCAAACTTGAAGCAAACTGAAAAAGTGAGTAAAAGATCCCTTTGTGTTATCACTTTTTTTATGCCTGCATGTGGTCATATTGCTCGAAAATACCAACTTTAATGAGGGGGGGGAGAGAAAGGAAGAAATGGAGAGAGGGCAGAAGGGCAAGGGGGAGGGAAGATGGAAGGGAGGGGGAAGGAAGGAAAGAGGGAGAACGGAAGAACGGTGGAGGGGGGAAGGGGGGCTCAAGTAATACTGAAAAAACTGCTGGGTTTCCCTGTATCCACCCAGAGAACACAGCCTTACTCTGCTCCCTGCCCTCACTGCCTGCAGCCACAGGAGTGACCCAGAACCAGCCGGAAACTTATTCCCACACCCTAACACAATCCTGTTCAGACAGGTAGTGCTCTAGAATGATGGCATAACAATATATTTAAAACATTTGAGTTTCAAAGTAAAATCGGATTTAGAGAAATATAATCCGTGCCCTAATTCGGTTTTTCTGCAACTCCTGTGAATGAAAATGGGTGTATTCCTTCTTACTTAGGATCCAATTTAATGTTTTATCCCAAAGCAGCAGCCTGCTCACCACTCTGGGTAATGAAAGAGACCTCTGCCTCCCCTCTCTCCCCTGCCCTCCCAGGGGGTCTTTGGATGTTCCAATCTTTGAAGCAAAGACAAGCCAACAAGAACAAACCCCAGGTTTCATACTAACCAAAAAGGATTTTAAGAAATCATTTGCCTGGGCCATAGAGTTAGGCCAGCCTGAGCAATGTAGTAAGATTCTGTCTCAAAAAACTAAAATAAATAAAATAAAACAATAAAATCAACTTTTGAAGAAAATCAATTTCCCAGGAACTATGGGAGTTCATCTAAGTAGGAAGTCCCTTGGCGTTACACCACCTCGATCCCCATCTCTCTCTCCCCTGCCTTTGACATTTTGGCTTTTTTCATGACAAGAGACTCACTATGCACCTTCAACTGTCCAGGAACTCACTAGGTAACCTAGGCTGATCAGAAACTCACGGAGATTACCTGCCTCTGCCTCCCAAGTGCTGGTATTAAAGGTGTGTGCTACCACGCCCAACTTCCTCATTACGATTCTTAAAGCTGTACCTTAACAATGAATAAAAGATAAGGCAGTAAGAGTGAGGACCAGAGCTCGATCCCCAGAACCCACAGTGGAAGGGAAGCACCAACTCCTGTAAACTGTCCTATGCACATCTGCATGCATGCTCACACTAATAAACATAATAATGTTTTCTTAAAAGTAAAACGATAGCTCTGAGCACATTACCGCAATGAATCCTTGCAAGACTCTGAAGTACACAGGCTCGGCTCCACTCTGCGCTTGGGAATATCAAGGCTCCGGGTCACAGTATGAGCAAGAGCCAAGAATAATTTAAGGTGTCTACCTTCCCAATGCTCTCCTCCTCCTGCGGATCTCTACCTGAATGAGGAGGGTGAGGAATGCTGGGCTCATATCTTCCCTGCACCGGACAGCAGACTCCTGACCCAGGTCGCTGTCCACATCATAGGCTCTGGTTTTCTGCTACAGCTATAAGGAACTGCCCCGGTTAGAGAGCCTTAAGCTTACCCAAGTGCATGGCTCCACACTTCTGCAACCTGAGGCCCAGTGGCTATGGGTCTCAAAACAGAAGCCTGGCCAACAGGGCTCCCACCAGGAGGAGACTGCAAGAGGAATCTACTTTGAAGCTCATTTGAGGTGTTTGCAGAATCATACAGTCTTATGAGGTCACACTGCCTGGTAGTCCTTAGCTTTCTGGGGCCTCAGTCTAGTCCCTGCCAGGGAACCCCCATGTCTCCTGTCAGCTGCTCATCAAGTCCTTCTCTGCTGTGGAACCTAGCTTCCCATTCAACATGTCTCTCTTTCCCACTCCGTCTGCCAAGGCCAGTCAGCCAAGCTCCCAGGGCCCATGTGACCCCAACCCAAACTTCATAAGCTCCATCACACTGCAAAGCCTCTCTTCTGTATTAGCATATCACAATTCGCAGGGTAAAAATTAGGTTGTACACACCTCTATGGCCCACCTCCCACAACTGTGAACACAATGTCCCCAGGTATGCCTCTAGCCCATGCTGAATGTGACCAACAGGAGCCATCAAAATGGACTAATTCTAGAACACAGGACCCTGCCATCTAGCCAAGCCCTTGGTGTGACAGCTGAATCAAAGTTTACACCTGCATGACTAAGCCAATCCCCTAAACAGAGCCCACCACATCAAGCCCAAGAGAGGAGGAAAGGCCAGCTGGCAGCCTTCAGAAGCAGCAACCCCACAAAATAAATCGCAGGAACCCCCATTTCCTGCCCTGGCAAGAGCCACACATCAGCCATTTACGCTCATCTCGATTTTCCGGAATAAACAAATAAAGACTGCAGCAGCTCATTTACAAACAATGCCTCTAAGAGTCTCCAAGCTCCTCTGAACAGTGAGCTGTGATTCATGTTTCCAAAAGAGATGGCATTTGATCATTTTCCTTCTCCCTCGTGATTCATTCACAGGCCAAGTGGCTGGAGTGGAAGCAGGGTCCACCCACCAGAGCCTCAGGAGAGAAACACAGGCCTGTTGTTAAGGCTACCAAAGAGAAGGCAGAAGTTAATATGAGGGAATCTTTAGTAACTTTCCCTTAGGGAAAAAGGGCCAATCAGCCTGCATACAAGAACTTACATCCTCCCCAGGGAGCATCTGCCCTCTGTGCCACTAAGATCCTCCCAAGACACGCAGAGAGCTGAGGGTGCCTCTATGCCTCCACCCTTGACTTTCCTCCACTCTGACACATGGACGCTAATCTTCAAGGTGCCTTCTGATGCTGTCTTATGCCATCCTGGTGAAGAGAGACACACCCACGTTCTCCTACATCAGACAGCTTTTCACACTTTTGCCAGAATTTCCTGGCAAAACCATCCCCTAGAAACAACGGTTCTCAACCTGCGAGCATGGCCCCGGGTGGGGATCACATATCAGATATCCCGCATATCAGATATTTACATTACGATTCATAACGGTAGCAAAATCACAGTTATGAAGCAGTAACAAAATAATTTTATGGTTGGGGGAGGGGTGTCACCACAACACGAGGAACTGTATTAAAGGGTCACAGCATTAGAAAGGTTGAGAACCACGGTACTAGTTCTCCTTTGAGAACTTTCTGAAAGTTTTGAGATTAATGCATTAGCCAAAGACTTGATGTTAGAAGTCCTATCCAAGAGTGCCTTCAGGGGGATGTGTGGCCTAACTGGGACAGCCACAGCCTCCTGGGCTGCTTGCTTCCTACTCTGGAGGGAGACCCTCCTCACCCTATATAGGAATGTTCCCCCTTCTTCTCCAGGTCAAGCCACACTACAGAACTACAAAAGTTTCACTGAAGACAACACGCGGGTCTCTAGGGGAACTGGACACTATAGCAAAATGGAGTGCCACCACCACCCTACCCTACATCCTGGCACTGGATATCGGTGCATGTGTGTGTGTGTGTGTGTATGTATGTATGTATGTCTCTCTCTCTCTCTCTCTCTCTCTCTCTCTCTCTCTGAAAAGAAAGCCCCACATTCAACAAAGGAATTCATGGGGCTTCCACTGTTAAATCCGCAGGTTTTCTTGGCCTTTGGCTTACAAAATATGACTTTTTTCTTTTTGAGACAAGATCCCATGTAGCTCAGGCTGGCTTCATTCTTACTAAGCTGAAGAGAATGAGCTTCAACTTCTGATCTTCTTGCCTCTAGACCTCCCAAATTCCAACTTTCCCGGTATGCACCCACACTACCACCCCTGCACTACAAACTGGGTTTGAACCAACCCTCTCCCCCCCAAGCCTTTCTTTCCTATCTACAACCCTTCTTTCCCACAGCTGCTGAGGTCTCCGGTCTGCCTGCTTCTTTCTCTCAAATGTCAACAAAGTAGTCTTCCAGCTTAAAGGGGGTGGAGGGTTCAGGGAGGAGACCTACCAGGTGTGAGGGCGCATGCCTTTAAACCTAGCACTCAGGAGGCAGAGACAAGTAGACCTCTGTATGAAGCCAGAACAACCAGAGCTACACAGTGAAACTCTGTCTCAAAAAGTAAACAAAAATCAAAGAAAGAGACTCCCCTACCCAGTAATCACAAGCCATGGTGGCAGCTACACCAGAACAGGGATGAATGTGAACCCGCTGTTGGCAGGGTTCAAACCCAGAGCGCTCCCATTACTGTGCTGCAAGGGTAAAGTGTAAGTAACAACTTTCTCCACTACCCGAGACTCCCCTGCAGGCCCAAGGGTCCCTCTCCTTCCTCACTGCCTCCTGACCATCCTGTGGCCGCTTTCTGCTTGCTCCTGGTCTTCTAGCTGTTCTTTGAACAGTCCTGTGCAATCCCAGGAGAAAACCTCATCGCTCCCACACCCTGAAGTCCTCCTAAGTAGGATCCTCATCCCAAATTAGACAGATGGGACTCTCACAGCCCTTCTTGCCCCACATGGGACCCACCAGGAGGTACAAGATATGCTTCTTAGCTCCTTACACACCCTGTCCACCCCCAGAAAGCCCAGCTCTGTCATGGGCCTCAGAAAGGTCTGCCAAATGCAGGTGGAGCTCAGTCCCAGTGTTCACAAGGAGGGAAGTCCTCCAACCCAGTGTGTGGGCCTAGAGTGGAGGTAGGGGCCCTAGGCTTCCCCAGCCCTGCCCCCGTGGCCACCATCCCCTACTTGCTACAGAAATAAGTAACTAAAGTTCAAAGGAAGGACACAGCCTTGTAGACTGGAGTCTCCAGGAAGCTTCCAAAGTTAGCGGGCTGGGACATGAGCTAGGCCTGCAAGAAGGTGCTGAAGGCGTGCCTAGAACAGACAGCTGCTGAGAAAACGCCTCAAGGCAGCCCTTAGGGTGGAAGGCGGCAAGCTCCTCTAAATGCTTGCTTGCAAATCCCTGAGAAATGCTTGCTTGCAAGTCAGACAGAGTCTCTGCTCAGGTGAGGCTGGGCATCAGAGGATCCTTAGGGAAAGAGAGAAGGAGCCTGGAAACAGAATAGTCAGATCTGGAATGCCAGCGAGCCCTGAGGCCTAGACAGACCTGATTTTTGATGTGGGCTGGCTGGAGGGGAAGACAGGGTCTGCAGGGCTCTAGTACTGTCTAGCCACTGAAGCAAGCCGGGCTCCTTGGAATGTGTCTTGAGTCAAATGTAAGCTTGCAACCCGACTCCCTCCACCCCCTCGGGAAGCGACAAAGGCAAAACCAGGTCCCCGCCCTCGAGGTCCGTTTCCAGGGCCCCCGGGAAACAGGAGCGCCTGAGTGCCCCCCCCCCCACCATCCAGGGCGGGAAAGGCGGCACGGACCCAGCCCGGGAAGCGCAGCCACTCCTCACGCGAGAAAAGGAGACTTCACAGATCCGTGCGCTGCACAATGAAAAGTGTTCACCCGGAATCCCGGATGCCAAACAGAAGTTTCCCGAAGAAGCCAAAACGCACACAAACAATGACCCCGGGAGCCCTGCGCACTCAGGAACACACGGGACTACACAGAGCGAATGCGCGGGAATAAGGAGCACGGTGGACCCCGGAAGGTCACCGGGTTCCCCACGCGGGCTCCAGCCCCCGGCGGGCCGGGCTCCGCACCGCGCGGCAACAGGCTGGGCACCGCGGCGGGGAAGTTGCGCGCGGGGCGGGCGCGGGGCGGCGCGCTGCTCACCCACGCCGTACTTCTCCTCTCGTTTGGTGGGGACCCAGCGCGTCATGGTGGCGCTGGCCGCAGCCCACTGGAGCCGCCGCTGCCGCTGCCGCCGCCGCTGCTCCGGCAGGAAACTGTGCGCCTAGGCCGCCATCTTCCATTCCTTCCCCGCCGCGACAGGATGGGGAGGAAAAAGTTTGCGGCGGAGGCGGTGTCATGTGGGACGGGGCGGGCGGAGCGTCGCGGGCCGGATGGGAAAGGCCGGGAGCGCCGGCGAGAGGCGGGACGGCAGCCGGCTGCAGCCCGCCCAGGCGCGCGTGCCCTGGGCCGGGCTGGCCGCGTCCCTCGAGGGACCCAGGCCGCTTCCCCGAGCCCACAAACGTCCTGCACGCTGCACGCGCCGCGCAACTCGCATTCTCTACTTTTCACTGAACAGCAGGCACCTCGGACCTATTAATCTGCACACTCTACTCTGCACCGCATTCAGCACTCTTTTATCATGTACCCCACACACTACATTGAACACCAAGCATCAGCATCCTAAACACTCTGCACCCTTGCATGGTGCAGAGGCGCTGTCTTTACACACACACACACACACACACACACACACACACACACACACACACACACACACACACACACACACGCACAGAGTCCTTACAGCCTTCCGGACCTGGACCTAACACAAATAGTGGAGGATCAGAACAGAATCAGACACCAAACATGTACTCACTAGTGTGTCCTGGTGGAGAGCACTGAAGCAGAGCTAGGAGTTCTTCGTGGTTGGTTCTTTATTTCATTCATTCATTCAACAAACACAAAGCGGGCACCTATTTCGCCAGAGGCCGAACGCACTGAGCGTGCCTGGTAGCTGATGGGAGTGGTGACGTACAGTCAGCACTGGTTAAGAGAAGCCTAGGGAAAGACTTTGCAGCCCCTGAGTGTTTCTATCAACCCAGCTCCCTTTAGGTGTTGAGGGCCTGGGGCTGCACTGAGAGGCTCCAGACTTGCACAACTTTGAGGCATTCAGTGGGAGTTGGGCCCTGCTGAAGTGGGGAAAGAGGTAAGTGGGAAGAGAAAGGAAGCCAGTCCAAGCTTAGAACAGGCAGCTCAGCCTCCTAGCAACCCTAATCTGAAGGAGGCCGGTCTCAGATTCACCCAGTGCCAGCCACCCACAAGTGCAATACTTCTGAGTTCTCCAAGGCCCGCACACAGACACACCCCAGAGTTTTCATTAGAATCCAAGAAAAGGTTAAAACTAAGGGGAGGGCTGGAATGGGGGCTCAAGTCCCCGGCAATCCATTAGAAGGGGTAAACAAGATTATACCTTCTACTGTCTGCCCTCTCTCCCTAGCATCCTAGAAACAATGACAAATACACCAGCCAAGAGCCTTCAAGGACTAGAGGAACTAAAGTTTAAAAGAGTGAAGGCTACATTGTGTAAGATTGCATGTCAGAGCCAGAGAGGAGCCGACTCATCTAGAATTGGAAGGTCAGGGAGCCACTACCTGCTGTAGACGGGGCCACCCTGGCCTGGGGCAGTTATGTCAACCAGTCCAGATTGCAACTTAAACAGCCAGGAATTCCGGGATGGACAAGGTGAGAGGAACCTCCCCTGTTCAAGATAGTATACAACTAAAATTTCTAGCAATTCAGCTGTCGGTTCATAGAAAGTCACAGGCTCCTTTCACTGATAAGGAACTTCAGTCCCACAGAGAGAAGCAGTCCAGGCCTTGAGGGTGTGGCCCAGTGACTCAGAGAAGCCCCACTCCAAGGAGAAGCAACTGAAAGTGCTAAACAGAAGTGGAGTGCTCAGAACTCTGTCAAGCATCTGGAGAGTTTCCCTGAGAAAGCTGTCTTAAGCCTGGACTTTAAGGAGAAGCAGAAGTGAGCAAGGTGAAATGGGAGATTAACTGGATGTGCAAGGGGCCTGTGATGGGAAGGAATGCTGGGTTTGGGGGGTTTTTTTGGGTTGTTTTGTTTTGTTTTGTTTTAAGGAGGAGGATGTCCAGTTAGCCTTATTCAGAGAAGTAACCCGCAGAGAAGCTCCTGGATAGTGGGCTTTCTAGATCTTCCTGGGATTTTGGAAATTGTGAAGAAAACCAGGAAAATGGGTTTCAGGGGCACACATATTATCTTCTGTGCCTCACTTCAATTCTGTGTTTGAGGCTCCACATGAGGGAAGATGGCTTCTGGTACAGAACAGCCAGGTGCCAGAGATCCAGCAGTCCTTGAAAGCACGCCCTGCTGTGGCCAGCTGTGCAGTTACTCTGCTGCTGTGTCTGCATCTGCCTGATCCTCCTGTTGCTAAACCTTAGGGTCCAGACAGCCCCACACATGAGCCAGGACTGCTGACACCAGCCTCCTGGGGCATCCCGTGGCTCTCCAGAGAGTATGTGGCTCTATAAATCAGCAGACCTGCTGCCCCCTGTCTCTCCCTCCCTCCGTGTTCACTGTTCAATAATCTCATGGTACACATTTTCACTCTGGTGAAAAATGACTCATACAGGAGGCTAGGGAAATGGGTCAGTGGGTGAAATGCCGGATACCCAAGTTTGGAACCCCCAGCAGCTCTATAACAACCAAGCATGGCAGCACACACCCGTCAGCCCAGAGAAGAGGAGCCAGAGACAGGAGCTAACTGGCCAGGCAGATTAGCCTAGCCTAAGAGCTCCAGGCATGATGAGAGATCTGGCCTCAAAAACTGAGTTAGCCAGACATTGAAGAATACACCGCTGTCAACCTCTACCTGCACATGCCCACATATGCACATATATCTATGCATGCAGGAGCACACACCTATACATATATATACTACACAAATATCATGACTTGATCGGGGGTTTCGGTTTCTTGTAAGAATGCCATACTAAAATATGCTTACAAATTAGAGTGTTAACTTTACGTTACACTTTTATTTTATTATTAAAGAGGGCATCTGCCACAGCATACCAGTTGAGGTGAAAAGACAACCGCTATAATCAATTCTTTCCTCCGACCTCCCAGATATCAATCTTGGGTCAAGAGCTTGACAGCAGGCAGACTTACCTCATTTCAAAACAGTCTTACGGGTGGGGATTTAGCTCGGTGGTAGAGCACTTGCCTAGCAAGCCCAAGGCCCTGGGTTCGGTCCCCAGCTCCGAAAAAAAAAAAAGAAAGAAAAAAAAGGAAATCAAAACAGTCTTACATTCTTTTCTCTGGCCTATAAGTCAATTTTAAGACTTCAGGTGGACCATGGCCATGTGTTGGAAACAACACGGCTGAGGACTTGTCCATGTGCCCATATTCCTTGAAGCTCAGAGATTGGTCATCACCCATGGGCAGGCATAGTCACATCTTGTGGCTCAAAATATCACTATCTCCTTGTCCTGTGTGACCACACTGGCTCAGTACTTGCTGGTTCTGTGAGCCTTGGGATTGTGGCAGTGGCATTTTGAACTCCTGACTCATAGCCACAGATCTCCTGCCAGACCTCACACCTCTGCCAACTGGCTACAAGGCCCAGAGCTCCTGAAATCAGTAATGAATCTCATCCTCAGCTAATGTAACCACAGGGTGGTGAGCCAGGGCTGCAGTCCATCCGGAAACGCATAACCCAGCAGCCCGGCCGAACCATCAGCAGAAGCACAGACTAGCAGCTTCCCATTGAAGCAGAGGCTTGGCAGAATCAACGATCACCATAATAATATTAGCTTTAAATCTTGATTTTTTTTAAAAAAAAAAAAAGTTATTTTTCTCAGAGTCTAACTGTGTAGCCTTGGTCAACTTAAAACTCAAAATCTTCCTGTCTCAGCTTCCTAAATGCTGGGATTATAAGTGTGAGTACCAATCTGGATTAATTTCATGTTTGGGAGACAGGTTTGTATAGCCAAAGCTGCCCTCAAATTCACCCTCAAATACAACCAACTGTAGATGGCCTTGGACTCCCGATCCCACTACCTCTATCTCCTAAGTTCTAGGATTCTACACATGTACTATCATGCATTAGTACTTTTAATTTGAATGCCTTTACTATGCAAACCCAGGAGATAAAGTCAGCAAAAAGCTGTCCTGGTAGAGGTACAAGAAAGACCCATAAATCAACAGGAGGAAAACTGATGAAAATGGACAAGGAAATGGGGAGTCTATTCACAGACAGAGGCCTAAGCATAGCTGGATTGACAGCTGAAGGGGGAGGGACTCAGTATTGTAGCAGAGGCACTTGGTTGCTAGACCACTGACCCAGTTGCAGGTACAAACATCACTTCAGATGTACACTCTGGTACAGTGTCATGCATAAGTGTGACTTCCAGTTTACCAAAATAGAGGAGACTGAGAAATAATTAAAAGAAACAGTCAGAGGGCTGGGGAGATGAGCTCAATAGATATGAGTACTATTCTACAGGCATGGGGGGTCTGAGTATGAATCAAAATGTTGTTGTTGTTATGGTTACTGCTGCTGCTGCTGCTGCTGCTGTTTTAAAGCCAATCATGACCACACTGGCCTGTCACCCTAACGGGGAGGGGCGGAGGCAGACAGATCCAGATAGCTCCCTGACCCGTCATCCAATGTCAAAACCAAAAGCTCCTGGCTCAGTAAGAAACACTGTATCAAAACATGACACACAATGTCCTGATCTGGCTTCCATGTGCAAAATGAAGCAAAATTATTTACACTCGGTGAAGGATCTGGGAGGACTGAGTTTCTCTGCTTTGTTTGTATGTTTGAAATGTTGTCTGAAGTGAGATCGAGGTACTGGGAGAAGAGGCATCGGATTCACAGACCACTTTAAGAAGCAGTGACTGGGAGTGGCTACCCATCAGCGTACTAAGACAGCCATGTCTGTTTATGCCACCCTCAGACAACAGATGCCCTGTTTAGCACTCTCCATAAAGGTGAGTAGGGTTTTCCCCAGGTATTACAAATATACAAATATACTATTGAGTAGAGGATGGTGCATGCGGGCTACTGGTGTGCTCCGGGGGCTTGTGTGACCTGACTCTAGATGCAGACCAAGCTGTACTTCCCAGGACAACAGAAATGAACTCTGAGTGGGGCCAGGAACTGTTACAAAAGAAGTTGCCTGAAACTGATGGAGCTTGGATCTAGGTAGCCAGGCCATTTCTGGGACCTCAGTGTCCTTGAAAAATGCTACATTCTTTCACTGAGTCAGCCAGAGCTGTCCACAAGACCTTGGTAGCTGTCCAGCTCTGACAACGTTACCTGACTGCTCTTACTTTCTGCAAATTTCAAGCAAAGATCCACACAGCAAGGACCCAGATGAAGCAACAGTTTGCCAACACAGACATACTTGGTTCAGAATTTGGGGCTTTTACAAACAAGTATGGGGTACACTATTGCTCCCTACTCTCTTTACAAAGGCAGGCTCTGGACAGCAGAACAAGACAGGGAGTTCTGGAGAGCCTGAAGCTCAGAATGGAGGCAGATTTGGAATTTCAGAGAAGTCTAACGGACTTGTTTTCTCATTGCTGAGAAAGAACGTCTAGCAAACGCAAATTAAGGGGGCTGGAGAGATGGCTCAGTGGTTAGGAGCACTGACTGCTCTTCCAGAGGTCCTGAGTTCAAGTCCCAGCAACCACATGGTGGCTCACAACCATCTGTAATGGGATCCAATGCCCTCTTCTAATGCGTGTGAGGACAGTGACCATGTACTCATATACATAAAATAATCTTTTTTTTTAAAAGGCAACTTAAGGAAGGAAATGTGGGTTTTGGCTCAGTTTCAGGGTACACTCCACTGTGGTGGGGAAGATATTTGCTGGAGCTTGGGGCAGTCCATCACATTGCACCTCCAGTTAGGAAGCAGAGTGGGGTGAAAACTGATGAGAGGTCCCAGCCTGTTATGGGTAGTGCTATCCTTGGGCTGGTGGTCCCAGGATCTAGGGGAAGAAGACTGAGCAAGCCCTTGGTAGCAAGCCAGTAAGTACGCAGCACCCTTCCATGGCCTCTGCATCAGCTTCTGCCTCCTGGTTCTTGCCCTGTTTTAGTTCCTATCCGGACTTCTTTCAATGAACACACTACGACGTGGAAACATAAGTGAAACAAACTTTCCTCCCAACTTGCTTTTGGTCAGGGAGGCTCAACACAGCAATAGTAACCCTAAGTAGGACAATTGCTGCTGGAATGGCACGATCCCCATTTAGGACGGGTCTTCCAATCTCAACTACCCTAATCTAGACAATTTCTCAGACTCACCCCAAGATTCGTCTCTTAAGTGAAGCGAGAGATCCTGTCAAGTTGACTGTGTTTACCATCACCCCATGTCTGCTGGGATTGGTAGGTAAGATTCCCAGGGTGAGAGAGAGAGAGAGACAGAGAGACGGAAAGAGAGAGACAGAGACACAGAGAGATGCAGAATTTGTCTGAATATTGAATGTGTAGACCAAAGCTTAAGAGGCCTACCTGCCACAGAATACAAGAGGACCCTGCCCGAAGCGTTATCAGAGATGGCTCAGTGACAGAACATTCCTGCAACCAAAGTGGGAAGCTTCTCACCTTTGCAGAATTACAGCTCAGCAGTAATCGTAGGTTGCTTTGATCAGTAATAAAACTAGGAACCAATGTCAAGGCAATGAAGCTGAGCCCAGGGAACTTAAGTGCACCCTAAGACAAAGTCCAAAGATTATTACAGGATGCATGATGTCTGTGGTAGTTTGAATATGCCTGAATCCATGGGAAGTGGGATTATTAGGAAGAGGAGCTTTGATAGAGGAAGTGTGTCACTATGGAGACGGGACTTTGAGGACGTATTATATGCTTAAGTCCGGCCAATGTGATTTGAGCCTTCTGGTTGCCTTTGGACCAAGACACAGAACTCTCATCCTTCTTTTCCAGGACCATGTGTGCTTGCACACTGCCATGCTTCCTGCCATGATGATAATAGACTAAACCTCTGAAACTGTAAGCTAGCCCAATTTAATGTTGTCCTTTATTAGAGTTGCCTTGGTCATGGTGTCTCCTCACAGCAATAAAACCATAACTAATACAATTTCTAACACCCAACATTATAAACTTCATAAAGTCAATTATCTGCTTTTAAAAGTACTTGAAGTTCTAGCCAGAGCAATCTGAAAGGAGGTCAAAGGGATACAAATTGGAAGGGAAGAAATCAGAATATCACTATTTGCAGATAATATGATAGTGTACTTAAGCGACCCCAAAAGTTAAACCAGTGAACTAATTAACCTGATAAATAACTTCAGCAAAGTGTCAGGGTATAAAATTAACTCAAACAAATGAGTAGCCTTCCTCTACTCAAAGGATAAACAGGCTGAGAAAGAAATTAAGGAAATGACACCCTTCACAATAGTCCCAAATAATATAAAATATCTTGGTGTGACTTTAACCAAGCAAGTGAAAGATCTGTATGACAAGAACTTCAAGTCTCTGAAGAAAGAAATTGAGGAAGATCTCAGAAGATGGAAAGATCCTCCATGCTCATGGATTGGCAGGATTAATATAGTAAAGATGGCCATTTTGCCAAAAGCAATCTACAGATTCAATGCAATCCCCATCAAAATTCCTACTCAATTCTTTATAGAGATAGAAAGAGAAATTTGCAAATTCATTTGGAATAACAAAACCCCAAGATATCAAAACTATACTCAATAATAAAAGAACTTCTGGGGGAAATCACCATCCCTGACTTCAAGCAGTATTACAGAACAATAGTCATAAAAACTGTATGGTATTGGTACAGAGACAGGCAGATAAATCAGTGGAACAGAATTGAAGACCCAAAAATGAACCCACACACCTAAGTCACTTGGGCACTGGGGAAAATTTCCTGAACAAAACACCAATGGCTTATGCTCTAAGATCAAGAATCGACAAATGAGACCTCATAAAACTGCAAAGTTTTTGTAAAGCAAAAGACACTGTCATTAGGATAAAACAGCAACCAACAGATTGGGAAAAGATCTTTACCAATCCTACATCTGATAGAGGGCTAATATCCAAAATAAACAAAGAACTCAACAAGTTAGACACAAGAGAGCCAAATAACCCTATTAAAAATGGGGTACAGAGCTAAACAAAACATTCTCAGTAGAGGATTATCGAATGGCCAAAAAGCACCTAAAGAAATGTTCAACATCCTTAGTCATCAGGGAAGTGCAAATCAAAACAACCCTGAGATTCCCACTCACACCAGTCAGAATAGCTAAGATCAAAAACTCAGGTGACAGCAGATGCTGGCGAGGATGTGGAGAAAGAGGAACACTCTTCCATTGTTGGTGGGATTGCAGACTTGTATAACCACTCTGGAAATCACCCTGGAGGTTCCTCAGAAAATTGGACATTTCACTACCTGAGGACCCAGCTATACCTCTCTTGGGCATATACCCAAAAGATGCTCCAACATACAGCAAAGACACGTGCTCAACTATGTTCATAGCAGCCTTATTTATAATAGCCAGAAGCTGGAAAGAACCCAGATGCCCTTCAACAGAGGAATGGATTCAAAAAATGTGGTACATCTACACAATGGAGTACTACTCAGCTATCAAAAACAATGACTTCATGACATTTATAGGCAAATGGAATGAACTAGAAATTATCCTGAGTGAGGTTACACAATCACAGAAGAACACACTTGGTATGTACTCATTGATAAGTGGATATTAGCCCAAAAGCTCAAACTACCAAGATGTGATCCACAGACCACAGGAAGCTCAAGAATAAGGATGACCAAAATGCGGATGCTCCCACTCCTTCTTAAAAGGGGGAAGGAAATACCCATAGGAGGGGATATGGAAGCAAAGTTTAGAGCAGAGATTCAAGCAATGCCCATTCAGAGCCTGACTCACATGTGGCCCATATATATACAGTCACCAAAACTAGGTAAGATTGATGAAGCAAGAAAATGCATGCAGAAAGGGACCAGATATAGATCTCTCCTGAGAGACACATACAGAGCATGTCCAATACAGAGGTCAATGCTAGCAGCAAACCACCGAACTGGGAATAGAACCCCCTTGGGGGGAATTAGAGGAAGGATTGAAAGAGTTGAAGGAGCTTGCAACCCCATAAGAGCAACAATGCCAACCAACCAGAGCTTCCAGAGACTAAACCACTACTGAAAGACTATACATGGACTGACCCAGGGCTCCAACTGCATATGTAGCAGAGAATAGCCATGTTGGGGCACCAGGGGAAGGGAAAGCCCTTGGTCCTGCCAAGGTTGGACTCCCAGCACAGGGGAATGTGGGGGGCAATAAGGGGGATGTATAGGAGGAATATTCATATGGGTGAGGGGGAGGGGAGGGAAGGGAATGGGGGCTTATGGACAGGAAACTGGGAAGGGGATAACGTTTGAAATGTAAGTAAAGAAATATATCTAATAAAAAAAGTTATCCACCATGAAACAAATGCAGAAATTAAAGAGGTCTGGGATTTGTCAGACAGAAAAGACCTAAAATCCACATTACCCATAAGCTCTATGGACCCCCAAAGAGAAACCGTTACACAGTATGGTCATTAATGGAAGCTGTATTGACAGCAGATGAGAGTCAGAGGTCAACTTCAACTTCTAGCTGCTGAATCTTGGAGCCTAGCCAAGTCCATAGATTCGGGATGTGGGTGGCAAGCTCTGCTCAGAGAGGGATTATGCTTTCCAGTGGGCAGGAAACAGGTCAGCTAGACTACAGTGGGAGGAGACAATGGGCCCCTGTTGTAAGTGATGGTCCTCTGAGGCAGCAACTGGCAGGATGGGGAGTTCAGATTCAGCCTCTTTTGGAGGAAGTACCCCAGTTGGGTCTGTTGACTGTTTAAATTCCTTCACAGATAATTGGGAAGGTCACAAGACTCTCACCTCAGTACCCAGCATCTGCTCTGCCCTAATCACACATGGCCTTGGGAGGGACTTGGCAAGACTGTATGAGTGTGGGGCTGGGGGTGGGTGGTCTCCATCTATGTGGCTATGGGAAAGCCATCATATCATCCCTGCTGGGTAAAGGTTTTCTGATGAAGCCTTTTGGTTGAGAAACACCTACACCCCTGTAAGTAACCCAATAAACTCATTGTTTCCCTGGATTGAACTTTGATGGAATTGTGCCTTAGCTTGTCCTTAGGACCTTAAACTGAGGGATAGACATTACTTCCCCCAGGGAAGGAATTTAAGTAACACCCACACATTTAGGTGAACCTTAAGAAAGGGTGTTGAGTAGCAAACTTGCCCGTGCCCAGTTGGTTTCGGGGAGTGCTAAGCAAATGCTCTACTTCTGTGCCAAACTTTTAGTTCTATGTGTTTCCTTTTCACCTGTGCTTCTAGGAAAGTCTGTGGAAAGAGAAGGAATTCAAGGAATGATAAGGAGAATTACAAATGCCTGGGGGCACATATTTAGAACAGATAGCACCACAGTACAAAGTCACCAAGGCAGCAAAAAGCATGGAGATTCTTGGATCAAAGAAGGATGCTGCAGAGCTGAGAAGGACTGGATATAGGGAGAGGAGCTGAGGACATGGTAAGCAGCAGGCAACTAGACCTTAATCCTCTCCTGTGTGTGACCTTCGGCAGCCCTCCTTTACATAATCTCACCTAAAAGAAGACCAGACCTTACACTGCTATATTGTTATACATTACTACTCACCGATATATGTGGTTTTATATACATATATACTGAGTTCCAACAGTAGTCCTTGAGACTACCATTTCCCATAGATAGATAGATAGATAGATAGATAGATAGATAGATAGATAGATAGATAGATAGATAGATAGATAGATAGATAGATCACAGAATGTATTTCTCTATTGTTTGTTACTGAGCCCAGTGGATGGGACTTGGGCAGGAGGACTCCCTCCCTCCCACTATTTGACCTCCCCTCAGGTGACTTTTCTCTAACACTGAAAGTGCTTATTTCCAACTACAGTGGTGTGGACAAGGTGGTGAAGCAGTAGCCAGGATCTTTCGCCATGAGAGGTCTGATGTTGTTGCTAAGTTCCTACATTGGAAGCTCCCAGTAAAGGTGAAGGTGGAAGGATCCCAGTGCTAGGGCAGGACAGGAAAATTGGGGTCAAGCTGTAGTCTCAGGGAGTGTGGAGTCCCAGTCAAACATGTTGGGACTCAATCATCCCCCCAGGCCAGAGTCTCCTTGGCCAGCTCAGGTCCAACCTTCAGGGGTGATCTTTAGTAATCATATGGGACTACCATTTGCCAAGGAAATTAAATAATCTCAAATTGACTTTCTAAGAAGATGATATCAAAGTGTGTATGCGTGAGAGTACATGTGTATTCACACAAATTCATGTCTGTGTCTGCAAGTATACATATGTGCAGCACATCCTTCTGGAGAGAGGACAGTCTTGAGTGTCAATCCTCAAGCGCCTTTTACTTTTCATTTGAGACACGGTCTTTCATGGCCTTGAACTTTGCCCCATGATGACCATAGCCTTGCTCACAGACTAGTTCACCAGGCCTTCAAGCTTCTAGGGATCTGCCTATCTCTGCCTCCTACCTTTCCAGTCACTGAGGCTACATGTGTGCTGTGCCATCCCCAGCCATTTATGGGTTCTAAGAACACAGTTAGGGTTCCCATGCTTGTCAGGCAAATGTTTCACTGGCTAAGCTACATCACAGCCCAGAAAGAATTCAGTTTTTGTTTTGTTGAAGAAATGTCACTGAGTCCTGTTCTGGAAGAAGGTACTATGTCCGTGTGAGTCTCATTTTGAAGCCTGAAAAGGCCACAGGGAGCCATGAAATGAATATGGTAGTGTCTATGCTCACTCCAGTATAGGGCACACATGGTTCCTGGAGTTTTTGTTGCCTCTTTGTTTTCCAGAAGTAGTTGTTTCCTAAAGTATCAAGAACATGAGACAGAGGAGATTTTAGCTGACAAAAGAAAATGATCCTCTGGGCGGACTTCTGGTTTTGCTTTTGTTTCAAATCTTTTCATTGCAGAATACTGTGCTGCTTCATTTTTGGTCAGCTCGACATGAGCCAAAGTCATCTGGGCAGATAGAATTTCAGTTTTAAAAATGTCTCCATCAGATTGCTTGTTGGCGATTAGTAGAGCATTTAATTGGTTCCCTGTGTTAACTCTTGATTAGTGGTTAATTGTACCAGCCACGGGCAGGTGGTCCTAGAGAATAAGAGGATATGCTGAGTATGCCACAGAGATCTAACCAGTAAGCAGCGTTCCTCTGTGGCCTCTGCTCAGTTCTTGCTGACTTTCCTTCATGACAAACTGTCAGTCGAAAGGTGAAATGAACCAACTCCTCACCAAGTTGTTTTTGATCATTATTTTGTCACAGAAGTAGAAAGTAAATTAGAATAAATGCTAAATGTAGAAACTGTCACAAGTCAAATCTTAGAGAATTTAACAAAACAAATACAGCAAAATTCAGAACTGCAACTCTGCCAGCCACTCCCAGAAGGCTCTCCTACATACCTGTGCCAGTCACTGGTCCCTATAAGCATCATGGGATGATGCATTTGGTGAAGAATTTAGGCTGACTTTTCATCTCCAGTGTCATCTTTTTCATGTAAGGAGCTTGTCCTGCCACCCTCCAGATATGGTCCATTCATTATGAAGATGTTATAAAGTTATGGGTTTACACTAAATGGTCCTTTGCTTTTGTTATTGTTTGATGGTTCTGGGGATTGAACCCATGACCTTGGGCATGTTAAGCAAGTGACATAGACTCAATGAATTTGTCCAGGTGGGCCTTGAACTTATGATCTCTTGCTTCAGCCTCCTGAGTAGTTGGAACCCCAGAACCTGTGTCACCACAGGCCTAGTTCTTCACAAAGTACTAGTGTGGTTGGTACTCCTGGCTCTATCTTTCATGAGTGGAAGGCAGTTCACTTTGGTTCCTGGCTTTTTGAGATGTGATGTTAGCAGTCTTTTGAAGCTTGGCCAGCTTCCATATAAGCTGGCATTAAATGGTATTACAGGTCATTTTTTAACCGAAGGCTCAGAGTCAGTCACTTCTCAATAAAACATTAATGTCTTTTAGTGAGCTGCTGTATTTTAAGATGATCCTGTGAACACCAAGGAAGCTTGTTACTATTGGATTTTTATTTTGAGGTGCAGGGGATGGGCCCCAGGCATGATATGTGCTAGGCAAATGCCCTGTCACTAAGCTCATCCAGGCCTTGGATGAGTTATTGTTTCTAGGCCTTCTTAGTAGCTATACTGGGAAGATACCTTTCTTATATTATCATTGACCATCTTACTCAAGTGTTAGGTGGCAGAATGTGCAAAGGTATCTGCTTCAGCTCATTGTTGTTATCCCTGTGCTTCAGTGTATTTATTTATTTTTGATACTGATAGTTCTTATGTCCAAGGACCTGGGAGACAAAATAATTTAATACACTGCATGTAATATGGCTAGTTCTGTTCCCCAGCTCAGTGGGATTTAGAATTAGTCCATAGACAGACCTCTGGAGATGTCTGTGAGAACATTTCTAAGAAGGAGTTACAGCAGGGAGAAGGTACACCCTCAAAATGGGCACCACTTTCCATTGGAAAGGCCAGACAGAAACAACGAGTTCCAAGAAAAGAGCAAAGCTACCTGGCTAGCTTTGCCTCTCTTTCCTGAGTGACCATATCTGTCACTGCTGGTGCTGCCATGGCTAACACCCTCTGTTGCCCTCATTCTCTCCTGGACCCCTCCAGAAGAGCTGATGGCAACACTATTCTTGTAAGTTTACAATGATGTATTTGAATATTTGAAAGCAGTTTTGCTGGGTATAAAAATCCGTAGCTTCATACGTCTTCCTACCTGCTGGTCAAGGATGTATTTCTGTGTTAAGATATATTTCTATGTTAATTTTCCTTCACAAACAAACTTTCTTCTAAGACTACTGGAGTATTTTAAAGATATGTAATCTTATGAGTATGGTCATTAAATAATTTTTCATATTCATAAGTATAAAATATTTCTGGCTTTCTTCTTCTTGAAATTAAGTGCATTCTAACTTTACCTAGCAGGAAACATGACAGGTAATACTCTCTCAGGTAATTCTCTGTCAGGATCAATGAACTGCCCTTCCCTTATAAGCCTTTAAGATTTTTTTTCTAGATGCTCAAAGCTTTGTCTTTGTGTTTTCAACTCAGTGATTTCACCAGCCAGTGCTTTTCTGCTGGTCATTAGAGGCAATAGTCTCTGATGGGCAGCACACCCTCTCAATAAACATTTGAATATGTCTCTTGTTTATTCCAGGGACTTATTTTTCTTGAATTATGTTTTTTTTCTTTTTTTTCTTTTCTTTTATTGGATATTCTCTTTTTTTATTATTATTATTAACTTGAGTATTTCTTATATACATTTCGAGTGTTATTCCCTTTCCCGGTTTCCGGGCAAATATCCCCCTCCCCCCTCCCCTTCCTTATGGGTGTTCCCCTCCCAACCCTCCCCCCATTGCTGCCCTCTCCCCAACAGTCTAGTTCACTAGGGGTTCAGTCTTAGCAGGACCCAGGGCTTCCCCTTCCACTGGTGCTCTTACTAGGATATTCATTGCTACCTATGAGGTCAGAGTCCAGGGTCAGTCCATGTATAGTCTTTGGGTAGTGGCTTAGTCCCCGGAAGCTCTGGTTGGTTGGCATTGCTGTACATATGGGGTCTTGAGCTCCTTCAAGCTCTTCCAGTTCTTTCTCTGATTCCTTCAACAGGGGTCCTGTTCTCAGTTCAGTGGTTTCCTGCTGGCATACGCCTCTGTATTTGCTGTATTCTGGCTGTGTCTCTCAGGAGCGATCTGCATTCACATTTTGATCATCCGTCTTGAGTTTCATTTGTTCTAGGCATCTAGGGTAATTCAAGCATTTGGGCTAATAGCCACTTATCAATGAGTACATACCATGTATGTCTTTCTGTGATTGGGTTAGCTCACTCAGGATGATAGTTTCCAGTTCCAACCATTTGCCTACGAATTTCACAAAGTCATTGTTTTTGATGGCTGAGTAATATTCCATTGTGTAGATGTACCACATTTTCTGTATCCATTCCTCTGTTGAAGGGCATCTGGGTTCTTTCCAGCTTCTGGCTATTATGAATAAGGCTGCGATGAACATAGTGGAGCACGTGTCTTTTTTATATGTTGGGGCATCTTTTGGGTATATGCCCAAGAGAGGTATAGCTGATCCTCAGGCAGTTCAATGTCCAATTTTCTGAGGAACCTCCAGACTGATTTCCAGAATGGTTGTAGCAGTCTGCAACCCCACCAACAATGGAGGAGTGTTCCCCTTTCTCCACATCCTCGCCAGCATTTGCTGTCACCTGAGTTTTTGATCTTAGCCATTCTCACTGGTGTGAGGTGAAATCTCAGGGTTGTTTTGATTTGCATTTCCTTATGACTAACGATGTTGAACATTTCTTTAGGTGTTTCTCAGCCATTCGGCATTCCTCAGCTGTGAATTCTCTGTTTAGCTCTGAACCCCATTTTTTAATAGGGTTATTTGTCTCCCTGCTGTCTAACTTCTTCAGTTCTTTGTATATTTTGGATATAAGCCCTCTATCTGTTGTAGGATTGGTAAAGATCTTTTCCCAATCTGTTGGTTGCCGTTTTGTCCTAACCACAGTGTCCTTTGCCTTACAGAAGCTTTGCAGTTTTATGAGATCCCATTTGTCGATTCTTGATCTTAGAGCATAAGCCATGGGTGTTTTGTTCAGGAAATTTTTTCCAGTGCCCATGTGTTCCAAATGCTTCCCTAGTTTTTCTTCTATTAGTTTGAGTGTATCTGGTTTGATGTGGAGGTCCTTGATCCACTTGGACTTAAGCTTTGTACAGGGTGATAAGCATGGATCGATCTGCATTCTTCTACATGTTGACCTCCAGTTGAACCAGCACCATTTGCTGAAAATGCTATCTTTTTTTCCATTGGATGGTTTTGGCTCCTTTGTCAAAAATCAAGTGCCCATAGGTGTGTGGGTTCATTTCTGGGTCTTCAATTCGGTTCCATTGGTCTATCTGTCTGTCTCTGTACCAATACCATGCAGTTTTTATCACTATTGCTCTGTAATACTGCTTGAGATCTGGGATAGTAATTCCCCCTGAAGTCCTTTTATTGTTGAGGATAAATTTAGCTATCCTGGGATTTTTGTTATTCCAGATGAATTTGCAGATTGTTCTGTCTAACTCTTTGAAGAATTGGATTGGTATTTTGATGGGGATTGCATTGAATCTGTAGATCGCTTTTTGGTAGAATGGCCATTTTTACTATATTAATCCTGCCAATCCATGAGCATGGGAGATCTTTCCATCTTCTGAGATCTTCTTCAATTTCTTTCTTCAGAGTCTTGAAGTTCCTATTGTACAGATCTTTCCCTTGCTTGGTTAAAGTCACACCGAGGTACTTTTAAATTATTTGGATCTATTATGAAGGGTGTCATTTCCTAATTTCTTTCTCGCCTGTTTCTCTTTTGTGTAGAGGAAGGCTACTGATTTATTTGAGTTAATTTTATACCCAGCTACTTTGCTGAAGTTGTCTATCAGCTTTAGTAGTTCTCTGGTGGAACTTTTGGGATCACTTAAATATACTATCATATCATCTGCAAATAGTGATATTTTGACTTCTTCTTTTCCGATCTGTATCCCCTTGACCTCCTTTTGTTGTCTGATTGCTCTGGCTAGAACTTCAAGAACTATATTGAATAAGTAGGGAGAGAGTGGGCAGCCTTGTCTAGTCCCTGATTTTAGTGGGATTGCTTCAAGTTTCTCTCCATTTAGTTTAATGTTAGCAACTGGTTTGCTGTATATGGCTTTTACTATGTTTAGGTATGGGCCTTGAATTCCTATTCTTTCCAGGACTTTTATCATGAAGGGGTGTTGAATTTTGTCAAATGCTTTCTCAGCATCTAATGAAATGATCATGTGGTTTTGTTCTTTCAGTTTGTTTATATAATGGATCACGTTGATGGTTTTCCGATATTAAACCATCCCTGCATGCCTGGGATGAAGCCTACTTGATCATGGTGAATGATTGTTTTGATGTGCTCTTGGATTCGGTTTGCCAGAATTTTATTGAGTATTTTTGCATCGATATTCATAAGGGAAATTGGTCTGAAGTTCTCTTTCTTTGTTGGGTCTTTGTGTGGTTTAGGTATAAGAGTAATTGTGGCTTCATAGAAGGAATTCGGTAGTGCTCCATCTGTTTCAATTTTGTGGAATAATTTGGATAATATTGGTACGAGGTCTTCTATGAAGGTCTGATAGAATTCTGCACTAAACCCGTCTGGACCTGGGCTCTTTTTGGTTGGGAGACCTTTAATGACTTCTTCTATTTCCTTAGGAGTTATGGGGTTGTTTAACTGGTTTATCTGTTCCTGATTTAACTTCGGTACCTGGTATCTGTCTAGGAAATTGTCCATTTCCTGCAGATTTTCAAGTTTTGTTGAATATAGGCTTTTATAGTAAGATCTGATGATTTTTTGAATTTCCTCTGAATCTGTAGTTATGTCTCCCTTTTCATTTCTGATTTTGTTAATTTGGACACACTCTCTGTGTCCTCTCGTTAGTCTGGCTAAGGGTTTATCTATCTTGTTGATTTTCTCAAAGAACCAACTTTTGGTTCTGTTGATTCTTTCTATGGTCCTTTTTGTTTCTACTTGGTTGATTTCGGCTCTGAGTTTGATTATTTCCTGCCTTCTACTCCTCCTGGGTGTATTTGCTTCTTTTTGTTCTAGAGCTTTTAGGTGTGCTGTCAAGCTGCTGACATATGCTCTTTCCTGTTTCTTTCTGCAGGCCCTCAGAGCTATGAGTTTTCCTCTTAGCACAGCTTTCATTGTGTCCCATAAGTTTGGGTATGTTGTATCTTCATTTTCATTAAATTCTAAAAAGTTTTTAATTTCTTTCTTTATTTCTTCCTTGACCAGGTTATCATTGAGTAGAGCATTGTTCAATTTCCACGTATATGTGGGCATTCTTCCCTTATTGTTATTGAAGACCAGTTTTAGGCCGTGGTGGTCTGATAGCACGCATGGGATTATTTCTATCTTTCTGTACCTGTTGAGGCCCATTTTTTGACCAATTATATGGTCAATTTTGGAGAAAGTACCATGAGGAGCTGAGAAGAAGGTATATCCTTTTGCTTTAGGATAGAATGTTCTATAAATATCTGTTAAGTCCATTTGGCTCATGACTTCTCTTAGTCTTTCTACGTCTCTGTTTAATTTCTGTTTCCATGATCTGTCCATTGATGAGAGTGGGGTGTTGAAATCTCCTACTATTATTGTGTGAGGTGTAATGTGTGTTTTGAGCTTTAGCAAGGTTTCTTTTACGTATGTAGGTGCCCTTGTATTTGGGGCATAGATATTTAGGATTGAGAGTTCATCTTGGTGGATTTTTCCTTTGATGAATATGAAGTGTCCTTCCTTATCTTTTTTGATGACTTTTAGTTGAAAATTGACTTTATTTGATATTAGAATGGCTACTCCAGCTTGCTTCTTCCGACCATTTGCTTGGAAAGTTGTTTCCCAGCCTTTCACTCTGAGGTAGTGTCTGTCTTTGTCACTGAGGTGTGTTTCCTGTAGGCAGCAGAATGCAGGGTCCTCGTTGCGTATCCAGTTTGTTAATCTATGTCTTTTTATTGGGGAGTTGAGGCCATTGATGTTGAGAGATATTAAGGAATAGTGATTATTGCTTCCTGTTGTATTCATATTTGGATGTGAGGTTATGTTTGTGTGCTTTTCTTCTCTTTGTTTTGTTGCCAAGACGATTAGTTTCTTGCTTCTTCTAGGGTATAGCTTGCCTCCTTATGTTGGGCTTTACCATTTATTATCCTTTGTAGTGCTGGATTTGTAGAAAGATATTGTGTAAATTTGGTTTTGTCATGGAATATCTTGGTTTCTCCATCTATGTTAATTGAGAGTTTTGCAGGATACAGTAGCCTGGGCTGGCATTTGTGTTCTCTTAGGGTCTGTATGACATCTGTCCAGGATCTTCTGGCCTTCATAGTTTCTGGCGAAAAGTCTGGTGTGATTCTGATAGGTCTGCCTTTATATGTTACTTGACCTTTTTCCCTTACTGCTTTTAATATTCTTTCTTTATTTTGTGCGTTTGGTGTTTTGACTATTATGTGACGGGAGGTGTTTCTTTTCTGGTCCAATCTATTTGGAGTTCTGTGGAGGCTTCTTGTATGCCTATGGGTATCTCTTTTTTAGGTTAGGGAAGTTTTCTTCTATGATTTTGTTGAAGATATTTACTGGTCCTTTGAGCTGGGAGTCTTCACTCTCTTCTATACCTATTATCCTTAGGTTTGATCTTCTCATTGAGTCCTGGATTTCCTGTATGTTTTGGACCAGTAGCTTTTTCCGCTTTACATTATCTTTGACAGTTGAGTCAATGATTTCTATGGAATCTTCTGCTCCTGAGATTCTCTCTTCCATCTCTTGTATTCTGTTGGTGATGCTTGTATCTACAGCTCCTTGTCTCTTCTTTTGGTTTTCTATATCCAGGGTTGTTTCCATGTGTTCTTTCTTGATTGCTTCTATTTCCATTTTTAATTCCTTCAACTGTTTGATTGTGTTTTCCTGGAATTCTTTCAGGGATTTTTTGTGACTCTCTCTATGGGCTTCTACTTGTTTATTTATGTTTTCCTGGAATTCTTTTTGGAATTTCTTCGATTCCTCTCTGTAGGCTTCTACTTGTTTGTTTATGTTTTCCTGTGTTTCTCTAAGGGAGTTCTTCATGTCTTTCTTGAAGTCCTCCAACATCATGATCAAATATGATTTTGAGACTAGATCTTGCTTTTCTGGTGTGTTTGGATATTCCGTGTTTGCTTTGGTGGGAGAATTGGGCTCCGATGATGCCATGTAGTCTTGGTTTCTGTTGCTTGGGTTCCTGCGCTTGCCTCTCGCCATCAGATTATCTCTAGTGTTACTTTGTTCTGCTATTTCTGACAGTGGCTAGACTGTCTTATAAGCCTGTGTTTCAGGAGTGCTGTAGACCTGTTTTCCTGTTTTCTTTCAGCCAGTTATGGGGACAGAGTGTTCTGCTTTCGGGCACGTAGTTTTTCTTCTCTACAGGTCTTCAGCTGTTCCTGTGAGCCTGTGTCTTGAGTTCACCAGGCAAGTCGTTTGTAGCAGAAAAGTTTGTCTTACCTGTGGTCCCCAGGCTCAAGTTTGCTCGCGGGGTGTTGCCTATGAGCTCTCCACGGCCTCAGCAGCCAGGAAGATCTGCGCCGCCCCTTCTGGGAGGTTTGGTGCACCAGGGTTCCAGATAGCTTTTGTTTTCCTCTGGGGTCAGTACTGTGTGCAGCGTGCAGTCTCTTCTGGTTTCCCAGGCGTGTCCGCCTCTCTGAAGGTTTAGCTCTCCCTCCCACGGGACTTGCATGCGAAGAACTGGTTATCCAGTCTGTCCCTTCAGGTGCGGTGTATCAGACGCAGTGCATCTGCTGCTCCTGGGCCCTCCTCTACGGGTACCCAGAGGCCGTATACAGTTTCCTCCTGGGCCAGGGATGTGGGCAGGGGTGGGCAGCGTTGGTGGTCTCCTCCGCTCTGCTGCCTCAGGAGAGCCCGCCCCTTGAATTATGTTTTTAATACTTGAGATTTCATGGTCTCCTTTGAGGATTCTTGCTATCTGTATGTTTAATTTTTTTTTTGCTGTTTTTTGCCCATTTTCAAAATTTGTTTTTTTTTTCCTCAAACAATTCTTAATACTTCTTTATTATTTTCAATTTAAAACCATTTTCTTCTTTGGATCTGTCACTCCTTTCTGGGCATTCTCTTGTGTTACTCATCCTTGAATTTCTTGCTCCTCTTGACTTAGCCTGAGATGTGAGATAAACACCTCTGTGTTTTCTAACTCTCTTATGTACTCTGCCATCTCATCCTGAACTCTCCTAAATGATCAAACTGTGGGTTGTATCATTTAACTAATTTTTATGCCTTTTTTAGTTCTAAACTGCCTTGTGTTCATACCTTGCTGCCCTCCAGGGATAAACCATGAGGTTATTTACTATGCTCTTTTTATTTATTTTTAATACTGGTAGTTTTTATGCCTAAGGACATGGGGGAACAAAAGAATTTAAAACATTGTCATGATATCACTAGTAGCTTGGTGGGATTTAGAATTAGCCCCAGAGACAGAACTCTGGAGATAACTGTGAGATCATTTCTAAGGTAGATTCACAGTACACCCCGCTTTTTCTTGTGATTCATGGTCTTTGTGTGGAATTTGGTGTTTAGACTTGTTTGGTATTTGTTGAGTATACTTTTTTAGTGAACTTCGTGTTGCCCAAACTTTGCAGTTAGTGATCAGAAAAACTGTTCTACTTCCAGATCTTCCCCTTGACTTTTCTGTTTACATGCTCATTTTTTATTTTGCTTTGTTTTTGAGACAGGGTCTTGCTACATGTGTAGCTCAGTCCAGCCATAAACCTCTGAGCCACCTACCCTACTGTTGGGGGTTCTGAAATTACACTCAGTTTGTTTTTGTATGTTGTTAAGACACACTGTAACATGCTTACTGAACCTCACAGATCTACACCCATCCCTCATATACATCAGGATGGTTTTGACTTCTCTGTTTTTCTACTATTCCTATCAATTCTCATTCTATTCCCTAATATTTCTCTTCTGCTCAGCCCCTGGGTCAACAGAACACTCAAGAAGAGGAGTTTTAAATGTGTCCAGCTCCTCTGATCCTCTTTCCATGGACCCCTTGTGCAGTCCTTCTAGACTGTATGTGCTACTCTCAGAATTTCACAAACTCCTAGGCTGAGAAGATTTCTCAATCAGTAAGATTCTTCCAATGCAAGTGCTAAGACCTGAGTTTGGATCTCCAGCATGCAAATAATGAGTTGCTTTCGTGTCTATGATCTTGGTGCTGAAAAGACCAGAACAGGCAGATTCCTGGAGCCTTCTGGGTAAGCTCTAGTTTCAGTGAAAAACGTTTTCTCAAAAGTGTGTTGGAAAGTGACTGAGGAAGTTATAACCCACACATACATACATACACACACACACACACACACACACACACACACACACACACACACACACACACACACACTGTGAGAGAGACAGAGACAGAGACAGAGAGAGACAGAGAGAGAGATCCTGAAACTTACTTTACACTTGTTTACTGAAATGGTCTAGTCCTTCCAAGGTTGCACTAGGGTGATAGGCAGCTGGTGCCACAAATGCTGTCACTGTTGTTTGCCGTTACAGTGGGTCGGGCAGCAATGACTATATCTTAGGTGCTCAAGCAGAAGCTGACAGTGCTTGGCAACTGTGCTTTCTCTGAAAATTAATAGTTTATAACACGGTTGAGTGGATATCTAGATAAATAGCAGGTTGGCTGTCTCTGTAATTACATTATGAGCTGAAAGGAGTGATCAGTGTTTGTTTTGAGATCACACATTAATTCGAAAAAAATTGACTTGATTATAATTTAGGTCTAATTAATCATTTTTTAGTTTTCATTAATATTAATAATAAATATTTAATCCTGATAGTAAATGAGCAAAAGAGAAAAATTTTAAATCTTAGACAGGTCTGTTAATCTCACCATTAAAATAGAAGTGAACTGAAAGATCATTTTAAAACTCATTCTACATCTTTTAAAGACTGATTTATGTTTAAAAATTAATCTTTAAAAAGAATCAAAAAGTCACACTTTGTGGCACTTGGATAAAATCGTATCATGAATCACATCTGTTCACAGCGAAGGCAAACACTGTGGAAAGAAACGCAGATTTTGTGGACTGAAAGATGTCTTATTTTTGGCGTTTTGTTTTTGTTTGGATTTTTGTTGTTGCTGTTGTTGTTGTTTCTGTTTTTGTTTTTGTGGGTTTTTTTTTTTTTGTGACTGAACTGGGGTTGTGGGAGACTTCAAATGAAAACAATTAGCCATGTCAGAGCAATGTGACTTATTGTAAATGGTACCTCAAATGGTCAGATGGTTCACCATCCTGTGTGAATTTCCCTGCACCAGCCAATGTTCCAGGGGCCCTGCAGCTCCTTGTTTTGAGCCCTTGCCCCCCCCCACTTCCACCCTTACCTCCCAGCTTTAGCAATGAAGCAAACCTCCATATAGATGGGTACAATTTGAAGGTGGGGTAGACAGTAATTGCCTGAGGGGCAAGCTTGAACCAATGCAGAACAGCCTGGAGTAAAGGTTGAGATTCTGGAGGTTCATGCAAGAGATGAAAGCTGGCTGTGTGGGATGTGGGCGGGGAGCTAGGCAGGGAGACACTCACTAGGAAGAGAACTGGTGAGTGAGAGAGAAAGGAGCTGAGAAAAAGCACAGTGCTTGCAGAGCCCAGTGGATGATGGGAAAGAAGGAGAAATGAGATGAGAATAGACAGGTGGAGCTTTCACATGCTAGGCACGCCCTCTGCTACTGAGCCCAAACTCCAGCTCTTTTTTTTTTTTTTTTTTTTTTTTCTTTTTTTTTTTTTTTTTTTTTTTTTTTGCGAGGTGGGTTGGGAGGGAGGAGGATAAGATATATGCAGGGTCTCATGTATCATCATACTCACTTCAGAGCCAAGTATTACTTTGAACTTCTGATCCTTATGCCTTCCAAGCCCTGGGAATACAGGCATGTGCCGCCACATTCCTTTATGTGGTGCACAGGATTCAGTCGGAGGCTTCATGCATGCTAGGCAAGCACTTTATCTGTTGAGCTACACCTTGGCCCTATTTTCTATTTTTACTTTGAGAAAAGGTCTTTAAGTTATCCAGACTAGCCTCAGACTTGTTCCTAGCTCAGGGAGGTCTTCTACTTGAGGTTCTTCCAACCCCGTGTTCCTGAGTAAATACAATGAAGGGCCTGGACCCAGAGCAGAGTAAAAAAATCTTACCTCTCAGAGTTCTATTGGGTATCACACGGTAAAAGCTCCTGAAAAGAAAAGCCTTCACCCCATTTGTTATGCTCTGCCCCCAAAGAGTATTCATGGAACAGCTACAGCTGTTCAGCCGTACAGGCGTGTTAAGTGCTTGTTTGACAGTTCTGGGGTTTGAGCCCAGGGTCTTGTGCATGCTAGCCAAACACCCTAGCACTGAGCTACAGCCCCAGCCCTAACAGCCCAAGTGTTAGTACTGACTGGTCACTGGCCACTCTGTCCTTCGGTTATTGCCTGATTCAGGTCCACAAACCCTCCTTGTATTGGTCCCTTCTTTTGCTTGTCTAAAGAGAAGACCTATACTTTGGGCTTCAAATTGGTTTTCTGAGTGAAATATAATTCTGACATATAATTATAGAAACATGACTGATCAAAATCCAAATCCTGATGAAAGGAACCCAAGGCAGTGATGGATGAGGGAACAGTAAAGCTATTTCTCATGATATGGTGGTGAGCAGGCAGCTGCCAGGCTTAGGGTGAAGGTAGAAGTAACCCTCTCTGAAGCTGCAACTGTAACCCTCTCTGCAGATTCTGCTGACCATCCCTGCTGTTCTGCTGTTCCCATCCCCAGTGTAACCAGCTGTTGCTGAAATGATGGGTTTGGCTCCAATGAGGAACTGGGAGAAAACGGACTGGGCAGCAAAGCATCTCTCCCATTTTTAACATTGGTTTTGGGAGCTGGATGTTTTCCTTTTTCCTTTGAGAAAAGGTCTCTGAGTTATCCAGACCAGCCTCGGACTTGTTCTTAGCTCAGGAAAGACTTACTTAAGACTCTCCTGCCCCATGCAGCCAAGTAGGTGCAATGAAGGGCCTGTTCTCTCTACCTGTTCCTATCGGTAGCTGAGCTCTCAGAATATGCTTGGGGACGCATGCTTTTGGAGGAGAGTTCCCTCCTTCAGGCCTGATCCCTCTCTGTTGGGTCAGTTGGGATTTACTCCCCAGGCTACTGAGATGCCTCCATGAGTAATGGTGCTTGCTGTTACATGACAACCTGAGTTCAACTCCAGAACCCACAGTTGGACACAAAGAAAGTCCACCCCAAACAGTCGTCCTCTGCTGTGTGCTCCATGGCATGTGCTCTACGGCATGTACATACACATGCTCACATACACACACCACACATACCATCCACATACGATGATGATAGAGTAAATAAATGAGCAAGTAAGTAAATTAGAATAGCTTAGGACCATACTGCTGAGCACTGTTCCAACGATAGTGGGTAAGAGGGTGAAGAGAAAGGAGAAAGAAGAAAGAAAGCCAATGAGATAGAGAGTTTAAGAGCTAAGAGGATAAAAGCAGAGGCGGTAACAGACAGTATAAAAGATGGGAGGACAAGGAACATAAGGTGTAGGGCACATGAGGAGTGGGCTGGAGAAAGCCCATCGTGAGGAGCTCACTGGATGAAGGAACAGGACGATCTGTGACTGGTGAGGCTACATGTGATAGATCAGCAGGATGAAGACGGGGGTCAGAGTGACTGGAGGGCTGTGATTGATGGGCGGGGTTGTGTTTAGATGTGGTGGTACATGGTTTAAAATAGCCTCCAATCTCTGGCTGAAGCGTAGACTGAGAATGTGGAAGAGCAGGAACTGGGGCAGGAGGTCCCCACAGGGTAGGGATCTCCACAGATGTAAATCCTAAGAGCTAAGTGTGACAGAACTCAGCAATGGGCCGCAAGAGAGAACAGGATAAAGAGATTATTTGATGCTTCCTGAAACTGAGGTTTGAGAAGCAGGTGGGTCATCATGACGTTATGGAGAAAAGAGACAAAGGTGTCACAGCTGTGGTGGTGAGATCAGGGAGTAAGAAGCTGTATCTGTCATGTTTCCTTCAAGGTCATTCTTAGGCGCTGTAAGAGCCTTGTTAACAACAGAAGGTGAAGCCAGAGGAAGAGATGAGGGCATTGGAACCTAGGGCCAGCATGAGATTTCCTAGAAAAGTAGGCAGAAAGAAAGGAAGGCCCAGGCAGAGCGGAGTACTCATCACTTAGACTCAGAACCAGGAAAAGCCAGATCAGAGGCTGAGTGAAAGAGCATTCCATCATCGAAAGGGAACACATAGGTCAGGTTCTAGAAGCCAAGAAGGGGTTTTAACTCTTCAGTGTGTCCTCCTATGGTGGGGGTTGCTGGGAAGGTGTAATGTGTGCTTAGGAAGGTCCGTCAACACATGGGCTCTGGTGCAATTTTGGTAAGAGTGCCCTCCCTAGGTCGGGGAGTCTGGGGTGAGGTCCGAGGCTCCTAGAGAGCTGCTCCTGGCATGGTGTGTTCTCATGCTATTGGGAACTGATGAAGCAGGAATGAGGCAGACACTGCAGCACTCCAGGCTATGAGACAACCAGAGCAACAGAAGCCAAGGAACAAGGAGTCCTCGAACCGGATGGTCTCAGAACCCCTTGTCCTGTCCTTGGAAATGGCGCCACATGATCAGCCTCTCCAGGCACTGACCTCACTGATCTGCTAACCACACCCAAACCCTCCACCACAGTCAGGTTGGATACTGTGTGGCATTCTCGCTGGAGAGATTAGTGTGTGGTAATGGCACCTATTTAGTCCCCATTTAGCACATCTCTAAATGGTCCATTCCTGGGGGTGGCACCAAGGCAAGGGTACCTAGAGAAACTGAGCTGAAGAAGACATGTCAACAGGGCTTTGCTCCCTGGAATGTCATGACCTCCTTTTTTTTTTTTTTTTTTTATCTCCATGATGGCTTTCTACATACATTTGCTGTCAACATCTTTGACTTCATTGTGCATAGGGTACATCTTTTTTTTTTTTCAAACATTTTTGCTTCTTTCCCACCTACTTCTTGGTCTCTGATTTTTGGCTTGTTTCTCGCCTTTATCTTGTGACTCATGCTACTCTGTCATTGGGGCCACTTTCTTCTTAGTTACATGTGTAGATCTTTTAAGCTATGAGACTGCATGACTCACTATTGTCCTCAGGGACTGAAAGAGTTAGGATGTACTTCCTCTCAGAACACCATGCCATCATCCAGCATTTATGAATCGCCTTCTCCAGACCCTAATGGCAAAGAGGTGGGCGGGCAAATTTTGGTGTTAACAGGTCAAAGTTTGTGTTCTTAGTAGGTGGATGTTTAGCAAGCATCACAACCTTCCTCATAGTACCCTGTGAATGCTGAGGCTGTGTACTGCACAATCCGGGGCATCCATCCACAGAGGAATCTGCTGGAACAATATCTCCTCCTGTGTGTACTGTGGCCAGAACCAAGGCATGCATGTGCAGGGTATTTGACTCACAAGCCTGTTTCCTCCTCTAGAAGAGACAACTGATGATCTCACACAGGACTGGCAGGGAAGGGGCTCAGTAGAGCTTATGTGTATGATCTTGTAGATCGACACTAGGCACATGTATGGGTCAGGTATGTGTCAGCCTGACTGGATGCTGAGGACTGATGGAATGAGCTTTGTCCTTGCTCAGTTTGTACCATGCATTCAGAGACAAGAGAGGCCCCTTAAAAACAGTAACTGGAGAGTTGCTAGCCTTGACTGAGTGAGACACAATGAACGCTCTGATCACCACCCTCAAGTACCCTATTGACAGTTTACTCATGCCTCAGACATCCTGCTTGCCAGTGGAGCCTGCACTGTCACCTGTGTGGCAGGTGAGCAACGTAGGCAATCTCATTGGTGACCCTTGACTGTTGGCCCATGAGTTCCTTAGACTGATCTCTATGGGACAACCATGTATCCTCACATGTGAGCTACATTGCTCGTGGGCCTATACCCTAGGATCAAAATCTGTCTTCCTGGCTGTGTCAGCTGTTCTGTACCACTCAGGCATCCTGCATGGAACCTCACAACTCCATCTGAGGTAAGAACAACCTATCTGTCCTGCTACCACTGCTATCACCCCCTTTATTGAGGTGTCAAGAATGGTTGAAGCCTAGCACAAGATTTATGATGGTGTCATCCCATGTCCTGTTTATCTTCCTCCTGACATCACCCAGGTCCTTGAGCAGGTCACCTGATCTTCACACAAACTAATTTCCTTCCTAGGAACATGCCGATAATGGAGTCTTTTGTACGGTCATTAGAGAGCTAGACAACCCACTAAAAACGTTTAGTACAGGTCTTGACTGGCAGGAAGTGTAGAGCCAATGTGAATCAGGATTGTGACTGTCATCTGGGAAACCATTTAGTCACATGTCTGTATTGTGCTGGATGAGGATGAAACGAGAGGGTGGGGGAACCATGGAAACTAGCTAGAACCAGGGGAGTGCTCTGATATTCTCAAGCACTATGCAAACAGTAGCTAGGTGCTCAGGTGGGAGAGCCTGACCTTAGCAACTTCTGGGGTTCCTTATTCTTCCTGCATGCTTGCCCTCGGGCATCCCAAATTAGTCTCTGTATTGAACATTTCCCATTCGGAGTCCCCAGGCCATCTCTCTCCACGACATGTTTTGGAGTGCCTTATCACTACAGCTGACATCCTAACACCACAGTCATATGCTACCGCAATATTTATAGGCTAGTGGATTGCAGGTCCAATAAAGGGAAGAAGGAGATGGAGGCAAGTCTGTGGCCACCATGAAGAGTTGCGTTGGTCAAGGCTCTGCTCTCATTAATGCCTCTGTAAATCATGCCATTCCTTCGGGATATTCAATATTTTCATATTCATCTCCATTTTTCAAGAGGAAAGTGTCCGACTTGTCAAGCCAATTCTTTACAAACGACCTGTCAGCATCAGATGGAGTGTCTCTGAGCCCGAGATCAAAGCAAGCAGCCGGAGAATGCGTAATGCCTCCAGGAAACCTTCCATTCAGAGTCTTAATTGATAAAGGAATGCGCTCTGAGCCCTGGGCCTGGCCCAGGGACAGTGTTGGGTCTGGGGCTGCTGACTCCATTAATGTCAGGTAGCATTCTCTCCAGAGGACCCTAGTTGCTGGAAGGAAGCACCTAGACAAGTAGTTATCTGGTGACCGTGACACCAGGGGGCATTCAGCTCACTCTCTGGGGGACTAAAGGAATCATTTGAGCAGGCTAATGTTTGAAACAATTCTGTTTTTTTTTTTTTTTAAAGCAGCAAAGGCTGGAGGGATGGCTCAGCTGTTAAGAATACTGGCCACTCTTTCAGAGGACCCAGATTGTATTTCCAGCACCAACACTGCACCTCACAAATATCTATAATTCTAGTTCTGCCCTCTTCTGGCCTCCAGCAACACCAGGCATGTGAGTGTTGCACAGACATATACATTGGCAAAATACCCATATGTATAAAAAATATACATGCAAAATTTAAAAGAATAGTGGCAAATGCAGAAAGCTTACCACTTCGGCTTTTTAAAATAGGGCTTTTATTATTATTTATACGTGAGTGTGTGGATGTGAATATGTGTAGGTGTTTGTGGATGCTCGGAGAGACCAATAGAAGCTGTTGGATCTCCTAGAACTGGAATTACAGATGATTTGAGCAGGCTGATGTAATAGAACTCTCATTCTCAGCAAAGGCAGCAAGCACTCTTAACTAGTGAGCATTTTCCCAGCCCCTCATTCGCCATTTTTAAGTGTCTAGTTCAGTAATGTGGTTACTGAGGTTGGCTGGATACTTTGGCTCTACCTGGATGCAAACTGTGGCTCGGAAGTGGGATCTAATCATGCACACCTGCAATCCCAGCACTTGAGAGCTTGGAGCAGGGGGGGTTGCTGCAAGTTCAAGGCAAGCCTGGGCTGGAGAGTGAGTTGAAGGCATGCTTGGCTTTTATGGCATGAAAGGTTTCCTTAGTGTTTGTTGGTGGTACTGAGCTCAGAGACATGAACTGGGCTTCCAAATCTAGAGGCTTATAGCTCTGAGTTTGAGAACCAGAGACTTATAGCTCCAAGTCTTAGAACCAGGGGCTTATAGGTCCAGGCTTTCAAAGCCAGCAGCATCTTGTTCTTGTGCCCAAGGCAGAGGCTTATGTCTCTAAGCTATGACCACTAAGGGTTGCAGCCCCTTAGCCTGGGATGCTCAGCTCCCTCACCCTTGGCAGGTCTCTCCGACTCCTCCAGAGTTGGAGTGCCTGTCTTCAGCACACACCTTTGGCTCTCTGCCGTCTCTTGTTTCCTATAGGCCCAGCGTGGCTGCTATCTCTCGCCTTTCCAATGTGTCTGCTGTTCTTCATACTGGTCCTGTCTACACCATGGCCACATTTGGGAAGTCTTTAACTGCTGCCTACTGTGAAAGCTTGACTTTGAGTATGAGCTTCTTGGCTGGCCAACAGCTGCTACTGCAGCTCAGAGCTTCAAGTACCAGAGCCCTTTGCCTCTGGAAACCCTTCATTCTGGATGCCGTATCTATGGCTTCCACAGCTACGGAAGGGAATCCCAGGATGTTTTGTTTTGTTTTCTGCTTTTGTGAAATGGGTTTACCCCACTCTATCCAGTAGCGGGCAAAAGATCCTCTGGGAGATGTCTTTATTGGCACCTAATATTGCAACATTGGAGGAAAATACTCAGAAGGAATGTACCATGCTAACCTGACAAGACTAAAGAACAACCTGCTTTTAGGGCTGGAAAGGGGTGTACCAAACTGACCAGGAGAGTGTAAATACACCAATCGCACCATGGCTTCTAACTCCATCAATCACAAACCTTACACTCTGACTGTACCAATCACAGGATTTGTCTGAGTCACTAAAACATTTTCCACCTCCTATCCTAAGAGAAAACAGCTGCAGGGTGAGCAGGGCCAACTACAAGTCATGAAGCTTTTCCTGCCAGGAGTAGAGTCTTCCAACATCTTGTGCTTATTGTCTGCAGTAGTTGTGACTGGAGCAAGACCTCCTGAAGCAGGAGCTTGTAGCTTCAGCCACGCCTTCATGTTCTGTCCAGCTATAGTACAGGTAGTTTCCTCAGGATGCCCACAAGGTATTCAAAACAACAGGAGTGCCTGATGACAGTTGAGCTGACTATCAAAGATTTGATTGACAGCTCCTTTCTTATGGCACTGGGAACACAGAGAGAATGGAATAACTACTAATCAATGAGTCAAGTCACCAGGCCTCCAGCAGCTTAGCTTATTCAAAGGAAAAGTGAACCTTAAAGGGTACTTACAAGGAAAACCTTACATCGATGTAATTAGCAGTATGTAACAAGGCCTCACTCCTAGCCACATACTCTGAGGGAGAGTTGGGTCCCTCAGATCTGTCTCACTGAACTATACTCACACAGCTGCACAGGCTCTGGACTTTGCCTTATTCTAAGCTGTGTCTCTGTCCGCTAAGCACTGTTTTCCCTCCCCCACATCCTGGCAGCCACCATCCTATTCTCTGGCTGTAGATCTGGCCCCTGTAGTCCTTTATACAAGTGATGTGATGGTTGACATTGACTGCCAACTTACAAAATCCAGAACCACTTATGAGCCAAACACCTGGGCATTTCTGTGAGGTAGTTTCTAAATCAGCAGTTTTCAATCTTTGGGGGTTGCATAGCAGATATCCCTCATATCAGATATTTACATTATGACCTAGCATTAGCAAAATTACAGTTATGAAGTAGCAATGAAATGATTTTATGGTTGGTAATTGTGATGGTTTATATATGCTTGGCCCAGGGGGCAGCACTATTAGAAGGTGTGGCCCTGTTGAAGTAGGTGTGTCCCTGTGAATGTGGGCTTTAAAACCCTCATCCTAGCTGCCTGGAAGCCAGTCTTCTACAAGGAGCCTTCAGATGAAGATATAGAATTCTCAACTTCTCCTGCACCATGCCTGCCTGGAGGCCACCATGCTCCCTCCTTAATGATAATGGACTGAATCTCTGAACCTGCAAGCCAGCTCCAACTAAATGTTCTCCTTATAACTGTTGCTGTGGTCATGACACCTGTTCACAGAAGTAAAACCCTAAGACAGGAGTCAGCGTGAAGAACTGTATTAGAGGGATGCAGCATTAGGAAGGCTGAGAACCACTGTTCTATATTATTTGCGGTGGGAAGACCAACTCTGAATGTAGGCTAACACTGTTCCATGGACTGGTTCCTGAACTGACCACAAAATGTCGTGAGCTGAGTATGAACATTCACAGCTGTCTGCTTCCTGACTGTGGATCCCTCGACCAGCCGCCTCGCTCTGTCTGCTTCCTGACTGTGGATCCCTCCACCAGCCGCCTCGCTCTGTCTGCTTCCTGACTGTGGATCCCTCCACCAGCCGCCTCCCTCTCCTGCTGCCATCCTTCCCAGTTGTGAGGAACTACACTCTCAAACGATGAGCCAGGAGAAGCCATTGCTTGCTCAGTTTACTTTTGCTGGGTGTTTCGTCAGAGCAACGGGAATGTAGCTAATACAAGTGCTACCATATGTAGTTTATTGTATTGTGCCTGGCTTCCTTCACAGAGTGCCATGTCCTGAGGTTCATACAGCATGGGGCTCACCCCAACATTTCCTTCCAAGTCCGAGTCATGTTCTTTCATGTGACACTACAGATGACTTATCTGTTTGCCAAGGGACACTGTGCTGTTGTCCCCTCTTTGGTGTTGGACACACTACTGCTATGAACAGTTGAAGATGTTTTTAAAAGGCAGAAATTTAATAAAGCAAGGTTTCCAGGACAGGGTCAGAGAAAGCAGGGGCTACCTGAGAAAACATGTACAGAGGCCCCAGACACTGTGGGCTCAAGGATGGCAGTGGGTGGGATTCTCTATTGCTTGGCTCTTAGCCACATGACATGGAGAAAATGAAGAAAGACCAGACTGTAGCATTAGCTGGGAATGTGAGCTTGAAGTAGACAAGCCCCAGGCCACAGGATAACAGAGGCAAGGGCTGTAAAGAGATGCTGCACCTCCCAGGAGCTGCGATCCAGTGAAACATGCGTTGGTGAACAGTGTGTAAGTCTGCTCGTTTGTCAGAGGCTCGGAGAGAGGTATGCCTCCTGTTGGGCTGCTCATAAAGATTGTCTGAATCTAACTCAGGACTCTATAACAAACTCTACTGGATTGCTGGTAGAGATTAGCTGTCACTACTTAGGGCATTTTATATATATATTCAGTCTTATGAACTCTCAAGAATTTGGATCAAGATTAGCTTTAATGCCTCAGTGATTTCAGAGGAGTTACTTAACCTCCCCGGGTCTCAGAGGCCTTATCAGTAAGTGAGTGATAAAGATCACACACAAGAGCACTTCAAGCTCTGAAAAGTCTGCTTTTATAAATTCTGTTAAACTTTGTGTTAACTATGCCATCATTGTCCACTTTTGCCCTCTGGGTGACTAATTCCACAAATCACTGGCTTTGGACAAATGTCTTAACTTCTCTCTGGGTCTCGGTGTGAATAACCAACCATAGGTACAAAGATGGTTAGGAAAGCATTTTCTCAATTTCCCCAGCTTTTCATCACACCTGTGCCTGGGGGAGCCCCAGCTTGTCACCGCACCTGTGCCTGGGGGAGCCCCAGCTTGTCACCGCACCTGTGCATGGGGGAATCCCCAGCTTTTCAGCACACCTGTGCATGGAGGAATGTGCATGAGAAACTCTTTGGAGAATGCTACTGCTGCTGTTTCATCCAAGTATCTCAGGATGCGAACTTTCTCCAGCAGACACAAGTGTCCACACTCTTAGAACTTTCCCGAGTGCTCACGTTTATGGTCTTCCTCAGGCCCTGCCTTAGTTTCTTTCCAGTTGCTGTGATAAGATATTCAACAAAAGAAGCTTGGGGGTGGGGTGGTTGTTCAGCTCACAGTTCAAGATACAGCCTGTTATTGTGGGGCAAGTCACAGAGGGAGGACTTGACACAGTCACATGGCATCTGAAGTAGAGAAGCGTATGCATGCTGCCTGTCCTCCTGTCTTCACAGCCATAGGCCAGGCTGACAGTCAATGATTGGTTGCCAAAGGAGTCCAAGTCTTCCCACCTCAATGTAGTCAAGATAATCTCTCACAAGTGTGGCCAGGGGCAATAATCTATCCGGTTGACAATGCTAACCATCAGAGGCCTTGGTGCTCTCCCTAATGCTTAATGTGCAGGATGATGTCTTCCTGATTGGTCAGATCAGTAATAGATGTGTGAGAGTCCCTTTGCCACTGTAGTTTTCCTCCAATATTGGTCCAGCCATAGTCGGCTCCTTACTGTCTTTGGGACACACCCCTACTTCCTCGATTGCTTCTCTTTCCTTTGGGAAGCTCTTTCTTGTGTCTATGAGAAAGAAGCTTCTCCCCGCCTGACAAGAAAGGGAGATTGATTGGATTGAAAGACACCTAGGGGGGTTGGGGATTTAGCTCAGCAGTAGAGCGCTTGCCTAGCAAGCGCAAGGCCCTGGGTTCAGTCCCCAGCTCTGAAAAAAAAAAAGAGAAAGACACCTAGGAGATTTGGACTTCTCCAGGTGCGTCTGTGAGGATGGTTCTAGAGACAATTAATACAAGCCCTCCCTAAATGTGGGCAGCATTAATAGGGTAGGCCCAGATGGAATAAGGTGGCAAGGAGGAGGAAGCTCGCCAGCACAGGCATTCTCCCTGATGATGCTCTCTGATGCTTCTGCTCACTCCAGGCCCTGAAGGAACATAGTTAGATAGGAACTCTCACCTCTGAAACCGAGAGTCCAAATTAAAGCTTCTTTCAAGTAGTTTGGTCACAGTGAAGTAAAGCTGGGTAATGCCTAGTGTAATGCCCTAACCCCCAGCTGAGCAGAGTGACTGCTCTGGTCCATCAGGAAGGACGTGTCTTTCCCTTCAAAAGACCTACTCAGCATTTGGCAGCACACTCCTCCCAGTCTGTCAGTGGGTGAAGGTTTGCACATGTGTCTGTGTTCTCTAAGGAGAGTGGCTTTGGCCTCCACAGATTCTTAAAGCATCTATCATCAACCAGAAATAAATGCTAAGTGCTACTGGATTGTAAAATCAATGCAAAAAGTGAATTAGGAATGATGAAGAAAATAGAGGGAATATTTATCTAGTGTCAATGAAAAGTAGCTCTAAGAATTATGGGAGTGAAAACAAAAAAAAAAAAGGAATTTGTAAGAGTTAGCCTAGTAAAAAATGTTTTGAATTACTGTGTATTAAAAAGAAACCAATAAACAAAAGCTGAGAGAGGATCAGAGGGAGGGCTTAGAGAGTAAAGGGGGCTTGCTGCCAAGCAAGACGGCCTAGTCCAATGTCAGATCTTCTACCTAGTAGACTGACTCCCCAGAGTTGCCCTTTGACCTCCACAGCATGCATCCTTCTAAATGCACAATAAATATGATAATTCAGGTTATCCTAAAATGTCACAGAAAAACATCATGTTCTTAATGACACTGTGCTTTAGGCTTGTTTCTCCTTTAATAAAGCTCTGTAAGCCAATTGGCTAAGAACCCTACCATTGTATTCCCGGATTGTCCTAGAAGATAGAAGATCAGAAATGGGTGTGAGGCCAAAATCTAGGTTCCAGAGTGCTACATTCTTTCTAGAAGGTTCAAAGAACACCCACTTCTGTGCTTTCTGCAGTTCCCCGGTTCTGGAAGCTGCTTACTTGCGTGCCTCTTGGTTCCCCACTCCATGTCTTGAGCCAGCAATGGTTCTGTGAGTCTTCACACGTCCATCTCTGTGATAGTGACTCTTCCTCTCCATTCTCGATTGCACAAGGACTCATTCTATTTTCCCAGAGCATCTGTAACAGGGGCTCAACATGCGTCCACTCTCACAGCTCTGGAGGCCAGACTTGGGAACCTGGGAGCTGTAAGATTGGCTGTGAAGGAAAACTTGCTCCTTACCCATCTCCTAGCTTCAGATGGCTCCTGCATCCCTAGTAGTGTGTGACTGCTGGCAATGCAACTCAGTTCCATCACTTGGTCCTTTAGTTTGCATCCCTGTGTCCCTCTTTCTTTATCAGAATAGCAGTCACTAGATTAGGATTGACCATAACCCAAATATATTCTTTTAATGTAACTTACATCTATCTGCACAGACCCCTTTTCTTTGTTTTGAATTCAATTTTATTTTTTTACTTATTTACTTTACATTCCACTCACTTCCCCCCTCCCAATCACCCCTCCCACAATCCTTCCCCCATCTCCTCTCCCCTTCTCCTCTGAGTGGATGCCCCTCCTCCGTATTTCCCCATGCTGGCACTTCAAGTCTTTGTGAGGCTAGACGTTTCCTCTCCTACTGAGACCAGACAAGGCAGCCCAGATAGAAGACCATATCCCACATACAGGCAACAACTTTTGGAATACCCCCATCCCAATTGTTCGGGACCCACATGAAGTCCAAGCTGCATGTCTGCTACATATGTGTGGTGAGGCCTAGGTCCAACCAGTGTATATTCTTTAGTTGGTAGTTCAGTCTCTGAGATCCCCAAGGGTCCAAGTTGGTTGACTCTGTTGGTCTTTCTGTGGAGTTCCTATCCCCTTCAGGGCCCACAATCCCTCCTCCTGTTCTTCTGTAAGAGTCGCCAAGCACCATCCACTGTTTGGCTGTGGGTGTCTGTATCTGTCAGCTGCTGGGTGAAGCTTCTTAGAGAACAACTTGCTCCTTTCTACAAGCATAGCAGAGTATCATCAATAGTATTAGGAATTAGTACTTGCCCATGGGATGGGTCTCAAGTTAGGCCAGTTATTGCTTGGCCATTCCTTCAGTCTCTCTTCCATTCTCTGTGCCTGTATTTCTTGTAGACAGGATAAATTTTGGGTCAAAGTTTTGTGGGTGGATTGGTGTCTTTACTGCTCCACTTGGGTTCCTGCCTGGCTACAGGAGGTGGCCTCTTCAGGTTCCATATCCCCAGTGTAGTGAATTACAGCTAAGATCACTCCCACTTATTCTTGGGGCACCTCTTATTCTAGGAAGAGGTCCCATTTCTACATAGGGTACAATCTGAGTATCCAGAGGCCATTCATGCTTAGGAAACACTATTCAATGAGACATACTTGTGATCACATTGGACCTACTCGTGTATCCCCCTTCCCCACATGCACCATTTTTATTTTTTGTTTATTTTTTATTGGATTTTCTATTTACATTTCAAATGTTATCCCCTTTCCAGGTTTCCTGTCCATAAACCCCATATACCATCCCCTCCCCCTTCTTCTATGAGGGTGTTCCCCCACCCATCCACCCACTCCTTACTGCCCTAACATTCCCCTACACTGGGGGGGGGGTTGAGCTTTGGTAGGACCAAGGGCTTCTCCTCCCAAGGCCATCCTCTGCTACATATGCAAATGCAGTCATGGGTCTGTCCACATATACTCTTTGGATGGTGATTTAGTCTCTGGGAGCTATGGTTGGTTGGTATTGCTCTTGTGGGGTTGCAAACCCCTTCAGCTCCTTCAATCCTTTCTCTAACTTCTCCAATGGGGACAGAGTTCTCAGTTCAATGGTTGGCTGCAAGCATTCGCCTCTGTATTTGTCGTGCTCTGGCATAGCCTCTCAGGAGAGAGATATGTCAGGCTCTTGTCAGCATGCACTTCTTGGCATCAGGATTATTGTCTGGGTTCAGTGGCTGTATGTATATGGACTGGATCCCCAGATGGAGCAGTGTCTAGATGGTCTTTCCTTCAGTCTCTGCTCCAAACTTTGTCTCTGTTTCCTCTTATGAATATTTTTGTTTCCCCTTTCTAAGAAAGACTGAAGCATCTGCACTTTGGTTGTCCTTCTTCTTGAGCTTCATGTGGTGTATGGATTGGATCATGGGTAATCCGAGCTTTTGGGCTAATATCCACTTATCAGTGAGTGCATACAATCTGTGGGGTTTATTTTTGGTTTTTTTTTGTTTGTTTGTTTTGTTTTGTTTTGTTTTTGTGATTGGGTTACCTAACTCACAGAGGGCTAATATCCAAATTTATAAAGAACTCAAGAAGTCAGACACCAAACAACTCAATTAACAAATTTCGAATGGCCAAGATGCACTTAAACAAATGTTCAACATCCTTAGTCATCAGAAAAATGAAAATCAAAATGACTCTGGGATTCTACCTTACACCTGTCAGAATGGCTAAGATCAAAAGCTCAAGTGATAGTACATGCTGGTGAGGATGTGGAGCAAAAGGAACACTCCTCTATTGGTGATGGGAGTGCAAACTTGTACAACCACTTTGGAAATTAATTTGGTGGTTTCTCAGAAAACGGGCACTAGCTCTACCTGAAGACCCAGCTATAACACTCTTGGGCATATACCCAAAAGATGCCCTACCATACCACAGGGACACTTGCTCAACTCTGTTCATAGCAGCTTTATTTGTAATAATCAGAAACTGGAAACAACCTAGCGTCCTTCGGCTGAAGAATGGATAAAGAAAATATGGTACATCTATATAATGGAATACTATTCAACTATTAAAAACCAGGACATCATGAAATCTGTAGGCAAATGAATGGCACCTGGGAATATCATCCTGAGTGAGGTAACCCAGAATTCAAATGACATGCATGGTATATATTCACTTATATGGAACCTGAAGAAACCACCTCTTGCAGCCAGGCAGGAATCCCAGTGAAGCAATAGAGACACCAACACACCCACAAAACTTTCGACTCAATATTTATCCTGCCTACAAGAAATGCAGGGATGGGAGTTGTGGATTTAGCTCAGTGGTAGAGTGCTTGCCTAGCAAGCGCAAGGCCCTGGGTTAAGTCCCCAGCTCCGAAAAAAAGAAAAAGGAAAGAAAAAAAAAAAAAGAAATGCAGGGATGGGGATGGAACAGGTACTAAGGGAATGGCCAAGCAATAGCGGAGCCAAGTAACAACCCATCCCATGGACAAGCATTGATCCCTGACACTATTAATGGTACTCTGTTATTCTTGCAGACAGGAGCCTATCATGGCTGTCCTCTGAAAGGCTCCACCCAGCAGCTGACTCAGAAAGATGCAGAGACCCACAGCCAAACATTGGATGGAACTTGGGGACTCTTGGAATAGTAGGGGGAAGGGTTGAGGACCTTGAAGGTGATAGGAACTCCACAGGACGACCAACAGAGTCAACGACCCTGTACCCTTGGGGCTCTCAGAGACTGAACCACCAACCAAAGAGCATACATGGGTGGGAGCTAGATCCCGCATACATATGTAGTTGGTGTGCAGCTGAGTTTTTATGTGAATCCCAAACACCGGGAGCCGGAGCTGCTGCTTCTCTGTGGGATCTGTTTCCCTGACTTGGCTGTCTTATTGTCTTGTTTGCCTCAGTGGGAGAAGCACAACTTAGCCCTGTAGACTTCAGTGTGCTGGGGGAGATGCCCAGGGGAGTCCACTCTCAGAGGAGAAGGGAAGGGAGGTCTGGGGTGGGACTGTGGGAGTGGGGACCTGGAGGGGGAACAGTGATTGGGATGTAAAGTTAAAGAAAAGTGAAGGTCCTTCATAGTATCGTCTAAAACAGAAAAAAATGAAATAAAATAAATAGAGAATAAAAATATCGAAGGCAAGAGAGATGGTTCAGTAGTTGAGAGAGTTGTTGCTCAATCAGGAGGACCAGTGTTGAGATCCCAGCATCTACATAACAGGACAAGCATCTTGAGTATTCCAAATAACTTCAGCTCCAAGGTGTTGGATGCTATTTTCTGTCTTAAGTGTATCAATAGCCCCACATGTATATGTATACCAACACACACACACACACACACACACACACACACACACACACACACACACACACATTTTAAAAACTACATTTGATCAGCCACACGATTCAGCATACAAAAGCAGCAGCAGCAGCTAGGCCTGAAGACCTGAGTTCACTCCACAGAACCTGTATGGTAGAGATGAGGAAGCTGCTCCCACAAGCTGTCTTCTGATCTGGACATGCATGCTATGACATTCAAGTGCACATACTCACACACAAGCACAATAAATCGATGTGACAATATTGGGAACAGCTCTAATGACAGGTAAAATGTACCAGTTGAAGAAATTATGTTGTATCCAGGATGTATTACTCTGCAGACATTATGAGCTAGGCTTTAGAAGACCAAGTAATTAAATATGAAAATGTATTATCTTGTTAAGTAGAGGCGGTAACAAAACAAACATGAGCAAAGTGAAACCAATTTTACAGAAGAGCTATGTGTAAATATATGCATTTAAGAAGACTGAAGAAAAACACCAAAGCGTAAATAATAATTATCTTGCAGTGGGAAAATTACCGATATTTTAATTTAGTCTTCTTGTTTGCATTTTCACATTAAATAGAAATTGTTTTTTTAAAATAAGGAACCATTAATATATATGAAAATATGAAAGGAAAATGTCAAAAATGGAAGCTTTAGATATTAACACTCACTGCTCAGCATCTAAGTGCCCAGTATACTATTTAATTATCCTAGTGATTCTGTGAAGGAAGTATTTTGTCATGAGCCACTAAGGAGGAAATTGACTCTAACATGACCTTGCCCAATGTCACATGAAGCAATGATGATTTGAAATTAAGTCCTGCTTCTCTTATTCAGTTGTATCCCCTCTACCCATGTGCCCACTGTGTTCTAGCAAATCCCCAGAAGCCACAATTGCAGAAGGCATTAGTGCCTTGCCTTGGGAGCCCATCTTGCAGCAAAAGGAGGATTGTCTTTGCTGGAAGCTGAGAGTCAACGATGGGAAGCGCTGATTAAGAATCATTCTTTGCCAAGAAGATGACACTGGTGCCATGACAAAGGTGCTGTACTGGAAATACACACACACACACACATACACACACACACATGTGCACACACAGACATGTAGACATGTAGACATGCACACAGAAACACAAACACACAAACACTGAGACTGAAACTATCCTGCTCTAGTACGGTCCATTCTTGGAGGAAGATTTTCTGCTTCAAAGGTGGCAGTGGTCTCTAGGGGTAAATTATATCTTTAAAAAGTTCAGTTCCTGGTACCTGTGAGTATGGCTTCTTTGGAACTGCATCTTTGTAGAAACAGTCCCACTGAGTCAGGGTCATTTATCAGCTGACTGATATCCTTTAAGAAAAGGGAGAGATGGACATAGGGGCAGAGATGGAGAAGAGAAATCAGTGCAGGAGGAGGCAGAGGCTGGAGGGAGGTTGCCGCAAGCCCAGAAACACTAAGCAATGATGGGAACAACAGGAGATGGGAGACCTGCAGAAGCTTCTCTTTGGAAGGTTCCAAGAGGAAACCGACCATGCTAACTGACCTCTGGTTTTCAGATTTTTAGCTTTCAAAACCACAACAAATACATTTCTACTGTTTTAAACCACCCAGCTTGTGAAGCATTTAGGAGAGCCTTGGGAAATTATCAGTGCCAAAAAGAAAAGAGTTGGAGTTGTGTTTACAAATCAACATGAGCCCGGGAGCTAGCTTCTGTGAGAACTAATGGCCCTCACTCCACAATATGAGTGCTGGAGACACAGACCAGCCATCGTGGGGCAGTTCACTTACAATCCTGCGAAGCTGGACTTCAGCCTAGAGGAAAGGCAGAAGTGGTCGGCATGTGGACTTGGTACAAAATCGTGGTTTTTATAATTCTGACTGCATTTCTCTATCCCTAAATTTCTCATTGACTGAGTCCTTCAGGGAGGTACAACCTTCCTGGTGTCTAGCACTGTTACCTGTTTCAAGACACAGAGCCTTCTGTAATGTTTCCCTTGGGACTTGAGATCCCTCCTTTTCTGGTGCATAGGCTCAGTCACATAGTAGACTGCCTGAAGATTTTCCACTCTAAGATGATCTGAGAACATGTGTACAAGCAGACACCAGCTGCCAGCTAGAGAAGACAGGTGTTCAATGCCACCTGCTCACCTGATTGTCTGATGTACTCTACATGAACATTGTACAGAGAATGGATGGGTAATAATTTATTTCTTACACGTCTAAGCAAGGTGCCTATTGATGTGGGTGAAAGCTATCATTGATGTAACTGTATGGTTGGGTCTCCTTGCCTATTTGGTTGTCTGGGGGAAACTTCACCCAAGCCTGGAGGAGATCCAGGAATACTAATTTAAGACTTCCCACAAGAGTTGCCTGCTTGCCAAGTAGGGTTGGCCTTACTCAGTGGGGATGGAAAGAACAGAGGAGGGAGTCGGTGTGCCCTTTGCAGCGGCTCTGATCTGGGAGGCAGGAATACTTTTGACTCTGGCATTCTGGCAACTTGGGTACACAATGTCTGAGCTGACACTTCTAGTGGGCAGGAAAGTCCAGCTGAGTCACTGCTGGCACATGTGCCCAGAGGCTTTTAAAAAAGCGACAGTCTGCAGTTACATATCCAGTGTGTCAGGCAGAGAGCCACATGTGGTTAATTACAGTTTTCAATTTGCCTATGGCAAAACCCACTATTTTTTTAACATTTTGGTTGTGAGCTTAGCCTTTAGTGCCTTAGAACTTTAGCAGTTCAGGACTCACTCTTTTGTGTGCTCACGACGCCCCAGGAACTTTGAAGTCACATAATAACCAGCAAGAATGAGATGCAGGAAAATGTAGGTCCAACGTGTCCCCTGGCCTGCTCCTTGTGCTCAGCCCCCGATGCTGGCACTTAGTCAATTTTTCTGTATGTCTCATTCTTTTTGCTCTTTCATATTTAGATATTTTGTGTGCACTTATGTGTATACAGGATTATGTGTCTGTGCATGTGCGCACACAGATGTTGAGGCCAGAGGACAACCTCAAGCGGTCATTCCTTAGGTGCCACCTGAGAATTTCATACATATATGCAATGTATTTTTAAATCAGATTTACACCCCTCCCCCCCAAACTCTTCTTCCTCACCACCAAATCCCTTCCCAACTTTGTGGTGTTTTCTTTTTCTTTAATAGAGCATTGTGTTTAATATTGGGCTTCCCATACACCCATGGGTATTGGGCCAACCACTAGAGTGTATCTACCTCCTTTTTGAGACAGACCTATGCAAAAAGGGGATTAGCGTGACCAAGTAGGCTAGGCTGGCTGGACAGTGAGCCTCAGGAATCTACCTGTGTCTCATTTGCCACCACACCTGGATTTGGGATTTGTTTGTTTGTTTTGTTTTGTTTTTTTTAGACAGGGTTTCTCTGTGTAGACTTGACTATTCTGAAACTCAGTCTGTAGACTAGGTTGGCTTAGAACTCATGGTGATCCAACTGCTTCTGTCTCACAAGAGCTGGGATAAAAGGTGTGTGCCCCATTGTCTGGCCACACCTAGATTCTTTACAAGGGCTCTAGGAAATCCCTCAGACTACTATGCTTTCAAGGCAAGCACTTTGCCTACTGAGCCATGTCCCCAGCAATTTAAAATCTTTAATTAAAGTAAGATAAACCACTTTATCCCTTCATATTCACATGCCACATATGGTCATAAGTCTAGACCATGAATAACATTTCTATCATTGCAGAAAGCTCTCTGGGACAGTGGTTATAAAGCACAGCCATTCAGTGGTTCTTGGGGGCTATGGATCTCTTTTCAGAGAAAGGAAAGATATAGTCTTACAAAAACGTCTAGTGTGGATTTCACTGTATCCATTGGTCCATCCAAGCTTTTCGTCAGGGCTTAACAACCCTTTACATTCCTGTAATCACAAAAAGCTACTGAGCAATTTCTTTAAACTCAAACTCTGCATATCTTCCATTTGGGGAACTGGCAGAAGCTCGTCTTAGGTGTGTGGTATGTCTCCTTATAGGGTCAGCAACAGGTAAGTCTTCCCGTGCCTAGGCATTCTGCCTACTAAGCTGACTGGGAGCCACTGGGAGGCATTTGGAAGATGTGGAAATGTGTTTTCTTTCATGTTAAACCTTGTTAGAAAATAAAGACAAAGTAGTTTAAGGTAAGTTTAGCAGGTTAAAAGAGTAGATTTTCCCACTCTTAAAACAATCATCTTGGTAATTCTAGTCCTGACCAATTTTGACCTGGAAGCAATTTCCTTCTGCTACACAGCCTGTGTGTGATATTTGTGTTTTCTTTATTGATGCTCTTCTATCCACAAGTTTAGTGGATAGCCTGGCTTGGTTCTCCATGGGTGTGGAGAACATGTTTCTGCATCTTATGTGCAGTGTGCTTATGTGCAGTGTGGAAGGCTTCACATTACAGATATGAGTGGATGCTCTGGTTCAGATCTTAGATACTGTGCAACCTTATGCCAGCAAAGGCTAAACCCTCTATGACCCAGATGCTTTTAGGGGACTCCAGTCCCAACACATCCAGCTAACAGTATCTGTACTAGCTAGCTTTATGTCAGCATGACACAGGTTAGAGTCATTTGAGAGATGGGAACCTCAATTGTGAAAATGCTTCCATGCTATCAGATCATAGGCAAACCTGCAGGGCATTTTCTTAATTAGTGATTAATGGAGGAGGGCCTAGCCCATTATGAGTGGGGCCACCCATGGCCTGGTGGTTTGGGGCTCTATCAAAAATCAGACTGAGTAAGCCATGCCATCAAGTCAGTGAGCAGCACCCTTTCATGGTCTCTGCATCAGCTCTTGCCTCCAGATTCCTACCCAGTTTCAGTTCTTGGCCTGACTTTCTGGAGTGATGGACTACAATGATGTGAAAATGTAAACCTAATAAACCCTTTCCTCCCCAACTTGCTTTTGATCACAGTGTCTCATCACAGCAATAGTGACCTCAATCAAGACAATACCCCAGAGCCCAACCCCAGGTCCTTCGGGAAGCCAAAGCCACCCTTAAGGCTCTGCCTCCCTGGTACAGAGGGAAGTGGAGAGGAGGGTGAGGTAGGTGAATGGATGCCACAGCTCGTGTTTATAGATCAGCACTTTGTCTTTCTCACAAAGATGTTTCTGAACAGAAAACAGGCTCTGCAGTAACTTTACTGCAGGCTATCCCTCAGGAGAGGGAAGGCCACAACCAGATCTCCACGTGGCTTCAAACCCTTTCAATGTTCCTTTTAGTCTCTAGGAGAAGCACATTAGAACTTTTGCCTTGCTGTGACCAAGACACCCGGGCAACTTAAAATGAGGTAGCACACAATTTGAGAGGTGCCTGTCCGTGGTTAGTTGACCCTATGTTCTTGAGCAGAACACCATTTCTCAGTCAATTTTCTCAATGTTATGCTGAAATATCTGAGAAAAGCAGCTTGAGAAAGGAGGAGGTTATCTTGGCTCTCAGGGGCAGGTTATCATAGTCTTTGTGTGGAAGTCAAGTAGGTGGGAGCTGAGGCAGCTGGTCACATTGTATCCAGTTGTTATTCAGGGTTCTCTAAAGGAACAGACCTCCTTATAGAATAAATTGTGTGTGTGTGTGTGTGTGTGTGTGTGTGTGTGTGTGTGTGTGTTTGGGGGGGTGGATTTATTAGAAGGCTTACAGGCTGTAGTCCAGCTAGTTCAACCATAGCTCTCTACCAATGGATGATTCAAGAGTCCAACAGAGAGGGCTGGAGAGATGGCTCAGCAGTTAAGAACACTGGCCACTCTTCCAGAGGTCCTGAGTTCAATTCCCAGCCACCACATGGTGGCTCACAACCATCTGCAATGGAATACAATGCCCTCTTCTGGTGTGTCTGAAGACAGGTACAGGATACTCATATACATAAAATAAATAGATCAATCTTTTTTAAAAAAAACTCAGCAAAGAAATTTCTAGTGTTAAGTGTAACTGATTCCTGAATAGGAATCCCCACGGAGATGTTCTTTGTCCCATGAAGTTGGTTATATGGAGAACATACTTAGTTAGCTTGACATGCTTAGTGGCAACAACAGGAGGCTCTGAAGACACAGGACAAGATGTTGGAGATGCTAGCCATACTGCTTCGACGGCTATAGGTAGAACACATGTATTGAACCACCACACTGAGCTCAGGTTACACACAATTACAAAGACAATCAAATCTTGTCAAGAATAAGAAAGCAATAGCAGGTGTTTACTCATTGTTTATTCATTTCTATTCTATTTGCAAGACTTAAAAAACTATTATAAATCATTTGTTAGATCGCATTGTTTTTACCCCTTGGGCTGAAATACCACACAGTTCATGTACTTGTTCCTGGCTGATAGCATGGCTAACTCTAGAGAAGCCACTTCATGCTTTTCTACTTCATGTTAGGAATGCATCAAGTAGGATGGGGAAGGGCTGTTGTAGACTTTTCTCAAATGCAAATCTCAAATTGCACATGCACACAGTGCACAAGTGTACACACACACACACACACACACACACACCCCTACCTACCTACCTCTGCTGCTTGGTGATTAGGGCAGAACAGATTTCAAATCACAGGTCTCAGAGTAACAACAACAACAGCAACAAAACAACCAACCAACCAACCAAACAAACAAATAAAACCCAAAATGTTCCTTGGAGCAAGAGTATGGGAAGAGAAATACCAAGCCCTTGCCTGGTAGTGAGTTCTCAAATAGGCAGGGAGAGTAGATAGGGGAATCCTGTTCTCCCATAGGCATAGCGAAGTTCTTAAAGCACCTAAGAGCACTGTGAAACACCTGCCACACACAAAGGAACAGGAGAAAGACTAGCTTGGTGGTGGCAATTGATTGTTTTGATCTGTTGGGGAGAAAACCAGGAGACTCGTGTGTTTAAGGCAAGTCACCATGGGCTACACCCCAAACCAGGCAAGACTTTGTAGGAATCAGAATTCCTTTTCCTCCTTGACTGTTCTGTTTGGGAGTTGCACAGATGGGTGAACTCTATGTCTCTTCAATGACAAGTTCTGAAGAACTTACAGTTGTGTGGGCTGTGCACTCTCACAGGTACCTTTCCATCATTCTCTATGAGAAAGGAGCACCTCACAATTGTTCAGTGCACACCCTTAATCACTGTACATTGTGCCCTCACTCGTTTGTAGCCTCACCACTCATTCTGTGAACAGATCTATACGTGGGCTCTGCCTGAACAGCACATAGAGAAAGTCTGTATGGATGTGGCACCTGTCAGTAATAAATCTGATGGTCTATGGCTTAGGATGGAGATGGTGGGACATCCAGGAGGAAGAAAGGATTCTGGGAGAGTGCCAGGCATGGTAGACTTGCCTGGGAAGATGGTGGGATGGATGCTTGGTAACTGAGCACAGATAACCAGTCACATGGTAGGATGTAATTTAGAATATATGGGTTATTTTAAGTTATGATCTAGTCAGAGAAGAGTCTAGTTCTATGGCCAAGATGTTTCTAAATATATTTTGTGTCTGAGTCATATTTCTGGGAGCATGGGACTGGAAGGAAGAAAGACCAAACATCTACAAGCAAGACTATTCTCCAGTGCTACTTTCTGAGTGTAATATATGAAACATAAGTGTTGACACAATTCTGATAGATTTCTTTGCTATTTGTGAACTCCTACTGCCTAAGTTTGCTTCAGTTGTCTATGCCCCTAAGCTGTTCCACTTTTGATATGAATATTTTACACGTTTTTTGTGTGGCAATTATTTCCCATAAAATATCTGATAGTGAAAATTTGTATCTCTACAATACAAAAACGTAACGGCCAACAAGCCAAGTGACCTATTGCCTTCCTTTTCCCTGGGACTACACTATTCAGGCTCTCCAAACATCTGTATTCAGATCATAAACAGAAGTCTGTGGGTGTAGAGTATTTTAAGGGAAATGAATAAGAGGAGGGAGGGGTGTAGAGAGGTCCCAGGAGAGGTGCAGGAATGGTCTAACATACTGAAATTAAGAAATGGAATGCATCTTTCTGCTCTTCCTTTCGTTACTTTGTTTTACAAGAAAGGATCTCCCCATGTAGCCCAGACTGAACATGAACTCATGATCAAGTTTCTGGAGTTCTGGAACTGTAGGTACATGCTGCCTCGCCTGGCTTACACTGTTTCTTTTCAGTCCAACCTCACTATCATTATTGGTATGGAGTCAGACTTTTAAAAAATGTTCTCACTCAGGGCTTAGTTCACTAGGGATGGGGATAGTGGGTGGAGAAACCTGAGGTTTTGGGTACTGGGGTTTTGGTGGACTCTATGTAGGGGTGTGGCTAGAGCTGATCTGTCCAGAGGTGAGGTTGAATAAGAGCTACGTGGTGCTACTCTGCAGCCTTGGCTAAGCCAATCCTGGCAGTGGGCATTTCACTTTTCTGAAGGGTTAGTGGTTCTCAGAATGTGACTAGGAAGGATGGACATACTTGGTTCTGAAACCTGGTTTTAGCAATCTTTACACAGCTAGTCTTAGAAGGGTCTTCACATTCCTCCCTTCCCTACACTTTCATTGCAAATAGATTTTTTCCCCATACAATATGGTTTTCCTTCCCTCTACTTCTAGTTCCTTCCCCGTTCCCCTCCCCTCTGGTCCACTCTCCTCAGTCTCTTTTCTGAAAAGAGCAGGCTTCTAAGAGATAACAACAAAACATGACAAAATATAATAAGATGAAGTAAAACTCATCAGATCATAGCAACCCAACAGGAGGAAAAAGATTCCAAGAGCAAGCATAAAAGGCAGAAACTCACTCATTTTCACACCCAGGAATCCCATCAAAAGACTACACTGAAAGCTATAGTACAAATGTACAGGGCCTGGTACAACCCCACGGAGGCCCCATGCTTGCTGTTTTGGTCTCCGAGTTTATAAGCCTTTCTTAACAGCAGAGGGCCTTATTCTCCTAGTGACCTCCATACTCTGTGGCTCTTACGTTCTCTCTACCTCCTCTTTTGCGGACTTCCCTGAGCTCTGAGGGAAGGGATTTGATAGAAACCTCTCTTTAGACTTCTAGGGTCTCTCTCTAGGGTTTCTCTCTCTCTCTCTCTCTCTCTCTCTCTCTCTCTCTCTCTCTCTCTCTGTGTGTGTGTGTGTGTGTGTGTGTGTGTGTGTGTGTGTGTGATGTCTGACTATGGGTCTCTGCATCTATTTCTATCTGCTGCAAGAGGAAGGAAGCTTCTCTGATGATGACTGATAAGACAACGATTTATGAGTATAACAGAATATCATTAGGAGACATTTAATTTATTCTTTAATTTAATGAAATTAATTAATCAGACAAGAGTGTTTGGTTTTACCTTAGGCCTCTAGACTATTTAGTCTCTGGTTCTTGGTTACCCAAACAGTGTCAAGTATGGGATTTAGAAGGCTCACTACTCTTAAGGGAGGAGGAAGTAGAGGGAAGTGGGCCTTTAGGGGGGAACAATGGAATGCCAGCTCTAGGTACATAGGGCAGGCTCGGTGCCCAGTAATGTGGGCATGTTCTGTTTTGAAAGGGGATCCTCTATCCCAGCAGTCTAAACTCTTGTCTCCCTTTTTGTTCCGCTCACACCTCTGCCTCCTCTCTTGGAGGCTCCCAGGCCCTGGTGTGCTGGCCTCTTTGGACTTTAGGCAAAACAGACACCTCTTTGATGATGAACACTTGAATTTCCTCAACTATCCCTGAATTCTTTTACTTGTTCAACTACCCACAGGCAATCTAAGCTTCTCTACTGCCAGCCCAAAGCATGAATCTTGAGAAAGACAGATAATAGCGTCCCCACGTGACTCCTGCCTCAGGTGTGTGCTTGGGGAAGTGTCAGGCTTAATTACTACTGCAAGAAGATGGTGGTCTGCAGGGGGTTGGGGGCTGTGGCTGGGGTGAGAGCCCTTGGGACCCATAAACAGTACCACAAGCGAGTCATGCCAAAAGAGGATGTTCTTCAGAGATCTTCAAAGTGGGCTAAACTGACCTCCTCCTAGAGCAGTGGTTCTCAACCTGTGGGTCATGACCTCTTTGGTCATGACACTTTCACAGGGGTCACCTATGACCATCCTGTATATCATATATTTACAGTACAATTCATAATGGTAGTGCAATTACTGTTATGAAGTAGCAACAGAAAGAATTTTATGGTTGGGGGTCACCATGTCATGAGGAGCTGTATCGAAGGGTCACAGCATTTGAAAGTCTGAGAACCACTGGCCTAGAATAACTATCTCAGTCATTTTCTGTTGCAGTAAAGAAACACCATGACCAAAGCAACTCTTATAAAGTAAAGCATTTAATTGTGAGCTTTCTTGCAGTAATAAAAGGTTAGTCCATTATCATCATGGTGGGAAGTGTGGCAGCAGCAGGCAGGCGTGGAGCTGGAGAAGAAGCTTGCTGCTGAGAGCAGGCAGAAAGAGGAAGAGAAACTGGGCCTGCTGTTTGCTTTTGAAATCTGAGAGCCCACTCCCAATGACACACCTCCTCCAACCAGGCCATCTCTTCCCTACCAAGGCCACACCTCCTAATCCTCCCCTGAAAGCTCATCTACTGGGCACTAAGCATGCAAACTTATGAGCCTTTGGGGGTTATCCTCATTCAAACCATCGCAGGAACATGATAGCTTTGGCAGTTTTAAACAATTTTGTACCATCTTCCAAGGCCAAATTTGCAACCACCTCGCTGTTCTGCTTAGAGACCACCAATGGCTCCTTATTAATATGCATAATGAAGTGCCCACATGCTGTCCTTGTGTTCGGGTGCACTCGAAAGTGACCTCCACTTTCTGGGGTGACTTCCATTCTTTTATCTTTCAACTTAATGATTTCACTGTCTGTTGTTGTTGTTTGTTTGTTTTTTTGTTTTTTTGTTTTTTTTTTGAATGTTGGTTCTCCACCCTACACACACCTCTTTTCAAAACATGGCACCGGGGCAGTCCCCGAGGATGAGGGCTCCCTGTTCTGTGATGTTAGTTGGAGGGGTAATGATGTGGTCGGTTCACACAGTGAAGATGAGGGGAGCAACGGAGACACAGGGGAAGAAAGCCCCCTGGCTCCCTGTATCTTGTGGAGGATCACAATACAGTGTAAGCTTTGGCAGGCCTGAGAGATATTGGGATTCAGGCTCTGTCAACTCTTGCTTGCTATCTTAACAAAGCCAGTTTCGTGGCTGGCATTCAGTTATGCCAATAAATCAAAGGAAATCTGCACTGGAGGTTTGGGGGTAGCCGTGTGCCAACGCTTTTCTAATGCAACAGTATTTTACAAAAATTTTTATCATATCTTTGGGACTTTGGATGATTAATGTTTCAATAAGCTATTTAAAAGGGGGGTTTTGTCCCCATGACGGCAATGTTTTACATGCCGTTAAATAAAACCTATTACGCTTTAAAGATTTCTCTTTAAAAACGAAACCCTGCAGGAGTACAGGAAAGTACTCAGGTTTCCCCAGGCTTGCCCTTTGGGTGATGTAATGTATGACCATGATAACATGAAGGGCGCATATAGCCCTGTGTTTCTGCCTGTGAAAAAGTCCTAAGGAGGGCTTTGAAGGGATCTGTCTGCACAGCCACCCACACATACAATTAAACAGCTGGTTACTGTACTTTTGAAAAAGGACTTATCATGATTTTTTAAAGTATGTGTGTGTTGGGGGGGTGGGGGTGTGCATGTGCGTGTGTTCTGAGTACATGTGAGCACAGGTACCCTTGGAGGTCATAAAATGGTATTGAATCCCTAGAGCTAGACTACACAGGTAATTGTGAGCTGCGTCAAGTGGATGCTGGGAACTGAACTAAATCTTTTGCAAGAGCACTCACTATGCATTCTCAAGTGCTGAGACATCTCTCCAGCCTAACAGCTGTCCTCAAAATAATTCTTTACCTGTTTCTTGACAATTCACACATGCATATAATGTATTTTCATTATATTCACCCCACCCCTCCCTCTTACTTTCCTCCCGTTCTCTCTCTGGGGTCCTTCGTTCCCAAATATCCTCTTCCAACTTTCATGTCTTAAAAAAATCATTCACTGATTTTAATTAGGGGTATTTGTGCACGCGTGTGGAGTTATTGACTGTGTTGTAGACAACTTCCCGGTGGCTCCACCCCAGAAGAAAAATGGCTCGCCCTCCTAGCATCGACTGCTGCACGGCTTCAGATCAATTTGCATAATGGGACATTCCATAAGAGAAGCCACCACTCCAGGGACGGAGCAGTCCCTCTTACTGGCGCCCACAGTGTCTTTGGTATTGGGCAAGCATCGAAGACTTTCTGCCCAGAGCGGAAAGCACCTTGCTTTCACTTTCCTGTTGGCATCTCCATCCCTGAGCCTCTCACCAGAGCTGGATCCCAGCCTCATTCATGGTGTACGCTCCAGCTGCATTTGAATGAGGTGAAATAACACCTTCAGCTAAGAGGGCTATCTATAAATTACTTATTGATTTCCAAACAACTTGGCTGTGTAGTGTGGGTGGTAGCACTGAATAATTAACGGGGAGAGTGGAGGCAGGTGCTCCCTCTTGTTTACCACTAGCTCTGCTGGGGAACTGCAGTCCAGGAGTGGGAGGCTGTCCTGAGGAAAGGGGTGGTGCATCCGTCTGCTAAGCTGGCTGAGCCTCCCCTGGAGCTCAGACCCACAGTGCTCTAGGAATGGCACCACTTCTCATGCTGGTGACACTAGGCCTCTTCCCCAGGAAGAAACAAAGTAACAATTCTAACCCAGCTGTGGAAGTGGAGGTGACTATAAATTAGGGAACAACTAAGAAACTTTATGGTTCTGTTTCTTCTTCCGTCCCTCCCCATCTGCCTCCCTCCCTCCATCCCTTACCTCCCTTTATTCTTCCTACCTTGCTTGCCTTTAGTGTGGAGGCTTGAACTTGGGGCCTGAAGCATGCTGGGTAACACTTTACCACTGAGTGATACCCTATGATTTATTTATGTTACAAAATAGCAAATGCTTGCGGTCAGGTGCCCAGTCTTTCCACACTGCAGCTGGACATTGTCATCTGCAAAGTTACCAAAAGAGAAATCACAAACTAACTTTCTAAGATCTTAACTAAATTTATTACCTTGTGTTAGGTTATATTCACAGCTATTGTTGGCTGCCTGGTCCATGGGCCAACCAGCATCCTGCTGGTTCCTTTCAGCACTATGTTAGGATTCTCTGACTCTGTAAAACCTGACTTTGCCATCCCTGCCCTCACATAAGGTTGAATGGCCCAGACTATTTGTTATTAATATGATGACATTTCTTATGTTAGTGTAAACTCTTTGTAAATATCATTTTACATAGCAACTTAGTCATTGAAACATGATTGCTTCCATATTCCTTTTTTCCATTGCTAAACATTCAAGCCACAGATTATCTGGTTTGGGCAACACTAAGCAAGTGAACGCGTGTGAACTGCTTAATAATCTAAGAAATGAAGGCACGTGCGTCAGTGTGGTGTGGCACATACCTGGAATCCCAGCTCTCAGAAAGCACAGGAAAAGTTGGGAGTTCAAGGTCATCCATACCTACCTAGTGAGTAAAAAGCTAGTTTTGGTTATATGAGACCCTGTTAGAACAATGCTGATGACAATGATGAAAGACCAAAGAATAGAAGAAAAGAGATAAAACAAGTAGTTCTAGGCAAAGGAACATTCCCTGCTCAGCTTCCAGGGGAAGCACTCACCAGGTCTTAGTGGTCTGCAAGTTGTAGATTACCTCCTACTGTGCCATCCGTCCATCCGTCTGTCCATCCATCCATCTATCCATCCATTCATCCATCCATCCATCCATGTGCCTATTTGTTGCTCTGTTTCTTCCTGAGTACATTCTCTGAGTAACTTGTGCAGAGTTACTTCACCATGAAGTAGTGGGTGGAGGAGTAGAGGTGAGGATGGAGGAAATCATGAAGACTTAATTAGGTAGTGAGGTTAGCTGGAGTCTAAAGTGGGAATACATGACTGTTGCACAGGTAGAGAAGCTGCAGTCCTCAGGATCTGACATGGAAGCTGTGCTTGGGGTCCCCAGACCCCCATCAGAAAGCCAAAGGAGGTGTGCATTTTGAGGGGGTCTAACCATATGGGTCCAGGGGGCTCCAAAGTGTCAGGGGGCAGGGCAGACCAGAGTGTCCCAGGCTCCTGATACCCATTCAGCCCGGTAACAGGGCTGCGTGAGAGAGGTGGGCGGTCAGGACTCCGCCTCCCAGCCCTTTTCTAAGCACTGGGTGGATGGGAGCAGGCCTGTGGAAGGCTGATGCATGCTGCTGTCACTCCAAGGTGTAATTAAAGAGATGTATGCTAATTTTTAACTTGGTTAAGGGATATTAACTTAGACAAATGAACCTCTCCTTTCCCAATAATTAGATATCCAAACAAACACACGCTTTCTCCCCAATTAAATGAATGGAAAATTTAAGCTGTGGAACCCAATTTCAATATGCCCTATTTGTTATGAGTTTCCACTTCGCTGCCTTCCTTAACTTCACAAAAGCAAACTGCCCTATCAAGAAGCATAATAAAATCATAACAGTGAAAATATCATTTTGATTTTGGGAGGGCATAAAATAAATGCTCATTTACAGTTGTGGGGAAAGACACTTGTGTTTAGTGAAAATGTCATGCTGTTTCCAAGAGACTATTGCTCAAAGTCCCCAAGCCCATAGTATCCAGGTGGTACATCTCAATATTATATTTAATTTAAAGGCATGATGACGATCTCTTAGGTATAGAAAGGATGGAGTCTATCGAGCAAAGCTGGTATTTCAAAGTTAAATGGCAGAATTAGAGGAGAAAGGAAGAACAACGAATGAATTATGCATTTTTTGCTTGTGTGTGTTGTACTCTCTCTCTCTCTCTCTCTGTGTGTGTGTGTGTGTGTGTGTGTGTGTGTGTGTGTGTGTGTGTGTGTGTGTGTGTGTGTGGTATATGAGCATGTGAGGGATCAGAGGGTGCAAGAACTCATGTCAGCACATGTGGAAGCCAGAGGAGGGCACTGGGTACCCTGCTCTGGCATTCTCTGTCTTACTTCTTTGAGTCTTTCCCTCACTGAACCCAGAGCTAGGCTATAGGGCAGCAAGTCCTAGTCACCCCTCTGTCTTACTCCTACAGAGCTGGGATTATAGGCATGTGAACAGTCATGTCTGGCTTTTTATGTGGCGCTGGGATTTGAACTCAGGTCCTCAGGTTTGACAGCAAACATTCTTATCCTCTTATCTATCTCCCAGCCTGAGATTACACACTCCAGTAAAATGCCTTTTGTTTTCATATCAGTGGCTATAGCGCGGGTGTGCCTCTGATTGAGTAGACTAATGCAGCCCAGACTGGAAACACCCAGGTGCTTGTCAGTTCTGCAAACCACAGGTCTTGGGAGATTTCTAGAGTGTTTCAGTGTAAGAAAGGCTGTGTGTGCTGTAGACCACCCACCTCTTCCCAGAACACACTGTGGAATGCCTGGGGTCATGGTGTGCTGCAGAGCACAAGGCCACTGAGTACACCGAGAGTGATGTATGAAACTTTTAAAGAACTGGATGCACCGGGCAATGTGCTCCAAGTATGTTAGAGGCTTAATATAACCCATACAATAATACAATAAAAGGAAAAGACAGGAATATTTTGAAAGTTACTGCATATAATTATGGGAAAATGTATGTGAAGAAGGCTGCTATTTGCTTACTAACCATCTATAAAAATAAAGTGCTTTATATATAGAAATACATTGTTGAACTAATGCATTTCACAAACCAAAAATGAAAACTAAGAAGCATTAGATGTATCTGAGCTTACATAGGGAGAGCCATGACACTGTCACTTGTGGGTAGTCTACCTGAAGCTGGTTGTGGCCCTTAAGGAGGATGATGGGCTTGCTCTCTGTATTGGCTCTGTCTGCCACCAGGAGTGCCACAGCCAACTATTAGGCCCTCTTTTTTTTTTTCTTTTTCCCCCATCTTTATTAAATTGGGTATTTCTTGTTTACATTTCAAATGCTATTCCCTTTCCCGGTTTCCATGACAACATCCCCCTAACACCTCCCCCTCCCATTCTATATGGATGTTCTCCTCCCAGTCCTCCTACTATTACTGCCCTCCCCACAAGAATTCCGTTCACTGGGGGTTCAGTCTTGGCAGGACTAAGGGCTTCCCCTTCCACTGGTGCTCTTACTAGGCTATTCATTGCTACCTATGCAGTTGGAGCCCAGGGTCAGTCCATGTATAGTCTTTGGGTAGTGGCTTAGTCCCTGGAAGCTCTGGTTGCTTGGCATTGTTGTTCACATGGGGTCTTGAGTCCCTTCAAGCTTTTCCAGTCCTTTCTCTGATTCCTTCAACTGGTGTCCCATTCTCAGTTCAGTGGTTTGCTGCTGGCCTTCGCCTATGTATTTGCCGTAATTTGGCTGTGTCTCTCAGGAGAGATCTACATCTGGTTCCTGTTGGCCTGCACTTCTTTGCTTCATCCATCTTATCTAGTTTGGTATATGTATGGGCCACATGTGGGGCAGGCTCTGAATGGGTGTTCCTTCTGCCTCTGTTCTAAACTTTGCCTCCCTATCCCCTCCCAAGGGTATTCTTGTTCCCCTTTTAAAGAAGGAGTGAAGCATCTGCATTTTGGTCATCCTTCTTGAGTTTCATGTGTTCTGTGCATCTAGGGTAAAAATATGGAAGACTTCACAAATTTGGGTGTCATCCTTGTGCAAGGGCCATGCTAATCTTCTCTGTATCATTCCAATTTTAGTATATGTGCTGTCAAAGCGAGCACTATTAGGCCCTCATAGTTGTGACCACTTGGGCTCTGAGCATCTGCCCCTACCAAGCAGTGCTTGCTCATGTTATCCCTCTCTGATGATTCCATGTCACCTGCCTTAAAGATTGTACTGTGCCTTTCTGGGGCTCACTTAAGGCCTGGCAGTGGCCAAGGGAATCGGTGTCACAGTAAAAGTACCATCAATGCCATCATTTTAGTCCTTCAAGATAATTGGTAATGGTGTCCTGAACATATCTCATTGGGACCAGCCTTGTCTCGGCTGGTGGCACCACACCCTCTTCAGCTCTAGTCTCTGCTCTTACTGTGTGGCATGGACTAGAGACTATTGTGTGTTTACATCTCTTTCCAAACAGTAATCACAAACCATGGTCTACACACAAACATGCAACTCACAGGTATGTGTTATTTGACTTAAACTTTAAAAAAAAATAGAAGTCAATTTAAAATATATAGGAAAATGTGCTAGACATCCAGATTACTCAGGAGTCTTTCCCGTGGGAGTCTCTCCCACTGCCCGGCTGCTCTGTCTTTGGCCAGAGTCTGCTACCCTGATACCTTACAGCCACTAGCTGAAGCATCCTTTCTTTGGGCTAGTTCCATGGCATTAGTGCATGACCTAGAAGGGTTCTAGGGGGTGTTAACCTAAGCAAAGGTGATAGGTCATGGTAAATGTTAATCTCTGATTTATTTAAATATGAATCTATAATCTATTTATATATCTATCAGCAATATTTACCCACCATGTATTATCTAATTATGTTTATCTAGCATCCACCTACCTGTCATGTAATTATCAACCTATTATATTCATATATTATCTGTCTATCAATCTACCTTCCTATATTTATTTATCTTTGTACATGTTTATCTACCTAACTGCCACCTACCATCTTGTCTATATTATCTTTCTTATCTGTCTGGCCTACCCAGGAAACTTTTTTAGATTGTGATTTTTTAATTTTGTTTGTTATTACTGTGTATTTGTGTGTGAGTAAGGGTACTTGCCACATGGAGGAGGTCAGAGAACAACTTTTAGAAGTTGGTTCTCTCTTTTCACCTTCTTGGTTTTGGGCTGGCATACTTCAGGCTAGCTAGCTCTCTGGTGATTTGCCTCTCTCTACCTTCTGTCTTGCCACAGGAGTTCTGGGATTACAGCCATGAGGCTTTGCATGCGTTTCATTTGTTTGTTTGTTTGTTTGGTGGTGGTGGTGGTTGTGGTGGTGGTTTTAGATATTAGACTCAGACTATCAAGATTACGTGAAAAGTTCTTTTACCTGGTGACCATCTCTCCAGGGCTCACCCAACTAACTTTTTAGAAATGGGGCAACATTTGTGTTACAGTCCCTGACGCAACAGGCAGCTGGCACATTGTAGATAATCCATAGGTATTTGTTAGACCAGTAATATTTCTAGATGCAGAACCAAGATTCACCTATCAGCTGAGGCTTATGAGTGATCCCGACCCTCACTCAGGATGTCTTGCCTTCAACATCTCCAGGTCAGGGTTGAGATGGACCTCGTTCTGAATAAAACAGCCTCTCTTTGCTTTCTCACACCTTCAGTCATAGTTCAGTACTGGTTTGTCTACCTTGGAGGCTTTCTGTTAATCATGATGAAGGCACCACATAGCCCCCTTGGCCTACACTCCTCCAAGGAGGGGAACTTTTGGTGTTTGTTTCTATTGGCTTATTCCAGAATTTTATCTCTGTATATTGCATATTTGATATACATTTCAGAAGCACCCCGTCATTTGGCCTTGATTATGGTCCACTAAGTTTCACCAAGGAGAGAACAAGAGCCTATAATGTCATTTAGACAGAAGATGATGCTAGGCTTTACTTAGCCTTGCCCTTGGCCTATCAACAGGCCAAATCTATATTGCCTGAAAGATTAAAAAATTCCTATGTTATATAAGGTTGAAAAAATTAGTAATTTACACTAATCATGAGACTCAAAGGTAGGGGCCATAAATAAAGTTTTAATGGGATACAACTGATCTCCCCTCTTTATGTCTTGTCAGATACTTTCAAGCCACAGTGACGGATAAGCAGATATACACCTGTAAGCTGCCAATGCTGATTTTTAACCACTTGGCCCTTGGAAGAAAAAGCGTACTCTAGATACCTGAGATCTGTAACATCTAGAATCCCAGTAGTATCAGGGGTCTTTCCAGAAGGATCCTGGGAATGGATGTTGCTGTGTTCGATAAACAACTGAGCAAAGGAGTGGATGTGAAGGTAGGCCTGAGCAGGACTGTGAACGTTTAATCTCACAGGCAGAAGCAGTGTGCCACCATGTGTCCTTGGCCAGCAGCTCTTCAGATGGCACCTCAATATTTGTGTATGAGTGTCCAAGGTCTTGATGTGTAGCAAGGTAGAGAAAAATCAAGAAGTTAAGATGGTGGCCGCCTTCCTTATATACACAAGCTCAAGGTGCACTTCAAAGGCAAATGAAGGTCGTGGTTTCCGATGCAGCTGGCTCAGTGCCAACATTGCTGTCACTTGTGCTACAATGTGTGACGTTTATTTTAGTTTTGAGGAGGGTGGGCTGGGAGCGAGTAAGTTGGGGTTAGCCTCTCCCCTCATTCCAATTTCAAAGCATCATTGTGCCTGCACATCAGGAACTACCTGACCATGAAATTAGCAAAATCCAGGGGCTGGAAGGACCTTACATCACAGCCAATGGTGCTTCTCAAACTTGAGTGGCACACAAGCCACTCAGAGAGTCTGCTTCACAGTGGATTCTGAATCTGTAGGTTTCTAGTGGCTCTGAGATTGTACAATTCCAAGGATTACCTGGGGGTTGCTGAGGCTCTTGGTCCAAGGACCACACATGGAACACTGATGCTTCTTCTTGAAGCTGCTTTCTGGAAGTGTGGTTTCTATGCCAGCAGCTCTGGGACTTATGTACGAGTAATACAAATGCTCAGATCAGGTCACCAACCAGGCATCAGACTCCTGCAGGCACAGCCCTACAGCCTGAGCCCAACCACCCTGTAGGCCATATGGATACAAGGTCAAGTCTGAAAAACTATGCCTTACTTTTGTGCCCTCTTTCCCAGCTCTACCCTACCCCTGATCTGTTTAGAGGCACCCGGGCTTCCTGCCATACCTTGAGAGAACCATTAACTATCTTTTCAAATCTAAATCCCTGAGCCTTCTCACCCAGAGCCTGTAAGGTGGGCAGACACCCTTGGGATAAACAGCCTCATTACAAGCCAATCCCTGCAATCTGGAACCCAGGCTTAGGGAATTTTCCATTCGGGGCTCATTTTGGAAATGACTGTTTGCTTCCTCTGTTTATAGTGTCTTAGTATGCAGGACCTGTTCTTCTCCTGGGAGCAAGTCACACGGAGTATGCTTTGGGCCAGTTTTGACCACTAGCATGCCAGCCTGGTCCTGGCAGTCACCCACCAATGCCCCAAAGACATTTTCTCAGCGATGTCATTCTAGGTCTGCTCTCTCAACCTTGTGATCATCTATCGATGGGACAATAAAAGAGGCCCAACTGCATCTTTGAGAGACGCATCCATTATCTGTTTTGCATAGAAGAAAATTATTGTGGAGATAAAAGGTGTTAGTTTCCCGGGAGCCTAGGCAAACCCATCTGCTGTGGAGCCAGAAGTTAACCCACATCCTATTGAGGAGTCTATATTTGTCCTGCCTCATCCTGTTATGAGAATATTAAATTTTTATTTGTGTAATAGGTTCTAATTTGCAGAGCAGCCCTTGCATGGCAGGTATAGCGCTGGGATTATCAGAGCCCTTATTTTGACTTTTGGCTCTTAAATAAATGAAGCTTTAAACATGTCTAGAGTCATGTTGCAATAGAATGTAGTTAGATTTCACAGTGACTATAATTGTGATTACAATCAGATGGCTGTAACGATACAAAAGACACATTATCTTTATAATTTATAATCCTCCTGGACCAAGCTCAGCATCTTAAAAATGCAACATTTCGGCACCATCTGGGAGATTTGCCCAACAAAATTATGTATAAACAAAGTTCTTTATTGACTCACTGAGATCCAAGTGGAATCAATTATACATTACTGTTGTCTTTGTCGGCATCGCAGAGTGTAATACGGCTAAAGACCCACATTCCATAAATCATCGAAGCATAATTTCCCCGGGGGTTGAGTTTTGCGTGGAAACAAAGCCTTGTCAGTATTTTCTGCTTAAATTTCTTTGGTGATATTTGGTGTGGGAGCTGGTGCATTTCCCTTGGGCTCCCAGCAAGTCAGGCTGGCTGAGTTTGGTATAAAGAGTTGTCCCAGAAGTGTCAGACCTGGAGCATGTGGTAGAGTTGGGACAGGGATCTCGGGGAGGGGATGTGGAGAAATCCAGAGTCTCTCAAATCTATTACTTTTGCTTACTCCAAACCCTCAACATTGAAATGCTGAGCCATCGATATTTTGTAGCTGAAGTGAAAGATTGTTGTGAGCTGTCTGAAAATGAAGGAAAAATGACTCTCTTTCAGAAACGTGGTCCCCAAGTCCCAAACCACAGGGAACCTGAATGCACTACATCATTCCATGGCTGGTCATTTCAGAACACCCAAGAGGGCATGTGGTAGGGTTGATAGCACCCCTGCCAGGAAAGTGCCTGTAGCATCACAAAGGGAGGAGGGGCGGGGAGGGATGCTGGGCTTGTGCTGCAGCAAACTGAGAGGCACAGGGCACAGAGTGGATCTGACCAACCAACACTTTCACTAAAGCTGAGTGTTGCCTGACTTTTTCTAGGCAGATGTAAAAAAATAAATAAATAGAGAAAAAAAGAAATAGAAAGAAAAGAAAAAGAAAAAAGAAAGGAAGAAAAGCAAAAAGAAAGAAAATATAAAGAAAGAAAGGAAGGAAGGAAGGAAGGAAGGAAGGAAGGAAGGAAGGAAGAAAGAAGGAAAAGTATTCTACATAAATGTGACATCAACAGACTAACTAAAAAATGTCATTCAAGCACAGAATGGAGAAGCAATGAGTTTAGTAGGGAGTTTGCAGGAGCCTGGGTGACTCAAAGGAAGGCTCAGCACTGACATGTCCAAATGCGTGAAGCATTACCTCTTATTTAGTAGGGTCTTGGGGAGGGGAGGGGCCCTGCGATCCTCCCCTCTCCTTCCCCCGACAGAGGATGTCTGTATGCTCAGTGTTGGAAGGGCCTCATGTGGTCACTGGGCTGCTTTGCTTCCCAGGGGCGATGGCCTTGTCTACTGGGGAAGAAATACCTGCACTGTGCTGAGCCTGTGACTGATCTGACCGCAGGCAGAGGCCAGGAGCCTGTTGCTCTGAGACGGCCACTCATTCCATGGCCTGTCAACCTGCTCATGTGTAAGGCCCAATTCAGTCAGGAGTCTGCTTACTTGGTGAGCTTTGCCTAGTCTTTTTAACATGTTCATTTTGGTAGCATTGTCTAGAACCTAGTAGGAATCTGTGCTCTGATCACTTACCAGTCACTTTTCTTGTTACTGCTTCTGCATCCACAGTCAGGATGTAGACAGATGCCTGTGCTCAGCTCCCCTTCCTTCAGTGTGGGACTCTAGCCTATGGAATGGGTGAGTTTGCCAACCTTAGCTAACCCAATCTAGAAATTCCTTCACAGACATACCCAGAGGTTTGTTTCCATTGGGATTCTGGGCTTTGTCTGGTTGGCAATGTAGATTAAGCCTTCCAACTCACCACAGATCATTTGCTATCCATAGCAGACAGACACTGATGGGCAAGAACAGTCATTGTGTTAGGTCCATGATGCCTCATTATACCAAGCGTCAGAGAGGTTCTCCATGATATGACTTGGGAACTGAAGAGATAAGGAGAATGAGTAGATTGTGGAGGCAGAGGGGAGAAGACAAAGCACTCTTGTGCTAGGGAATGAGACTCCAGAAGGGAAAGCCAGGTCCGTAGGAGACGAGAAGGATCATGGAAGCAGAGCCTGGGGAGGTGAATAGGAACATATTTGATGCCTCACAGACCTTGAGAAGAGCCTGCCTCGTCATGGGAAACCTGGTGGATTAATTTCAGATAGGATGGTGTGATGGATTGTATATGCTTAGCCAGGGACTGGTACTATTAGAAGGTGTGACCCTGTTGGAGTAGGTGTGGCCCTTTTGTAATAGGTGTGTCACTCTGGTTGAGGGCTTAAGACCCTCACCCTAGCTGCCTGGAAGTCAGTATTCTGCTAGCAGCCTTCAGATGAAGATGTAGAACTCTCAGCTCCTCCTGTACCATGCCTGCCTGGATGTTGCAATGTTCCTGTCTTGATGATAATGGACTGAATCTCTGAACCTGTAAGCCATCCTCAATTAAATGTTGTCCTTTGTAAGAGTTGTCTTGGTCATGGTGTCAGAGAGAGAGAGAGAGAGAGAGAGAGAGAGAGAGAGAGAGAGAGAGAGAGAGAGAGAGAGAGAGAGAGAGAGAGATTGAGCACACGCTCTATGGGTTCAGTGCTTTGGGAGGAGGCAGTTTAGATTAAGGAGAAGGTTCTAGGCACATGCTACAACATTTAACTGAGGAAACGTCAATGCATACTTGCTTCCAACTTACCAATGAAAATCACTTCCTTCTTGAATACGGCCTCATCTTCAGTGATTTTTGGATGATTCAGACTGACCATACCTGCTTTGGGCTATGATCCACTTCTATCCCTCCATCTGCAGAGCACTCCTCCCCTCTCCAAGGGCAGAGTCTAAGTATCTCTATGTATACATTGCTCTATATGCATGTTCATATGCTCTCTGTACGTACATATGCTCTGCATGCCAAGGCCTGCATGGGTAGATTCTGTCTATCCAGGGCAGTTATCCACCAAGTTGTCCATTCTTCCTTCAACCCCATAGATACCTCTGTTAGTTCAGATAGGCAGACAGAGGTTACATTTTTCTTCATGGGTACTTCAAAGCCACTGGTATTCTAACTAGAGAGGCAGCTGCCTGGTCTGAAGTCACTGTGCTTGGACGAAGGGAGAGCTTTCTCTTTCTGGGAGAGATAATTAGCATGCACGGTGCCAACTCACCATACATTAGAGACGACAGCCAGGAGGAAGTAGCATCTCCTTGCAGCTCAGGGGAAAGCTGCTGTTTGCAAGAAATGCCTAGAGAAGAGACTCTTTCTGGTCCCAGTGTGGTCATAGTTTAAAGAAGCTTCAAAGCATCTGAATGCATATGCCAGGGCTTTCCCATGCTGTTGCAGATAGATGTCAGCTCCTCGAGCATACCAGGCAAGGGCTGTACCACAGTCTTCACATCTGGCCCCATTGCCAGTTTTGTAAAACCCCTTTAATATACAGACTTATTCCTTGGCTCATAGAAAGGAGTCTATGAGCGTTTGCTATTGCTTTCATTATATACTTTTTATTAAAAATAACATCATTGAGGCTGATGAAAGATGCCCAGCAGATATTTACTGAATATTTGCACATTAGGCAAATGAGAATTACACCCAGTGGTATGAATTGTGGCTTAATAATTTACTTTGGAGCAAGGACATTCTTTAGCTAGAGATTTTTCTCTTGGGTAAAGAAAAAAAAAACTTTAGTTAGGGATTTTTCTCTCTACATTCTCGCAAAGAGTTTAATCTCCTTCTATCTTGTCAAATAAGACAGTTATAGGAAATTGTGGATCTTTGATTCTCAGGTCTATGAATACATGAAGCTGACCATGGAAGGACATTCCTCTTCTTCTCTTTCCTCTCTCTCCTCCATCACTCCAGTCCTTTGCAGGATTATATAAAATGAAGCCATTCTCCAATGGAGAGAGACTCCGAAGACTGAGAAAGATATCAGCAAGTATCAGACATCTGCATTCCAGGAACCTCCCGGCCAAATGGCTACCCAGCACCAGGCCCTTGACTTTGATAAAGTGTCTCTGTGAGGAGCCTTTCCCAGGAAGCACAGCTTGTTCCTGTGATGTCCCATCTGAAGTATTCCCCAAGAACTGCTTGTCTCCCATGTGCATTCACAGAGCCAATTCCCTAATGCTTTCAGTGTTAAGATTCCTGTCTTTTAAAAAAAAATGTTGAGCTTCCTTTTACTAAGCACTGAAAATGATAGAAACCGGGTTTCCCCAGTGGCTAGGTGCTCAGGACTCAGAGGTGTGTTTGGTAAACAGCTGCATTCACATAGCGCCAGGAATTCTGGAGTCTCACAGCTCGTATACCAACAGACACCATCTCATTCAGTCACCAACTGAATGCTTCAACCATTTCTTTTTGCAGGACCAGTGCTGCTGTCTCCATTTTACAGAGGAGAAATAAAGGCTGTCATAGATCCATTCATGTGTTTAAGATTCCATTCTGAAAGGTGGTATTGACTAGGGCTCTGAGAACCACGCTCTTTTCCCCTTCCTACATGAAGATGTTATTGTTATCATTGTATTTTCCATTAATTAATCAGTCAATTAATTAATCAATTTGCTGTATTAATATTTTTTTCTGTTGCTGTGATAAGGCACCATGATTAAAGTCAGTTTAAGGAAGATAGTTTATTTTGGCTTTTAGTTCCATGGGGATAAGAGCCTGTCCTGTTATGGCAGGAAGGGAGGGGTGTCTGTATCCAGCAGTTGTGGCCACAGAAGCAGGAAGCTGAGAGATCACATCTCAACCACAAACATGAAGTAGAGAGAATGAGCTAAAACAAGGTGAGCTATGAGTTTCCAAAACTCACCCCAAGTGGTGTACTTTCCCTAGCAAGACCACACCTCCTAAACCTTCCCAAACAGACCACTGATTTAGGACCAAGCGTTCAAAGGGCTATGGGGCGCGTTTCTCATCTAAATCACCACATTCAGTCATCTTTCGAGTCTGGGTCTCACTGAATAGTAGAGAATAGCCAGCAGCTCCCCAGCCTTCCATAGCAGCCTTCTGATCATCGGGGTCATGGATATGTGCCACCACATACGGCTGAATAAAGACAAGACAAGACAAAACAAAACAAAACACTTTTTTCTTTAAGACAGCCTGTAGCAGCTGTGTTTCTAAGATGGTCTAGAACTCATGAACTAAAAAAAAAATTTTTTTTTCACCTCAGTTTTCTGAAGGATCTGGCTTTTCCTCTACTTGACTTCTCCATGCTGGTAGCTGCGGAGATACCAGAACAAGGTGGTACATCCTTAATAACTGAGCACACTATGAAAAATTAAGTCGGTCTACTCCAGTCACAGAAACTATGCCCAAGAGTATTGTTTATGAGACCCTTAAGCTTAATAAATATCTTCACAAATACAACCTCCTGCTAGAAATTTAAAAGCTCCTGAGAAGACCATTTCTAACCATTAATAAGTTGGAATCATTTTTACCATATTAAAAATGTATATTCCGAGAGACAGATCAGAGAACTAGTGTACCTCACACAATTCAGCCCCAGCAGCTCAGGGAGTCTTTACTCTCTTGTAGGAGGAGGTGGGTTGGAAGGAGGACTACACAGACAGACCCTCTACACTCTCATACGAGTCCTTCTGTGTGGAAATTGCTGCCCTGTTTACATAAAGAGGCCCATCTGCTTACCCCTGCTCGAATGGTCAGTGAGCAGTAGAACTTGGAGTGAGTCTCCAATGGGTTGGATCTCTCCATGCCTTCCAGGGCTCCTGAAGCCTCCTCATACCATCTAGGACTCTGATGCAGGCACTAGGACTTAAGAGGCCCAGGAAAGCAAATGTAAAGCATGGGAAAGGAGGGATAGATACGTTTCTGTGGACAGACAGGTGGTCAGTGAGCACCATCCGAGGGAACACTAGTTTTCAGTGGACTCTGCGTGGGATGGGGGTTTTATAGAGAAAATAGCAGAGATTGAAAGACAAGAACAAGGGAGCTCAGGAAGCTGCAAGGAGGGCAATTCAGCGTGGAGGCCACACGGGTGAATGCTTTAGTGTGGGAGCAAAGATTCCTGAGTGGGAGCAAGAGCAGCTCAAGTCCACATCCTGGCTCCGATTTCAATAAGTTCTGTGACAAGGTGATAAGAACCAAGTCAGGAGAGCAGAGGGTGACTCAGGCAAGCACTAGGACCCAAGTTCAATCCAAAAAACTCTCTGGGGGGAGGTGGGGAATCTTTAACCTTGTCTTATTGGTAAGCTGCAGGCCAATGAGAGACCTTATTACAAGGAGGTGAATGGCATTTCTGAGGATGATACCCAAGGTTGTTCTCCACCCTCTACAGAGTTCACTGATATGTGCTGTGTGACAGCATGCACACTGCAAAGAGCTCATGTTGTGTGTTCAGAACCTAGCCTGCAGTGAAGTGATGTAATACAATATGGGTGAATGCTGCCAGACTTCACTCAGACTCAAGACACATCTGAGTTTGCATTATTTTTTGTCATTGATAAGAATGCTCTCTTTTTTTCAACATCAATTTCATTATTCTTCATGGTGCAGATATTTGTAGCTATAGAATATAAACTCTTGGACAAGGGGTGACAGCCGTGGGTGCTCAGCCAAGAGTAGTCACATGAGTTACACATTCGAAGTTTATGTTGACAACCTTACATCTATATAATCTTTCTTAAGTTTAAGACATTTTGCACAGTATTTGACTGTCAATATGTATTTATCTTTATGTTTAAAGCTGTTATAAATGGCATATTATTGAGTCATCCTATTAATTCAGATCAATAATCTCTGTCTTTTAATTAAGCTCTTTAGTTAATTTATATTTAATGAACTTATTGACATAGTTGAATTTAAGTCTTCAGCTTCTACATTTTGTACTTTTGTACTTTTATTCTTCTATTTTGTGTGTGTATTGAGTAGTTCTTATTCTATCTTTTTAATTAAATGTCTAGTAATCGGTTTCTAAAATGTATTTTTTTGTTGTCCTAGGTGTACCATACACAGTCCCAAGTTATCCACTTTTTATACTCATATATTTCACTTTTGCTTGTGTTACAAGTCATGAAATGTTTCAACTTTATTTTAAGCTATAAATGTTATTTTAATAAGATAAGATTAGGAAAAGGGTTGTTGTTATTATTGTTGTTACTTTCAGTACTTGTGTTTGAACGTGGATCCTTGCACATTCTACCTATGAGTGTGCTCAGAGCTATCCCTGTATCCTCAAGAGTCTTTTATATTTATGTATAAGTTGACACTTCTAACAACCTGCATTCCTGTCAATTGATCTGAATTTCTGCCTAGTTTTATTTTCCTTTAGTCTGGCAAACTTCCTTTAATATTTCTTGTTTCGCGTGCTTTTGACAAGTTTCTCCTTCTTTGCTTATCTGAAAAAGTCTTTATTTCAGAATGTTGCTTCTCTGGACACACAGAGTTCTAGCTTGAGAGTCCCCCCCCCCTTTCAATGCATTTGGCTTCTTTCACTTCTGATAAGAACTCAGCCATTGTTCATACAGAGCTCCTCTGTCTGTGCAAGTCTCTCTTTCCTACGTCCTTGGCTGCCTCCCTGGAGACAACCATTATCAATTTCTAATGTGTTCTAGCAAAATCCTATGCACATGTAAAGATTACAATATATTTGTGTTAGAGACGTGACTCAGTCTGATCCACAGGGTATCTGAAGGGCAACCATCTTACTCTACTTGGCAAGGTCCAAGGCAGTGAGCGACCCTGCTAAAACAAAGCAAACGGCCCAAAGCGACCATTAAAATCACCCCCTACAGATTGACAATGAAGTTGCCTTTTGGTCTCCGTACAGATGTACACATGCATGCACATGATGCTGTTCACACACACGCACACATCACATGAAACGGGGCATAGCACTCCCATAATCCTAGCACTTGAAAGGTGGACGCCGGTAGATCAGAAGTTCAAAGTTATCCTTGGCTGAGTATGAGATCAGCTTTGGCTGCATGACAACAGCTTGTCAAAGCGAAAGACAAAACACAGAAAACAAAAACCAAACCAAATAAACAAACAAAATCCACAAATGCACACACTGCACCCTCATATCGCACTCCCTGTTCATGGCCTGGCTCTTTTCACCTAATAAGAAGCTGATCTGGAGAACAGCTGACATTAGTCGCCCTATCTCATTTGAAATAGCTTGGTGATAATCAGGGATGTGTATGTCACAACTTATTTCACCCAGTGAGCGCCCCTGTCCTTAGCGTATCTCAGCTCATTTGCTCATTGGCGGCCTCTATCTGGTTGTTATCTCTCTCCCTGCAAGTCCAGGCCCCTGCCAGGCTCCAAAGCAGAAGGCGACTCTTACTTAGACAGAACGGTGTTCTACAGTGGGGTTGCTTCTTTACAAAGAGGAGGCGACTTCCTGCAAGTGCAAAATAATGTCCACCAAGACAGAAAGACATCAAGACCAGTTCATAGGACTCAGTGGCTCTTAGGGGCTGGCTTAAAGATGGGCGAAATAGGCTCACAACACGGAAGACACTATTTCTTAACAGGGACTTCTGTTTCTGTCTCCCTCCAGCAGGTACACTTTGCTTGTCAAGCAGACCTATGGGCTGCTTCCTTAAGTCACACATTTAGCTGTGTTGTTAAAGCTCGTGCAAATAGGGATGAGAAGAGCTACAACAACATCAGACCTTTCAGTCTGTGCTACTGCCAGGTTGAGATGCAATTAGGTTGAAAAAGGACTATGATAAAATGTGGGTGCTTTGGTGGCCAAGAGATGGCTCAGTCAAGCACTTACCCTGCAGGTATGAAGACCCAAGCTTGATTCCAGAGTCTATGTAAACAGCCAGGAGTGATACAGTACAGTTGTAATCCCAATGCTGGGGGGAACAGGTGGCCCCGAGCCTGCTTAGCCTAACCAGTTTGGAGAGTTTCAGGTCAGGGGAAAGATCCTGTCTTAAAAAACAAAACGATACAAACAAAAACAAAATCCAAAGCCAAACACAAAACCTGCACACACTCTTGACACATACACACAGATTTGGGCACCTTTTCTCCCCCATTCCTCACCCCCATCCCCACCCCACTGCCATAAGAGCCTGAGATTAATATTTAACATTGGAGGAAAGACACTAATGTCAAAATCAGAGAGCCAAATCCTTTATCGTCTGTGAGATGTGACAGGGCAAGAGAGGTTAATCATGCCTCATAATGAACGCCACACTCATGACTTCATGGAGGAAATGCTTTCCTGAGTTCAAAGTCACTGTCACAAAGCATTTTCAATCTTCAGAGCTGAGCACTTCATAAAGGTGGAGGAACACTGCCTTGTGTGTGGGCTGTGGCATCAGGTTATGTTTGGCTTCTACAATTTACATGGCAGAAGCTTCTGGAAGAAAAAAAAATTCCTCGCTTTGATTAAGCAAGATGGGTCATTAGGTCTCTATTATGTTTTCCACAGTTGGCTGTGGTGGAATGAAGAACCATTGTGTTTATGACCTGAGAACTCTTCCGCTAAATGGAAATGATATGAGTTCAATGACACAATTACCCTCCTTGGTTCTGGGAGCAAGGATGGAATCTGTCCCTAATGTGTTTTAATTGCTCATGCGACTCTCTGGAATTGTTAAGACCCTGTAGAGGCTGTACACATCTCTCCCCGAGCAGATGAGCCTTCCTACCACCTCTCTGGCTATTGGATGACTATCTGAAGGGCACTTTGAACAGACTATTCTGAATTATTTGTCCTTCTGAAAACTGGAAATTCTCTGTCTTAGAATGGAGTGGCAGCATCTTTAGATGCTAAGGAAACTTCTGGCAGTGGCCATGTATTGTGTATTTTCCAAACACTGGGTTTTGCTCTGAGTTTGAGAACAGGAAATCAATGTTTCTATTTGCTGTTGTACATTTTAAAATTTTATTTTTAATAGTGTGTGTCTGTGTGCATGTGTGGTGTACATAGGTAAGGGTATCCTGGAAGACCAGAAGAGCGTGTTGTATCCTCTGGAACTAGAGTTACAGGAGGTTTGAGCTGCCTGACGTAGGTGCTGGGAACTGAACCTGGGTCCTCTGCAAGAGCAGCAAGCATTCTTAACTGTTGAGCTACCTTTCCAGACGCAACTAGGCACTGTTATCAGTGCTTTATATCAATGACCCACTCAATCCTCACAAACCCCTATGAGGTTAGGTTACAGTTACTTTTCTTGTTTCTCTACTCAAGTTCCTGACAAGAATAGCTCAGGCAGGAAGGGGTTGACAACATCCTAATGGTAAGAGAGGCATGGTGGTGGGGGCTGCTCTCAGCTGTGGCAGCAGAGGTATGGGACTGCCTGCTCACATTGCAGCAGATCAGGAAGCAGAGGGAAGAAAACTCAGGTACTCACTTGACTCTCTCCTTCCTACTTTGAGTCATTCCTTGACTCCAGCCCATGGGATGGTACCACCTACTTTCCAGGCATACTCTACCACTCAGTTAATCCTGTATGGAAAAGCCCTGAAAGACGCTTTCAAGTTTATGTTTTATCAGTGCCCTACCTAGGTGGTGTGTGTGTGTGTGTGTGTGTGTGTGTGTGTGTGTGTGTGTGTGTGTGTGTGTGTGTGTGTGTGTGTGTTGTACATAGGGAGATCAGAGGTTGACATGTGCTATCTTTCTCCCTTGTCCTCTACCAGGTTTTCTGAGTGTGGATCTGTCATTGAACCCAGAGCTCACTGATTTGTCTAGGCTGGTTGGCCAGCAAGCCCCATGGGTCTCCTTCCTTCTACTTCTCCAGTGCTGGGATTACAGGTTAGCACTGCCATGCAGGACTGTTTCCATAGATGTTGGAATCTGAACACAGGACTTCATGCTTGCATGAAAAGCCCTTTCCCAAATGAGTCACCTATCTGTCTAGTCCCCTTAGGTGTTTCTTGATCCAATAAAGTTGATGGTTGAAATTAATCATCCCAGACAGGTAATATTATTAGCCCTACTATATAGACAGGAAAGGCAGTGAAGTGGACCCCTAAACCAGGCAAGTAGTTAGAAAGGCAGGGAAGGCAGGCAGACCATCTTTGAGCTTATGATCTGAACCACCATGACTGCCTGCCCCTTCTCAGATGAGAAAAGAGAGATTAAATAAAGCTATGGCACATGTTTGAGTGGGCAAGTCCTGGCACACAAGCCTGGGGTGTGCTGTAGTAACCCAAACACGGAGCCTGGAAACATTCATTCAACAAGTACTGTTGAGTTCTACACTCATCCACAGAAATGAAAGACCAAGGAGTCCTAAAAGCTGTGTGTTATGGGTTTAAGAAAGAGAATGGTTCTGTTAAGGGCAAGAAGACTGCTGGGAAATTAGAAGTTGAGATCCTGTGGGATGTAACCAACAAGGGTTTCCAGGGGAAGGGAGGTGGCAATTTTTACATGAGAGAGAAATGACTTAAACCAGCTGCTTGGATGCCATAGATCTTGGCTTCTTTTTATGAAAATTATATGCAAAATGAAAAAGTTAAATGTAATGACCTTCAAGGTCACTTCCATCTTTGAAAATCTTGGATTCTTTCTACTTATGCCTTATGGTCACTGATTAATGAACCTGACAGCACACCCAAGAACCTAATGAGAAATTTATTTAATTGTGTCTTAACTATCCTCACCTCAGAAAGTCTTCTGCAAAAGTCTTCAGTCTTTTATTTGATGAAAGAAAAGAGAGGGTTTTTGATGCTTCTCTGCCCATTGGCCCCTTCCCCACAGTCCTAACCCATTTGTTTTTATGCAACCTCAAAAACCTCCTTTGTGTTATAGAGTCCTCTGCCTTGGCAACAACTTAATGTCTTCATTTGTCCATTAAATATACCACATGTCAGACCCTCTGCATAAATAATTAATTGATAGACATTCAAATATATCAAGTCCTCTCAATTAGTTCATAATAAATCTTTGTGGGTAGCTTTTAGATCTCGGGTGTGTGTCAATAACAGGGTATTTGGTAGCAAACATTTAACACTACCTTGGTAGGATGGATTTTACACTCTAGTGTAGTGTATTATTGCTGGAGGTCCAGAACTCAGATACTTTTCAGATTTAATCTTTTGGACCTATGTGGTCCTGAGCAAGATGCTGATCCTTTCTGCACATCTCTTTCCACATATGCCAGTAGAAGGCATTTATAACACAATCTAAAAGGATTTCTTAGGAAGAACATATAATTTGGAAAATTATTCGGTATTTCAAAAGGGCTTAAGAAAATACACAAAACATAGCTGGTTTTTAAGTTGGCAAAAACCATAATCATCTAATTAGTTAATGGGTTCTTTCAAAAGAAGGTATAGCTGTGGCTATGATGTGCACAGATGTACAATATGCTCAGCATTCCTGTCAGTCAAAAGTCAGCCCACTCTGCTGCTATGACAAAGCACCCGAGATACACAAGTTATAAAGAGGAATGGTTTGTTTCTGCTTATAGTTTCAGAAACTTTAGCCCATGGTTACTTGCACCTATTGGCTTGGGAACAGACAGAAATGAAGGGAATATGTGACAGAGGATGGAGCTTAACTCATGGTGGTGGGGAAGCAAAGAGAGAGAGGGAAAAGCTGAGGTCCCAATGTCTCCTTCAGGGGCACAACTCAAGACCATCCTTCTTATATTTTTGGTTGTGAGCCTAGCCTTTAATGGCTGAGCCATCTCTCCAGCCCCAAGACCATCCTTCTTATAAGCCCAGTTTCTAAGGGTTTTATTCTCTTCCCAAAGTGTCACACTGGTGACTAAGCTTGTAAGAAGGGGTCTTTGAGACAACCATCTCTAAACTGTAGTTATATTCACCAGGGAAATGAAGGTACAAATAGTTAGGAGATAGGAGCTCAGCCAGGTGAAGAAGGTTCTTACAAAAAGAGCAAAGGGAATGGGAGCTGAAGTGGGTGCGCAGAAATGGGAATGTTTACACAGCATAGGTGAGACTAGAAAGTCATTCCAGCCATTGTGGAAGATAGTGCTGGTGTTCCTTAGAAAATTCAGGTGTCAGGTTGGCAAGATTGCTTAATGGCTGCAGAGAGGGCTCACTGAGTAAAAGGGTTTGATGTGGGGCTGTGCACAGCAGGTGACACAGACACTTACAACTGGGTGCTCATCAACAAATGAGAAATCTACTTCACTCCAACACTCAGAGTCCATTGCAGGAGACAGGTGGAAAGATTGTTAAGAGTCAGAGGTAGGGAAGGACTAGAGAGAAATAGTGTCTTTTAGAGACAACAGGATCACGGTGCTCATGAACTACAGCAGCTATGGTTGCCTGAGAAAGACCTGAACATAATCGATTCAGTCAATAGCCAGCATGGAGGGGAAGTAACTCACGGCCTTCCCAAGCTAAGAAAGGGTGAGGTTTCTGGTGGAGGGAATTAAGTTTTTTAAGGGTGGCCCCTGGGAAGGTTGACTATGCTTGAGCAGATGGCCTCCACCCAGGAGTAGATAGGCAGTATAAATTGGCCTGAATGGGTTAAAAAAAAGAGTTCATGAAGTTGTGAGGGGTTGAGGACGTAAGAGTAGACCTTGGAAGAGTTAGGAAAAGTGACTATGATCAAAATCCATTGTATGAAATTCTCAAAAAATTAAAAAAAGCATTGTACTGAGGGAAGAATGCTTGTTGTCTAACCATGAGCACACACACATCCACACAGACAGAAAAAATAAATGAAATAACTAACTCCCATGACCGAGGAACCTCACTGCTGGGTGTAGAGCCAAAGGAAAGTATATCAGCATGCCATTTCCCAAGATTATTGGGAGATTAGTGGAGACCATCTAAATATCCAACAGTGGATGAAAGTTTGAGGCCATCCTGAGTTACATAGTAAGACTCTACCTCAAAAGCACAAATTGCTGGGTCCTGTCAGTCAGTCAACATGAATACTACAGCAAGGGAGTAAGGATGATTATAGGAAAGGCAGAAAGAAGATGCAAAAGGCAATATGGGAGGGCTGCTGGTCAATACCATGCCAGCGAGCAAGTGCATATTCTCAGTATCTGTTAAAGGTGAACAACACAAGGCATGACCAATTTCAGGAAGATAAACAATGAGCGCAAATTCTTACAGGGCAAGTTTATGGTACATAGAATCTATGTTTGACTAAGGCTGTTTTCTTCAGGCTAGGATAGTTTCTCAAGGACATATGCATAAGCAGAGGAACTTGTCAGGTTATAATGCATGTCTTAATTAAAAACAGAGATATTGGCAGACTCATTCATGATTAACCACAAGCAAGAAGTCAGTCAAAGTTAACTCTGGAAGTGTTCCCCACAACAAACAAGCAAACAAACAAACATCACAGTTTTAGGTAGTTTATATGGTAATTATCTTGTTTGATCATTACTCAATATGTAGCTAAGACTACAGAGTAAGGCCCTGTCTTTAGAAAAACTACAGCACAAGCTGGAGAGATGGATCAATGATTAAGAACATTTGTTCCTTTTGCAGAGGACCTGGGTTCAGTTCCCAGCACTCACATGGTGGCTCATAACCATCTGTAACTCCAGCTCCAGGGGTTCTGATACCTTCTTCTGATCTCTGTAGGCATCATACATGCATGTGGCACACATATACACATGCAGACAGAACACTCACACACAGAAAATAAAATAAATTAACTACAACCAAACGATCAAAAACTCTTCCCTTCAAAATAATCACGAAAGATTATTTTTGAGACAGGATGTTTCTAAGTATCCTATGTAGACTAAGCTGGCCTGGAACACATAGAGAATTGCCTGTCTCTACCTAACTTTTGTGATTAAAGTCATGCACCACTGTGCCTAGCAATAATTTTTAACAATATATTTTAATTATGCATATTAATGGAACTCAGTATGATACTTCAAACCCATATACACTACATATGGATTATATCCAACCTCCTTTTCTCCATCCATCCCAATTTCTTGTAATCTCAATTGAATTATCATATCATGTTTAGCTTCTTCATATGAGTTATGTATAGAGGCATGGGTCTGTAATTATGACACTGGGAAGGTCAAGCAGGATAACAACCTAGTGAGACTATCTTAAAACCACACTACACAACAAAAGATTTTACATAGGAGAAAGATTGTGGTATGGTGTGTGTCTTTCTCTGTCTGGCTTACAGCAAATCTTCCTTCCAGATTCATCTGTTTCATTGAAAACAATAGAATTTCATTCTTCTTTATGAGTAGCCAGATCTTAAAGATAATAGGGAAGATTTAAAGGTATGTAGGCAATGAAGACTGTGAGGATAATAAAAGCAATAGAGACCAGAAGGGAATGAAGCCCAGAAGACCATCAATTCCTGAAGAAAATGGAAACTATGAAGACAGTAGGGCTCTGGCAGAAATTGAGAATTGATATATCAGAGACTTGAAGACAACACAGACTACTTGGGCTAGAGATTCTGTTGTGAGGAATTTAACTAGAAGAAGTCTGGTCTTTGCCTTCAGCTTCTAGGCAATCAACTCTAGGCTTTTGAAACATAGATGCTGTCATTCAGTTTATTTTTTTTTTTAATGTCAACCACATACTGTAATGTGCAATAGAAACTGGGTCAAATGGTATCATTTCACCTTTGGTTGTGCCCTCTTGCTGAAACTCCAGTAAAGGCTCGAGACAGGAAGACTTGCTGTCTTAGTTAGAGTTTCTATTGCTGTGAAGAGACACCATGACCACAACAACTCTGTTAAAAGAAATTGGGTCTGGCTTACAGTTTAGAGGTTTAATCCATTGTCATGGCAGGAAACATGGTTGCATACAGACTTGGTGCTGGAGAAGGAGCTGAGACTTCTACATCTGGGTTGAGAGGCAGTAAGAAGAAACAGTGACACTGGGCTTGGCTTGAGCATTGAAAACCTCAAAGCCCACCCCTCAGTGACACACTTCCTTTAACAAGGCCACATCTACTTCAACAAGCCCACTCCCTAATGAGCCTATGGGGGAAATTTTCATTCGAACTATCACACTTGCAGGGACAACTGTTGTTAGTAATACTTTTCACATATTATTTTACCCACCAGAGCCAGGAAAACAATACTGTTCCTCACCCCCAAAATAAGAGGTGACAAGCTCCCCATTTGCTCTTTTCCCTGACTTCCTTCAGGAGTCTCTTCCCATGGGTGATTTTAAAGAGGATCCTGACCTGTAACCCAGAGTTTAGCAGCCTTCAATAAGCTCTGTGAGTTCTTCGGGAGGGTTAGCAAAGGCGAGGGTGATTTTTGGGAATCCCCCTAAACTTTTTGCTGGTGTCAGACACAAGGGCAGTCTTATAGATTGTGTTCCCTCTAGCTTTGCAGTTGGGTTTTCTTCATGGGGTAGTTAAAATCAAAGATGGAAAACAAAAAATAAACTTAATATACCATAAATGTAGTTATATCCATCATTAAAATTAACAAGTCATTTTTTTTCTCATCACTGGATCCAAATATCTGACAAAAACAAAACAAAACAAACCAACATAATGTAGAACAAATGTATCCCAGCTGAGACACCAGCTCATGAGATGGTGCTGTACACACTCAGGGTAGGTCTCTATCCAGTTAGCCTTCTCTGGAGATGTCATTGCAGGTATGCCCAAGGGTATATCTCAGTTAGGGTTTAAGCTTATGTAATATAATCAAGTGACAATCAAAATAAAAATGAATCACAACAAGAAACATGTATTATCCAGGTTAGGTTTTGTTTCTTTCACCTAAAGCTTTTCTGTACTGTGTATTCTCAGGGAACAGTGAAAAGAAGAAGACAATGTCTTATTCCACCGTGGAGAACTGTCAGAGCAAACAAAGCAGTCTGCGTACAACTACCAAGGGCAGGAGAAATGTCTCTCCATAGACAGTGTCTTGTCTTTATTATAGGTCAGATTTTGTCCCATAGCAGATTGGCTCCTAAATCTGTTTTGTTTTAGGTTCCAGAGGCAGCCGTTGGGGAAGCGAGCTTCCATTGTCAGGTTCAGTGCTTCTTTAGGGTCCTCAGGGGTGAGAGGTGCTGTGGCCTTTGTCAGGTTTTTGATGCATATCTGGCTCCTAGAACAATAGGGCTGATGACAGTCAAGCACTTTCCTGGAGACACTAATTGGGTAGGCAGCACAGAACACCCGAGTTGGTGGCAGCATCTGGGACTTTGCCTGAGTGAACAGCCAAGGCCCTAGGGAAAGAAAGCCTTGTGAATGCCATCCACTGCAATATTTTTTCACCTAACTGTAGGCATTTATATGTTATTAATATATATCTAATTATGGCATATATTATTTAATGGCTATATAGCTTATCATTAGTGATGAATTATGTATTCATGCCATATTCCTAGACATTTAAATAGTTTCCAATTTTTGGTACTTAATCAGTGTTCTGATGAACATTATTATGCATGCATTCTGGGGACCATATTTCCTTGGGGTCTGATTCTAGAAGTAGAAGAGATGAGTCAGGGAGGAAAATTGTGCCTTTAAAATTAAATGAGGTGTATGTGTGTGTGAGAGGGGGAAGGGAGAGGGAGAGAGGAAGGGAGAGGGAGAGGGAGAGGAAGAGACAGAGACACATAGTGAGAGAAAGATTAAAAGAGATAGAGATGGATGGATGATAGATAGATAGATAGATAGATAGATAGATAGATAGATAGATAGATGGAAAGAAAGAATGATTCCTGGATTCTGACTTTTTTTGAACATCTGATGGAATCCCTGCTCCTGAGATGCACACAATCAACAGAGTCCTACTGAGAAATTGTTAAGGTATCTCAATTGGACGGGACATCTCAAGGTGAAGTCACTCACTAACAAGGCAGATACTCAACTTCCATAAGCACTAGTGGGACTACTACCAACAATATGGTGAGGTGGGGCTGGGCCGAGGTGTGTTAAAGAGCCTGTCAGACTTGGAGGATGTGCATTTGAATGGTCTTCCCACTGGGACATGGGAGATAAATTCAAATATAAAAGAAAGGACACAGGGCTGGAGAGATGCCTCAGTTCATTCCTTGCATGCATGGAGATGCATGGTGACACATGCCTGTCGTCCCAGCACTTGGGAGGTAGAGGCAGAGGATCAGATATTTAAGACCATTCTCGGGTATCTAGAAAGTTTGAGGTCAACCTAGAACATATTAGAACTTCTTAGAAAACAAAAACAAAGAAACCCACCCAAACACAAGACCCAAGAATGGAGCAAATAGAAATTAGCTTGAGATAAATCTGTGACCCAGTTCTTTCTTAAAATTTTATTTTTCTTTTATGTGTATAAATGTTTGCCTCCATGTACGTATGTGCACCACATGTGTGCCTGGATTCTGCAGAGGTCAGGAAAAGATATTGGATCCCCTGAAGTCACAGACACTCGTAAGTCCCCATGGGTGCTGGACAGTGAACTTTGGTCCTCTACAACAGCAGAGAGCACTCTTAAACTGTAGCCATCTCTCCAGCCCCAACCCTAAGCTTGCAGTGCAAACTTGGCAATCTCTCCAAGGCATTAGCCTAAGGATGATGGGCGACCCGTGTTCATCAGGGCATCTTCTGGAACTGCTCTTCCCCATGATAGCATGCTGAGAAAGACTTCATATCCACAGTGCATTTATTAAGGAGAAGTTAATAGCCAGCACACCACATTGCATTGTTATAGGGCCAACCAAAACAATTTTGAAAATGGATCTTTTAATGAGCCCATGCAGTCTTCTGTCTGGTAAGCACATCTGAAATGCAGACGGGAGACCCAGTTATTACCTCTCAGTCACTTGGGAACCACTGGCCGGGGTGCTGAAGTCTTTGACTTGGCAGGTTTCCTTCCTGTGACAGCGAGTGGGGTCTTGAAGGTGGTTTTGCTCTTGTTTTCTCCTCAGTAGGATATGTGCTCTGGGCATTGCCAAACGTCCCTGGCGATGGACAGGATGTGGTGGCATCCAAGACATTGGCTGGACAGCTGGGACTTATTACCAATCCACACCACATTTTTTACTATTGGGCTGAAAGATTTCAATAGCATTCAAGGTGGCAAAAAACAAACAAACAAACAAACAAACAAACAAACATCAGCTATGGGAAGTGGAAAAGCCTGCTTGCTTTGTATTGCTGCTACAAAAGTGAATGGCCACACGAATGGTTAGACTCCCAGGCTGATATTTACCACCTACTCCTCCCTGGGCTTAATGAGGGTTAGGGAAGGCTCTAAGGAGGTGGAGTGAGCCAGGAAGGATATTGCACATTGCCAGGTCATCAGGAGAAAGGATGCAACAGAGGGAATATATTTACATATCCATGGTCACATGCAATAAGAGTTAGTGAGAAGAGAGGCCATGAATTTGAAGGAGAGTAGGGAAGGGTATACGGGGAGGTCTGGAAAAAGGAAAGGGAGGGGAGCCTTCACCCTTCATCACCACCCCTGCTGCTGCCCCAGCTGCCGCCACCACCAACAGTGGGATCTCTCTTGGAATTAGTTTGTCTGCTATTTGGATGGGATTTTTGCACAATGGATTTCAGAGGCTTGGTGTGGGGGGTGGGTGGGGGTGTAGGGCTTAGGAGGCTATCATGATCTGAGAGCTCTCTGCTCCATTGTGGATTTTTAGGCCTTGCTGAACAGTTGCTCAAGGGCCAAGGTTCCCCCACCTCACGTGGTGTCTGCCAGAGGTTTCAAAGCTGCTTGGGATGGGTAAGTGGAGAGTCAAGGCCTGGCCTGGACCTCTGTCAGCTCTCCTCCACGACTTTAGATCGGGACTGTGCTCTAAGTACTCAAGCCTGGACTGACCTTCTGTCTCCACCTCGTTTGAAGGCCCTGCTGTTAAGGCCACAGAGCTCCATGTCCGGATAGCTCTCTGAGAAGTCCCTTTCTCTTCAGGACTTCCTCTTCTCTGGCTGACCTAAATTGGAGAGTGTCTCTGAGCACAGATGCCTGACCCCGTTTTGAGGATGACCTTGCACAGAGCTTCCTGCCAATGCTATGTGATTCAGCACAGAAGTCCTGCTCTTTCTTCCATCCGTATGCTAATTTGGTACTATGGTGTGACCAATCAGCCTTTCCTGTAACCCGAGGAGCCTTTATATACCTTATCCTTGGAACAGTAAAGTGAACTGACTCTCTGAAGCTGATTCCTGGGAGTTCTCTCTATCATAGTCATGGCCTTCCAAACCCATGACCCATGAGAAAAAAAGAGACCCACACACTCCACTCCATGGTCCAAGGCAGTGCAGATTCAGGCCCTAGCTTGACTGACTTCTGCTTCTCACTTGGCCCAGGAAGAACAGCATCTTGCCTTTTACCTGCGATTACATTTTCTCGAGTGCTGTCAAAGCTCAGGAGAGCCTTCCCAAGTCCTTTTAGATCACACGGCCACTGGACGCGTCTCTTCCTTCATTTTTCTAGACCAAGTTACTCCTGCCTCTGTCACTTAGTCTGGCTCTCTGTTATTCTGAGGTCTTCAGCCACATCCCCTGTCTCTGAGGCAGGCTGACAACATACAGGCTGTCCCCCTGCTCCCAGACATCCTTCAGGACCTTCTGATCTAGTAGCCATACACTGACACAATGGCAGTCATTGATGACTTTCCTAAAGAAAGGGCAATCTGTCTCATTCTCCTCAGTATGTGGGTTATATCAGTACCTGGCATGCATGAAAATTCCTGGAAAAAAAAAGTTGCATCAGTCTGTAAATGAAAATTCCTAAGAGGAATCTGAAGAGACTGATTGGCTAATTAGAATTTCGGCCCTGAAGACAGGTTGGAATGTTGCAGGTCCAGAGGCTAATTACCTCATATTGGGCCCTCTGGAAGAGCCATTCCTTGCCCACTTTTGTGTCAGAACTAACATTTTGATAAAAGCCTTTTGTATGTAATCTATTAACTTAGCAGACTACAAGTATGCTGACTAGTTTTATGTCATCTTGACAAAGCAAAAATCATTTGAGGCGACCATCATTAAGAAAGTGCCTACATAAGATCAGGCTATAGGCAAGCTTGTATGGCTTTAAAAAAATTAGTGATTGATGAGGGAGGGGCCAGCCCACGGTTGGTGATGCTATCCCTGGGCTGCTGGTTCTGGATTCTGTAAGAAAGGAGGCAGAGCAAAGCGGAGGAGCAGGTCAGTAAGCAGTCCCCCTCCATGGTCTACATCAGTTCCTGCCTCCAGGTTCCTGTTCTGTTTGAGTTCCTGTCCTGACTTCTTCCAATGATAAACAGCAATAAGAGAGTATAAGCCAAATAACACCTTTCTTCCCCAACTTGCTTTTGGTCATTGTATTTCATCATAGCCATAGTGACTCTAACTACAACAACTGGCTTCTGCCGACCCCCAAAACAAAGAATTTTGTCAGATAGCATTTAGGCCTATAAAAAAGCCAAATCTCACTGTGCCCACCTCTCCAATGTACCCACCAATGTATTTCAAACTTGATTTTTTTTATTACTTTCTTTGTTATGCAAAAGTATATTTAAAAAAACCCAGGAAGCTGCTTCCACATTGGAAGTAATCTAAATCTGTATTCCTGGGTAGTGGTCATTCAAACTGACTCCAGAACAAACCATCTCTTGTCTCCTTTAAGATGAGATCTATGGGCTTTTTGTGTGGACATTGGCAAAAAAGAAATAAGAAGGAGGACATGACTGCTCCTAGGTATGGTGGAGGAGAAGGCTGTTGTAGCTGTGAGGAGAGCATAGGCAGAGGCAGACACATGTGGGAGAGGCCAGAGTGAACATGACTCTGAGCTGGGCTATGTGAAGAGAGGGGGAAGAAAAGAGCCAGGAAACCAAGAGGACAAAAGGGAAAAGGGAGTAAAAGGACTGGCTTAGTCAAAATGATTGGATTATATAAGAGAGAGCAACTGGGAAACTCTCCCTGGGCTGGAGAGTTTAGGGTAGGGTGGTATATGTCAGTAAGGAGGACCCTGTAACAGGTGGGGACTGAGCAATGCTGGGAGAACCTGGTGGCCAGGGTCAGTTAGCCATTTGTCCTGTGTTTGAAACCTAACAGCTTGAGTGTTGACACTGGCAAGTAGCACATGCTTAGTCTCTTTCAGGGTGATATAAGAGCCTCTTTCCTAAAGGGAGGGTTTCAAAGGGGCTGCTCCTTGGGACTCCTGGGAGAGAGTTAAGTTGGTGTCTGGCTGGTAACCTGTTTGCCAACTTGTGCTTGGAATGTCTTTTCATGAGTAGATTCTAGAAGCTTTAGTACTAACTCCTCTGGAGATATTGGGGAGGGGTGCAATACTGTCAACTATAGAGTAGTTCAGTGGGAGAAGGAGGGATAGAGGTAGAGAGGGAGAGGAGGAAGAGTAAAAAGGAAAGAGAGTTGAGGATAGGAGAGGAGAGGGGAACAGGAAAGAAAGGGAAGGAGAGGGAAAAGAGAAGAGGAGAGAGATGAAGAGAAGGGAAGAGAAGAGAAGAAAGAGAAGAGAAGAAAGAGAAGAGAAGAGAAGAGAAGAGAAGAGAAGAGAAGAGAAGAGAAGAGAAGAGAAGAGAAGAGAAGAGAAGAGAAGAGAAGAGGAAAGATCATCTGGTATAGGGCTTTTGGTTCTTGAGACTGCCCTTGGTGGCATGACCATGATTCAGACGTTTAGACCACTCCATGTGACAGTGATTAAGTATGTCACCATGTAATACTGATCTATATAACATGGACTTTTTGGTGGGCAGTTAGAAGGACAGAATTGGTGACTGTAGTCACAACTTTGCCCGTCATCCTCAGGGAAGCATCTTCCCTCATTTTCCTTATCTGTGAAGTGAGAGTGATAACAGATCCCTTTTCAAAGACTTGTGTGAGCATTGGGTGGGATCCTCTTCCCTTGTTGAAGTCTCAGAGGGAAGTCACCATGTGTAGCCCCCCACTGAAAGGAAAGGAATTCTCTGAATGGCACAGGATCAGTGCATATTTCTTGGAGTTTCTACAGATGGAAGATTTGTCTGTATCCAGCCCATTTAATCACTCTTACATTGATGTGGACTCCACCCATTTATTAATATGTTAATTTATAACCCAATATGATTTATTATTTAATTTGTTTTCTTGTTCAACTTTTACAGTGTGGCCCCTTGTTGATTTTTCAGTTGGCTGCTGCTCCATTTTTTTTAAAAAGTCCTTCTTTGTTTCTAGTACTAGAAAGTTCTCTTGGCTGCCCTTGTATCCCTTGACTCCTCCTAGAAGCAGTTACTTCTGAAGGATCCTAGACACCGGCTCTCTCTGTGCTCTCCACTGATGATGTGCTGATCTTTTTAAACCCATTCAGAAGACAGAGCAACAGTTACTTATGTGTCTATGAACCCATGTATGCCCATAAATCCAGAAATGTTCATATAAATATGTATATCTCTCCTCAACTCTTCCTAGCTCAGGGAGAGAGTGTTACATTGTCACTGTTAGGCATAAACTATTTTAGGTTTAGTATATATCGCCTTTATCAAATTGAGGTCATTCCCTTCCGTACCTAATTTTCTAAGACTTAAAAAACAAAACTCCATGGATATGAAGTTTTGTCAAGTGTCTTTGTGCAAGTTGATCTGATCATACATTTCTTCTTTAGTATCCTGATTCGATGAATGGCATTGGTTGATTTTTATTTGCCCATTGTGTTGAGGATTTTGAACTTATATTCCTGTATTGGTCTGCAGCTTTTCTTTCCTGCAATATAATTATACTATTTATTTAGTAACATAATGCTGACCTCATAGCATGTTTTAGGAAGTGATCTCACTGCCTCTCTTTGGAGGATAGTGTGGGAAACTGTCTATTTCTCCCTTATGTTCTTTTGTGAAACTATCTGATGGTATTTTTTAAACAACTTTTGCTCATGTATCTTGATCTTCTGTTGTAAAGTAATATTTAATTCATTGATCATGCATTGGTATTAGTTACAATATTAGGCTATCACTGGTTACAAATGAGGAGAATGAACTGCTCAGCACTTTAAGCCTGGCATAGCTTGCTCTACAAAGGTGCCAGTTAAGGCCTGGAGGAGTAGGTAGGAAGGGAAAACAACCACTTTACTTTCTAGGCATTGCTGTTTGGGGTGGAGGCAGATTTGAAAGGAAAAAGAGTCAGAACCCTCCTTCCTAAGCTCCATGTCTTTCAGTGAGGGGCTGGGTCACTGGGAAGGTCTTGTAGATTCCAATCACACTGGGCATCACCTTCATGTTGCTTAGTGTCTGGTTTGAGGTGTGGTGCCTTTGAAGGCTGTGTTTCCAGCAGAAGTAGCAACCCCATGTTAAGGTCATAAGCTCCAGTGCACAGTGGCATCAGTGGGTCTTGGGCTAAGACACTGGTTCTCCTCAGAGCCTCTGGGGAACTGAGGCCACAAACAGTCCTCCAACAGGGGAGTGGGTCAGTTTACAACTAGGCCCACCCAGAGAGTCAGGAATACCCTCGGGACTGGAATGATGTGAAGTCAGGGGACAATCATCGTTGTCTGAGTTACTTGGCCCATAAAACAGCAACACAAGGGCTTTCAGGGCTCCATGAATGTTGGAGGTGGACCTAGCATGGAGACCATCCATCATGCCTACCTCCCCACCTCCTCTTCCACAATCTCCCTCCGAAGACTTCCAGAAGGAATAGAGTATCTTAGGTTATTGGGTCAGGAAATTACTCAGCCTGGGACAGGGGACGTGGCGCCTTGTCCTGTAGAACCTTCCTTCTGACTGGGAAGCTTCTGTCTATCACACTGTAATTTAGGTATTAGACAGCGCATAGCTTTGTCACCAGGCAGGTGACACCTTCAGTGTCCACTGTGACTGTTATGTTACCTGCCCCCTTGTATATTTGGTGCTTCCACCTAGATATTCAAAGCACTGTTGGTTGCTCTGTTAGTCTTAACACACTTCTCAGCAATAACCTGGGACAATAAGGCCAGATGTCATATGTATTGACTAGAGGCGTTCAGCTCAAGCCACTGGTCTAATGTGGGATGGCAGTGTTGGGCCCGCCCCTTTCCTGTAGAACACAGCTGTTCTGTCTAGTATATGCCGTGAAGGTTTTGCTTCTGTTGTTACTGAAGGGACATTCTGACAGCTCCAATTTAAAGTCTGTTCACAGTGGTGTTGTAAATGGTGGCAACCCTTACGCCCTAACAGCGTGGGCTCTAAGGAAGCAATTACACCTCCTATGGTATAGTTTATTAACCTCAAAAATAGAATACGTGAACTGTAGATGCGGGGCCTTTATTTGGCACTTCCTTGAGTTCTCAGTACTACAGTAGCACAGCTAAACACCTGTTTCAACCTGGTGCCACCCTCTGACCTGGTGGATGCCAGAAATGATCTAGGGAAAGAATTCCAGGTACGAGGCTGACTGGGAAAATTGGTTTCCTGGGATAACAGGGTTTCCACAGAGCTCCCTAATGATTGGTTGTCAACCCATCCAGGCTGAGGGGTGCTTTCCTGCAAGGAGCAGTTCAGGCTCATGGACCACAGGGTCTGCAAGCACTTTTGTGTCTGTGGCAGCCGTGGTACCTTACTTCCACGTATACAGTTCAGAAAGATAAAGACTTCATGTAGGTCTTCTTCCCAGGGCTCATGGTCCCTAGAACCTTCGGTTTGCCCTAGAGCCATAAATAGCCACACCTCTTCTTCATAGGACTGAAAGTCATTTTACCTTGGAAGCTGAGTGGGAACTTGTGTTTTAGAAAGTTGACTTTTCTGCGTTATTTTTCTCTTCTGTGGGTATAAGGCAATATAGAAGGGTTCTGTGGGCACACAGCCCTCTCTTAAGTGCTTTCTTCCAATGAGCTGCAGTAGTCTTATATGTTGAAGAGATGACATTGAAACCCATGGGTAATTGCATGGGATTTTTAAAGTAACCCCCATCCCAGTTGTTGGGAGTGGGGTTCAGAGTTGCCCTAGCAATACCCATCACTACCAGGCTCTGGCTTGCTTGGGTCTCTAGGTTTAGAGATTTGCTATATTGACTTTATGTAGGACTCAGGTCAGAGTGTCCTATCCAGTATGGTCACCAGCAGTCACATGTATCTACCAAGCACTGGAAATGTGGAATATATTCTCTAGCTCAGAGACATACTAGGAAAAATAAAATGTAGGAAAAATAAAATGTAAAAATATGCCTTTAGTATTTCCTATGTTGATTACATGTCTTTCAGATAATGCTTTGAATATATTGGGAAAAATGAACGCTTATTATTATTAACTTTACCTGCTTCTACTTTTCTTAATGTGGCTACCAGATAATCCATAATTATGTATGTCACTGCCATTGCTTCGGTTGGAGAAGATTGATCTCTACCAGTGTTCCTCAACCTGTTGGCTGGGAACTGTTCTCAAACCCCATGTTATAATGCTGTTGGAAGAATTATGGCCTCTTATTAAAGACCTCTGGGGATATCTGGATGCACAGGGATATAACTGACTATTAACAGGAACTTCATCTTCCTGACCACTGGGAGGAATCCTGACAGCAAATGGCTCGATCATGAATTTGGATGAGCCACACACATCTGTTTACTGAAGGCAACAGGTGGTGGCTTTGCTTCATGGAAATAAAAAATTCAGTCAGCAACGTTGGTTGGAATCCCAGCTTTGAAATATATATTTAGTATCTGGGTAAAATTGGACAAATTTCAAATAGGCAGAAGCCTAAGTTAAAGCAGATAATAAAATTTAGATCATAAAGCTATTAATAGGGAAATAAGAAAGTGCTAAGGAAATCATGAGTGTAATTTATAAACTTGACAAATCCTGTGTGTAATGTACATTATATCCACAAAACCCTTTGGTGGCTTTATCATGGGACACTGGTTCTCATACAGCATCTGCCCCAGATGTTTCCAGACCATTTCTATGCAAGCCCTAAGGGTTTCCAGATTTTGCAGCTAACAATAAAGGGCACTCAATTCAGTTAGAATATCAGACAAATAAGGGATACTTCTCCGCAATGTTGGCCTTGTGCAATATTTGTGTCTTGTGCTAAAGTTGTCATAGCCGTTAATTTGAAAGCATTTCTTGCATAGAAAAGGAGTAAGCTCATAATTCTGCCCTGGAGAGTCCCCTGGATGATCTGGGTGATCCCAGGGTATCTATGAATGTCAGAGTCAGGAGAGAGAGGTTGGAGTCAGGCACCTTGGAGCCAAGGGAGTCAGGTGTCTTCTATGTAACAGGTAAAGTCAGGCCACACATGTTTTTGAGGCTACCAAGGAAAACACAGACTTTAAAGCCCCTGAGACCCATTCTTGACTTCCATAATACAGAACTATGGCAATACATCTATATTTTAAATTACTCAGTTCTCAGGAGCTTGTCATAAGAGCAACAGTGAGCTCCTGCCATAATGTGGTGGTTTGAATATGCTTGGCCCAGGGCGTAGTACTATTTGGAGGTATGGCTTTGTTGGAGTAGGTATGGCCTTGCTGGAGGAAGTGTGTCACTGTAGACATGGGCTTGAAGACCCTCATCCTGGATGACTGGAAGCCAGTCTTTTCCTAGTTGCCTTTGGAACAGGAAGTGGAATTCTCAGTTCCTTCAGGCCTACATCTGCCTGGTTGCTGCCATGCTCCTGCCTTGATGATAATGGACTAAACCTCAGAACCTGTAAGCCAGCTCCAATTAAATGTTGTCCTTTTTAAGAGCTCTTGGTCATAGTGTCTCTTCACGGCAATGAAAATCTTAAGACAGAAGTTGGAATCAGGGACTGGTGTATTGCAGTGATAGACCTGACCATGTTTTTGCTTGGAGAAATGTGCATTTTGCGACTTTGTATTTGGGGAGAAGTGGGGCTTAATGGACCATCCTAGTAGGAATATGAAAGACATTGGTGCTGAGGGTGATTTGAACTGTGGAGGTTTGACTCAAGAAGTTTCAGAGAAGAATGTTAATATGCGACATAGAGACTGTTTTTGTGATATTTTGGTGAAGAATATGGCTACCTTTTGCCATCATCCAAAGAGTCTGCCTGAAGCTAAGGTGAAGAGATTTAAATTAACTGCTTTGTCAAAGGAAGTTTCAGAACAGCCTGGTATATATTCTGTTGTGTGGTTACTTAAGTTCACCCTTATGAAGAAGAGCATTTTAATGAAAAGGAGCAAACTGGGACAGAAAAAACAAAACAAAATAAAATGTGTGGTTCAAGTATTAAAGGGGCACCAGGACGTGGAATCGAGCTAAATCCTGTATTTAAGAAGATAAACAGATTAAGGAAGTGGTCACTTGGGGAAAACCCAGCTAAACTTATTGTTTATGGTTTTACAGGTGAACAAAAAATAGTTGTAGTCATGTGTTATTATTACCGGCTTATTGTTCCCATTTGGACTTTTACTCTGGAATAAATGGTAATCCATAAATGGGGGACACATCTGTGATCCAGCTCTTGAGGCTGGAAGACACAGGATTTTGATCCAGAACTTGAGGAATAGTGGCCATTAACAACTTAAGTCCAGGCCTGGTAGTACATGCCTTTAATCCCAGGATACAGAGGCAAGCAGATCTCCGAGATTAAGGCCAGCCAGGGAGAGAGCAAGTTCCAAGTAAAGAAAAGCTGAAATATAGACATGGTGGCACAAGCCTTTAATCCCCATTCAGGAGGAGATCAGCCATGCAGATATCGAGTTCAAAGTCGATCTACAGAGCAAGTTCCAGGAAAGCCAAGTTTAGGCAGTGAGGGAGTTGGAAAACAGAAATCTGGTAATAGAATAAGGGGGGGGGACATGTTCCAGCCCCAGCAAGCTGCAGAACTCAGTAGCTTCTGCCATGTGGCTCTGGCTTTCGAGTCAAGGATAGAAGGGGCTACTGGGACAGTTGATGCTGGTTAGCTGGAGCTAAGAAATTAGCAGTGATTAAGAAGAGACCAGCATCAGTGCGGTGAAATCTTCTGGGAAGTGTTTTCTGAGAACACGAAGAAGCTCTGTTCCAGATATAGCCAAGGTCATCTCCTGGACTTGGTAAAGCATAAGAATCATCCAGATTGTACTGCTTTTGAAAGCATGAAGAGGTCATGGAGAGTGGCTGAGGCTTGGGGCTGTGAGAGGCCAGAAAAGGCCCTTGGTGAAGGTGCAGCCTCAGTTGCAATTGATAGACTAGGACTGAAGGGGTCATGCAAAGAAGTTGAGACTTGGCACCATGAGGAGAGCCTATGAGAGGCCATTGGTGAAGCCTAGTTGAAGCAGAAGACCCAAGTGTACTGGAGATGCCAGTACTATGGGATGATCACCAAGAACGGCAGCAGCAGTGAAGTGGAGTCAGCCAGAGCCTATAGTGCTACAGTGCTAGAGAAGTCACACAAGCCCTTTGGCAGAGCCCAGAATGTCATGTGTGGATCCCAGACACTGGAACAAGAAGCTGTGAAGCTGAAGTTGACTTGGAGACTCCAGGATGTTAAAGATGCCAAAACCTTGGGATACCTGCTGAGGAAAGCTGCTAACAGGGAGTGAAACGAGCCCAGGAGAAAGAAGTTTGTTACAGTCAACGAAGATGAAAAATGCGTTGGAGATCTGAAGACTGTGGAGATGCAGAGTTTGGAGTTTGCCCAGCTGGTTTCCTGCCTTGCTTTGTGGATACTGTTAAGTGATTGAATGAATCTCAGAAGAGACTTTGAACTTTGGACTTTTAACATTGTTGAGACTGCTATAGACCATGGGGACTTTTGAAGTTGGACTAAATATATTTTGCATTATGCTATGTTTAGTTATGACCCCCATACACTCCTCTGTTTAAACAAACTTATGGGGGCCAGGGAGTGAAGTGGGGAGTGAAGTGTGGCTGTTTGAATATGCTTGGCCCAGGGAATGGCATTATTTAGAGGTGTGGCCTTGGTGGAGGAAGTGTGTTCCTGTGGGCATGGACTTTAAGACCCTCATCCTAGATGCCTGGAAGCCAGTCTTCTCCTAGCCACCTTTGGAACAAGAAGTGGAATTCTCAGCTCCTCCAACCTCATATCTGCCTGGACCGTACTATGCTTCCCGCCTTGATAATAAGGACTGAACCTCAGAGCCTGTAAGTCAGTTCCAATTAAATGTTGTCCTTTATAAGAGCTCTTGGTCATAGTGTCTCTTCACAGCAATGCAAACCCCAAGGTACATCAGAAGATACATTTTCACTGGGTCCTCTGATGTCAAGGGAAACATAAATATGGACAATAGTTTCATATGCTTTCAGTTAACTTTAAAAACCACTAATTTGGGTTGGAGAGATGGCTTAGAGGACAAAGTGCCTGTCATGCCATGTGGTGTCCTGAGTTTAGGTCACAAGAATCCACATAAAGCTGGATGTTGTTGTTGTCATCGTCATCGTCATAAGGAAGCACCCATAATAGTAGCAAGCATCTAGTAGCAAGCATCTAGAGTCATTGTTGTTGTCGTCATCATCGTCGTCGTTGTCGTCATCGTCATCGTCGTTGTCGTCATAAGGAAGCACCCATAATAGTAGCAAGCATCTAGAATCCCAGCACTCCTACATCAAGAAGGGAGGTGGAGGCAAAGTATCTCTGCAGGGCTTGTGGGATAGCTAGCCTGGCATGCACAGTGAACATCAAGAAACCAGTTCTAGGGAGCAGTTAAGGGAAAGGGAAAATGACAGAGCAAAGGGCCCAAGAACTTCCTGAGCAAGAAAGATGCTGCCTGAGCTCCTGTAGATTTTTTTCCTGTGGGATTTAGGGTACAATGTCTGAGTAGCTGTAGTCCACGTGGAGGGGAGGCAGCATTCATGGACAGGTGGTCAGAGGACCTTTTCTTCTCTCCCTGTACCCGCTGGCCTTGACTATGGTAAGGATATTTTGTTTTCCCTCCTTGTCATTCATGGGGAAGTCCAAGTAGACTTCTCCAATCACACATACAAAGACCAAAGCCCCAAATCTCAGGTGTGGGTTTTCCATTTTATGAAGGTTAAAATGGAAAGCTTTCCATTTTGAAAGACCACGAAAGGCAGGGGAGCCCTGTGGTATAGCCTCCTTGCTCTGTCCATTCATAACAGTTTCTACTTCTGCAGAACCCCAAGGGCTCTGTGCTAATGGTCTGCAGCTCTGAACTTTCCCTTGATTTCTACACTCAAGGTATTGGGTCCAAGAAGCCTGAAGGAGGGAATTAATTGCGTTAGAAAGTAGAAAGATAGCTATTTGAGTTCCTTCAAAGGGAGCTCCTTTGTGTTCAATTCCCCTTCACCTCCCTCCTTGACCCCAAAGCAATAGCAACGTACTCAAAATTTTAATTAATTTCTGAGCTTTTCTTTATACCCACAGGCAGTTTGTCAAGGCATTCCTATGATGCAAATCAGTACAGTATATTTACACTCTGTGTGTGTGTCCCAGATCGTTTTATGTCAACTTGACACAAGCTAGAGTGATGACAGAGAAGGGAGCCTCAGATGAGAAAATGCCTCCACAAGGTCAGGCTGGAGGCAAGTCTGAAGGGCATTTTCTTAATTAGTGGTTGATGTGGGATGGCCCAGCTCATTGCTGGGGATGCCATACCTGGGCTGGTGGTCCTGGTCTATAAGAAAGCAGGCTGACCAAGTTATGTGTAAGAAGTGCCCCTCCGTGGCTTCTGCATCAGCTCCTGTTTTCAGGTCCTTGCTCTGTTTGATTTCCTGTCCTGACTTCTTTCAATGATGGGCTATGATATGGAAGTATAAGCCAAAGTAACTCTTTCCTTGCCAACTTGCTTTTGGTCATTCATCACAGAGATAGAAATCCCAACTAAGAAAATGTGAACGCCAATCAGTCCAATGTATATAGGGTAGTGCATATGGAGGTCAAAGGTTGATTTCAGTATCTTTTTTCAATTGCTTCCCATTCAAGTTTTTGAGCCAGGGCCTCTTCCTGAGTGTGGAACGCATAGATTCAGGTAGATACTCTGACCAATGTGCCCTAAGGGTCTTCCAGCCTCCTTTTGCCAGTGCTGGGATTATACAACTACGCTTGACTTTTGAAGTGGGTGCTGGGTATTGAACTCTTGTCCTCATGTTTACACAGAAAACTCTTAACTGAACCATCTGTCCAGATCCAGATCTGAACTAAAAGATATTGACATGTCATGAAGTACACTGTTTGCAAAACATAGTGTGATTGTTTGAATGAGATTTCCCCCATAGTCTTGGGCCTTTGAATACTTGGGCTCCAGTTGGTGGTACTATCTTGGGGGACTTAGGAGATGAGGTCTGGGGAAAATCTGTCACTGGTGTTAAGCTTTGAGAGTTTGAAACTTCGTACTATCCCCAGCACACTCTCTCAGCATCTGGCTTGCAATTTAAGATGTGAGTTGTCTGTTCACTACTCCAGACACGGTGAGTACTTTCTGCTGCACTTCCTACAATAACGGTGATGGATTCTTATCCCTCAGGAATCATAAGCCCCAAATAAATCCTTCCTTATTGCCTTGTTGCCTTCTTCATGATGTTGCATGCCAGCAGCAGAAAAATGACTGATAAATACAGAGAGAGTCTGCTTTATCTTTGTTTAATGACACCTTCCTGTTGCAGGACATTTGATCACAGTTTGAACCCCAGGATTGTGTTGTTTACTGGAAAAACCTGTTTCTAGTGGTGGTGTGGCTCAGCCTTAGTACGTGTCTTTAATCCCCCTGGCTAGAATACAAACATGCCCTTAGTACACAGCTTTAATCCCAAACAGTGAGGGTAAAGCTAGTTTGTAGAAGGAAGCACCTATGTTTGAAAGCGATGTGTAATTGAGTGGCAGGAAAAGTGACGAATCAGAGAAAGATTTGACAGAATAGGATATGCCCGACTCTCCCAAGAAAAGGAGGGAGGGCAGATTTACTTAGTTGTACTGGGACAGTTGAGAGAGAGAGAGAGAGAGAGAGAGAGAAGAAACAGAAACAGGATAAACATGAAAAGACAGAACAACCCAGAGAATGGGAAAGAGCCAGAAGATTAGAACATATTGTCAAAGTTAGTATGAAACCAAACAAAGATATTTGGTCAAAGGCTGAGAAGCCAGAGTGAATCACCCAGTTTGGAGAGGAGTTTGAGCCCGAAGAGCCTAATTGGACCAGCCAGTCAGAGCTCAGAGAGAACAAGAAAGGGTGAGTTTATTTAGCACTAAGTCTCAGAGGCTGCAAATGTTGTCGGCCTATATAAGATTGTATGGAGGCTGGAAGAATCCAAAACTAGGCCTTGGTTAGCAAACTGAGGCATTAAACCTCTAAGATGACTTCAGGCAAGTAAAAGTTACTGTTACCATTCACTTTCCTTCTTTTATTATGAATAGAAAGGATTAAGAAGATTCAACAGCAAAGGGAGGCAGTGTGCAGGATTTCTACACTATTTTCAATAGCTACTTCCTAAGAAAGTATGAATTGTGATAGCTACATTTTCAAAGCCAAAATAAAGTCACAGGACAGATATGGTGGTCGCACCCTGAAGCTCCTTCAGAGCTTGCTTGTGGCACTGAGATTTCTGAGTTCTTCTGGTGAACAGAGGAGGGCTCACTCAGGTATGAGAAATAGAATCTCCCACCAAGCCCGTAAATCTTGCAAACCACGGATATAAACTATTTATGGTCATGTAATGTCATTTTCTAAAACAGGATTTTGAAGAATATTTCAGAAAACAGCAGTTGCTTCATTGGCAATCAAAGCATGCCACCCTGGAGTATTTGCAAACATATTTATAAGCATAAATGCCAGAGAAATTTGCATATTATACTTTTTAATTGGTCTTGTGATTCCACAAGGAAACCTTCCGTTGAAGGGAAACGTTACTTCTCTCCTCTCTAGACAAGAAAAACTTTCCTCAGGCGTCTTCAGAGGATGTCTTGCGAAAGAAAGGAGTGGGTACTTGAGTCAGAGATGTTAAGGCCTTCCCAGAATGTTTTTAATCTTTTAAGCCTCTGACATCGAAGGCCACAGACCAAGACTGGCTGCATGACTTGTGTGGTCCAAGGCAGTATGGCCACTTCTTGATATGGAGGGAAATGGAGACTGTTTTATACATGTTTTTTTCTGTTCTTCTACACCCCACCACATCTCAGCTATATTGTCTCTTGGAAATACAGGTTGACTCAATGTATGTTGAAATTACAAGTCCCATACAACCAGATCCCTTCCTCTGACATGGAGGGCCAGCCCACTAGGTGAGGTCAGCAATCCCATCCCATATTGAAGCTGCATGGAGTTTTATTATTCAAATCTGCTCCCCCTTTGCTCCAATGCCTACTCATATCTCTATAGTGCCTTTGCATTTACATATTGACAATAATTCTTGTGTATTAGGAGCTATTTCACATGCGTGGATTTTTACACACATTTGATCCTTGTAACAACTTTGTGAAGAAATTAGGACAGTGTATTCTGACAGACAAGATCAGGCATGTTCAGAGTGGTATAGCTGTAGACCAGGACAGTTGGTTCTGAATCTGCTCACCCAACCAAGAGTCTAAGACTCTGTAAGGCAGGTAGATTTCCAGTTATACAAGGCACTGTGTTGGGGTCAAATGTGGACTCTTCGAACTCCAAAGATAAACTTTGTACATGTGTGTGTACACATGTATATGAGTGCAGGTGCCTACCACAGCCAGAGGTGTTGATAATGTAAGTACTGGGAACCAAACTCAGTTTCTCTGCAAGAGCACTGTAAACTATCAACCACTGAACTATCACTTGAGCTCCTGGGCTCTCTCTACAACACGGGGCATGGGTGAGGTTTCTTCACTGAGCTCTCCTGATGGGGTTATCTTTTGAGAGAGAGAGAGGCGGGGGTGGGGGTGGGGGTGGAGAACAATTGAGACAAGGTCTTTTTCATGAAATTGGTTTAGAGGTCAGTTCTGTAGTAGCTGCTGGAGTGTGTTCTCTTTGCAATCACCTAAAGAGTGATGTGTTTTTTTCCCGAGGTGTTATACCCAGGAGAGTGTTGGGTGGGTTTTATGCCTATGTACATCCTCATTCTTATATATAGGGTCTATCTGATGTATAAAAGGAGGCTGGGTTTGGAGAGAAGAGAAAGCAAGAAGACGGAGGAGGGAAGGTGCCAATGTGTGCTCAGCATCACAATAGGGGCAGCACCAGAGGCACATGGGTCTCATTTATTTTTCTGATAAATAACTGTTACTCATGTCAATGTGCAGCGGTATCAGGCTCCTTTCATGCACCGGCTGCTTTTGCAAAGAATCCATTAGTCTCGCATGAATCTTCAATTATCCCTCTACTCAGCGAGGAAGCGAAGCTCTTCCAGTTGATGGAAAATCTTTTTACTCTCCTAACCATTTAACCAGACCCAGAGCACTAATAACTTTTCCTAAATCTCATGAAATGGGGGTTGGGGCTGCATCCTGTGGATTATACGTAGCCAGTAGGTAGATGACTGAATATAGACTTCTATCTCTGTCCATTCACTCATTCACAAAATATCCATGGAGTGCCTACTATGTGCCATAAATTGGGACAAATCCTGGATCTTTTTGCCCATTGACAAGGGCTATATCTGCCCTGTGAAAGAGAACAAACACATTTAGGGCCATTTCAAACCATCCTCAAGAGTATTGAAGAGTATTGCTAGTAGTAACACCACTGTGAAGCTCTCCATACAAATAGCTTAGTTATCAAAGAACTTGTGTGTGTGTGTGTGTGTGTGTGTGTGTGAGAGAGAGAGAGAGAGAGAGAGAGACAGACAGACAGACAGAGAGACATAGACAGAGAGACAGAGAGACAGAGACAGACAGACAGAGAGAGACAGAGAGACAGAGACAGACAGACAGAGACAGAGACTTTGGGTCTCTTCATCAGTGGCTCCCTACCTTGTTTATTTGGAGCATGGTCTTCCTCTGACCCCGGAACTTACAAATTCAGCTAGGCTGGCTGATCAGTGAGCTCCAATTGTTGGTCTGTGTAAGTTCTCTGACCATGGGGATTATAGACACTCTCTGTCATGTCTGCCTTTTATACAGGTGCTGGAGATCTGAACATGCTTGCTCAGTAGGCATTTTTCCAACTGAAGTATTTCCTAGCTTTTAAATTTTTGTAAAGGTTATGTTCTTAAAGTCTGAAAAAATTGAAACATTCAATTTCAGGTATATGAAAGTTGTAAGGGTGATATACAGCATATTGTTTTCTTAAAGTATTTAAAGATATTGGGGCCTTGAGAGATGGCTTGGGGGTAAGAGCATTGCTGCTCTTGCAAAGGATGCAGGATTAGCTCCCAATATCTATATCAGGCAATGGTACCCTGTTCTGACCTCTGGGCATACCTACATGCAGATAGTATACATACAAAAACAAGAAATAAATCACTCAATCAACCATCCAACTAATCAATCTTCAAAAATATATTGTTGAGTAGATGCCCTATATCTCAGTTCTTTGGAGGAATTCTTTATAGAGCAGGTACTATTTGAGATCACAAGGAATGAGACTGTGGCTATTGAAGGAATATCCCAGACAGATGGATTAATAGGACCATAGATGTGAATGGAAAAGATTGGATCATTCATGCAGAAGACAGAACACATATGAGCTTCAAGACTGGGCTAGGAGTTACCCCCACCACCAACCAGCTGGATACAAAGAGAACGGGTGGGTTCATGTAAGAGATCAAGGGGCTTGAAACATGACTCCAAAAGAAACCCATTTCCTCCTTGGCGCCTTTTAAGAACTCTCATAGTGTACAAAGGACCACATTGTGTGAAGTTTTCTTCCTTAACATAAAATTTCTGGAAAGTACACAATGAAAACGGAAACTGCATGTCTAGATCACGGTCATGTTCTAGTGAAAAACGAGAGGTTTAAGAAATGTCATCTAGAAACAAAATATAATCTTCAGGCATTTGAATGAAAGAATCAAGTTGTTGCCAGGAAAGAAGTAATGAGAGTTTTCAACAGCAACAAATTACAGTAAAAGGTAACACACATATAAAGTACTCATGGAAGGAAAATATGAGCTGAAGGTTTCATTTCTAGCCAAGCTTTACTTAGACAATAAAGACACAGGTGAACTGTCATGAATCTGCAGAAACTATGGACTGTGGTTAGGACAAGCCTCATGTAGATTAAAACATCCAGGGCCATGCTTAGTGGAGTGTGCATTTAGTATGCATAAATAAATTCCTGGGTTTGATCCATAGCATTGCACCAACCAGGTGTGGTGGTACACATCCATGATCCTAGCACTTGGGAGATGGAGGCAAGAGAATTAAAAGTTCAAGGTCATCTTTGGCTAGCTAGGAAGTTTGAGGCCATCCTGGGCTACAGATGTCCTTGTCTCAAAATGAAAATAAGACAATGCAAAATAAAATATCAAGAGAGACATTGGCTTAGAAGGGCTGATGTTGTGTCTAAATAAATTAGTGATGATCACAGAAAAAATATAATGCATAAGGGCTGTCACTGTGATCACAGTTGTACAGCTGTCAAAAATGGAAGGAGTTTGATGAGGAAGGAAATGAGGTCATTGGTAGCTTTATTGACATTGTCCAGGAATAAAATACTTATCCTAAATAGTTCACAGTTTCTGCATATCCATGACAGTTCACCTTTATCCTCTAAGGATAAAGTGCCTATATCCTCTAAGGAAAGCCAGAAATGAAACCTTTGGCTCATATTTTTCTCCTGAGAGTACCTTAAATATGCATTCATTTACCTGTTACTGTGATTTGTTGCTTCCTATCTTCTGAATTAGAAAAGTTTATATATATATATACATATATATATATATGCTTAAAAGATTTATTTAATTACATGAGTACACTGTAGCTGTCTTCAGACACACCAGGTGAGGGCATCAGATCCCATTACAGATGGTTGTGAGCCACCATATGATTGCTGGGCATTGAACTCAGGACCTCTGGAAGGGCAGTCAATGTTCTTAACTGCTGAGCCATCTCTGCAGACCCGCGCGTTATATTTTATGGCTGGAGATCAAGAGATAAAAGCCACAAGAGGACAGATTAAGATATTACTTAAAAGTATTATAAAAGTATAAAACCTTTGCTGGGAAATTCAAGCCTTCCTAAACTCTAAAACACAGAATAGAGAATAGGAATTTAGCTGAAACACGGAAAGACCTTTGTTTATGCTTCGGTGTGCACATATATCTGTATCTGGGCATCTCTGCACGCAGTGTACTATACATACCATTGTGTGCCGGAAAAGAGACAAAACATATCGAATAACTGGACATGATAACACATGCTCTGCTTTAATCCTAGCACTGAGGAGCCTAAGGCAAGGCTATTATGAGTTCAAAGCCAGTTCAGGTTACAAGCTCGAGAAGTGTATAGGTAAACACAAGATCTCACAATTGAAAGAAACATTTTTATTTTGTTTTATTAATTTTTTTTACTCAAAGAAAGTTCAATTTTGTGTTCTATATTGCAGATATGTAAAGAGAAGGCTTGTAAAATAAAATTTAAAACGATGAACTGCAAGACAGACAGCTTGGCATCCAGTAGGATGGAATTCAGACCAGAAAGCATCATAGGAGACAAAGAAGATAATTTACAATGTCAGGGCCTGCCTTTCACAATGCAGCCACTCGCCATGATTAATGTGCAGTCATCGGTAGCACACGTCAGTTTTCATACCGCAGAATCAATAAGAGATTCAAGGAGAAGCCATTGAATGCATTAATATTAGTCTTAATCCACCTCTGTCAATTCAAGGATTTGTACACAGAGAAAGATTCAGTAGGAATATAGCAGACCTAATCAACACAACAGGAAAGGTAAATTTTATATATTAAAATCTAGATAATAGATATTCATTTATTTTTAATTTTATTTATTTATTTTTTTGAGATAGTGCCTCATTATAGATCCTGAGAGGCCTAGGACTCACTACATAGATTAGGCTGGCCTTGAATGCACAGAGATTGATTGCCTCTGCATCCCGAGCACTGTAATCAAAGGTACGTACCACTAGGCCTAGCTATTTTTAATCTTTAATTAAGTGCATGCATGTGTGTCTGCATGTGATTATGTGTGTACTTGGGAAGGCTAGAAGAGGGTGTCCAAGCCTTGAAACTGGAAATACAGGCAGATGTGAGCTGCCAACACTAGTGCTGGGAACCAACACTGGGTCCTCTACAAGGGCAACAGTGCTCTTAATCATTGTCATCTTTTCAGCTCTATACATAGTTTCTTAAAGTTCACATGGTACTGTGGTTTAGAAATGCAATTTCCCCCTATGGGCTGGTCCTAGCTATTGCTGTTATGTTGGTAGATTGTGTAAACTTTAGAAGGTGAACCTTGCTAGCTATTATGGGTGGGTCCTTGGGGTCGTATCTCTAGCCCCTTCCTGTTTGTCGGTATAAAGTATTTGAACCCTCTGAAACCATGAGCCAAATTAAACCTTCCCTTCTTCACAATGCCCATGTCAGATACTTCTGTTCTCACTATGATAAAATTGACTAATGTACATATATAGGATAGTAAAGAAGTGTCTATACTTTAGTCCACAAAAGAGATCTCAATGAAAAGACAGAGAGAATAATATAGAACTCTCTGCCCCTAGCAGCACAGTGGAAGAACTATTAATCTTTTTTTTAATGAAGCTAAATGATCTTTAGCTGTACATCTTTCATATTAAAGCAGGCAAACAAACCATAAGGCTTCCATACCATAAGGCTTAGTGAAGAATTAATACTGGCCTGCACAGGCTGGACATTGGAACAGAACAGATAAAGTCTGGGAAGAGAGTCAATCGCACAAGCATATTTAATATCTACTCACTTAAGGTTGGCTCTCAAATCAGTCTGTTCAGTGTGCTCATCAGTGTGTTCATTATGGCACAGAGCTTGGTAGCACATAGACAGACAGGGTGCTGGGACAGCAACTGAAAGCATACATCTTGAGACACAGCCATGAGGTAGAAAGGCAGAGATGGGGGGGCGGCCTCGTGGGGGGAGAGGTAGGGGAGGGGGAGAGGTAGGGGAGGGGAGGGGAGGGAGGGAGGAGGGAGGGAGGAGAGAGGGAGAGGGAGGGAGGGAGGGAGGAGAGAGAGAGAGATATTGGTAACTGGGAACGATGCTGGCCTTTGAAATCTCCTTCAGCAAAGCAACACTTCCTAATCCTTCTTAAATAGTTCCATCACCTTGAGACCAAGTATTCATAGTATCTACAAGTCCATGGGGAGGGGTGTCACTCATTCATATCACCACAAGCTAGGACGTGCTCGTTATTTGGTTAGAGCTTCTTGCTGTTTGGAAATGATGCATGGGTAGCTTTGCGCAGTGGCAGTATCATAGCCAATGAGGTTTATCTGAGGCATGATTATTGCTAATTGAAATGCATGAGTTAGATGACATCTACCTCCCTATCCCCTCTCAGTTCTTACTGTTCTTGGAGCCTCAGAATGCAACAGAATTTGGAAGCAGGTTGTTGCACATATAAATCCTTTGGGTCAGTTGAGACTGGAGTTAGGTAAGACCCTTAATCCAATATGACAAATGGCATTTTAACAAGAGTGCTGGTGATATAGCTTATATGGCATAGCACTTGTCTAACATGCACTAAATAAACAAATTGGATGTGATGATAGCACAGCTCTTGGAAATAAAGGCAAGAGGATCAGGAGTTCAAGATTGTCCTCAGGTACATAGTGAGTTCAAGGCCAGCCTGGACTACATAAAATGCTTCCAAAAAGAAAAGTAGTGTACAAGGAGAAGGCCAGGTGATGATGATGTGTCTACTAGTCAAGGAACACCAAGGACTGCTAGCAACATGAAAAGTTGGAACACACTCTTCTAGAAATTTGAGAGACAGGGACAGAGAGAGACAGAGACATCAAGAGACAGAGACAGAGAGACTCAGAGAAAGAGAGTTCCTATTCATAGGTCAATCTCACTCTTCTCAGACCAGGGATGAAGAAAGATTCCCTGGATCTGGATGCCAAAGACTTCTGGAACAGTACTGTGCAGTTGACTGCCTGGGAGGCTGGGGTTGAGGCTGGGCCTACTTTCACCTTACTTACTCCCTGCCTCTGGCCTCCTGATCTGAGCTGCCCAGTGTGGCTACTTGCCTCCTATGATCACAGGTGTCTTAGTTAGGGTTGCCATTGCCGTGAACAGACATCATGACCAGCACAACTCTTATAAAGGACAGCATTTAATTGGGGCTGGCTTACAGGTTCAGAGGTTCAGTCCATTATCATCAAGGTGGGAAGCATGGCAGCGTCCAGGCAGGCATGGTACAGGAGGAGCTGAGAGTTCTACAACTTGATCTGAAGGGAACCAGGAGAAGACTGGCAAAGCTCACCCTCACAGTGACGCACTTCCTCCAACAAGGCCACACCTATTCCAACAAGGCCACACCTCCTAACAGTGTCATTCCCTGTGGGCCCAGCATTCAAACATCTGAGTCTATGGGGGATGAGCCTATTTAAACCACCACACAAGGCACGTGCAATGTGGCACGTTCAAACCACGATGCACTCTCAGCAGCCTGCACACTGGGTTGTAAAGACTTAGTGGGAAAAGACCATAAAATGTTTCACAAATTATGTACTTTCAAATTATTGATTACATGTCGATTCAGTAATAGTTTAGATATATTGGGGTCCATAAAACATATTGTTAACACTACCTTCACCTATTTCTTCTACTATTAAAAATATGACTATGAGAACATTTTAAATTATACACATGGTGAAGGTTGTGGCTTGCATTTAATTTTCTCTCATTGCTGCTTCGCAGACAAAGTCAGAGGCAGGCAAAGTTGCTGTGAGGGGCCACGAGGTGGCTTCCTTGGCCCAGGGCAGGAGTAAAGGAGGAGTGTTTACTTTTGGGGTGTGGGGGGACAGAGTAGAGAGATCTTGAGTAAGAACTACTGTGTGCCAGAGAGATACCTAGAGGGTAATATCCTGTGAGCAAGTAAATATGGAGTAGGATACACAGAATGATCCATTATCATGTCCAAGAACCTGTGTCCCAGGATAGCTACGAGTTAGCTCAACACAGAGTAGTGAATTCACTTAAAATATGATAAGATTTCTCTCCACCGAAGGCATCATCAAAGGTAATGCCATGTTGCAAAGACAGTCTTGGTATGAAACGTGAATTTGGTAGAGATTGGACTGGCAAAGAGCAGGGGTCGGTCTTGGTGAAGAGAGTATTTACAAGGAGCCAGCTTAGTACTGGAAAAGGAGGATGGCTTTTATTTTGGAAAGGACGCTAGTCTGTAGAAGAGACTGGACCCATGGAACCGCTGGCAGATTTCAATTCCAATTTCAACCACTGGTAGATAATTTTGGAGCTATCAGCATGTATTTCTGATGACTGACACTAGTTATTGGATAGACAAATTCCATCCGCAGCCCCAGCTTTCAGACAAAGTCTCACTATGTAACTTAGGCAGACCCTAAACTCATAATCCCACTTCGGATTCTCCAGTGCCAGAGCTGTAGGAAGGAGTTACCCTCACATCTTCTAAAACATTTTAAACCACAAAATAAACCCTCAGACATTCTGAGCAGATTACTTACATAACAACTAAATAACAATAAGTATTTATCACTGTATAATTACCTGTAATGGTGTCTCACCAATCTTACCCACGGGAATCTGAAGGGCTCATATTTGTACCATGACACGCAGAGCTAAATCTGGGAACTGGAAAATTATGGACCCAAAATGTCACACATGCTAATAGATTGTCTCATTATGTAACAAACCAAATAGCTCACGTAAAGCACAGTGATATCGATGAAGGCAAAGCCATAAAGATTTCTAATTAAAATGGAATAATAACAGCAGCTGAAGTCACAGCCACGCCGGGCCACGCCGAGGGTTCAGGAATAACAGATCCTTGCAAATTCCCATGCTTAGCAGCCTAGGAAGTCCTGTCAAACGGACGCTGAGCAAGGTGCTTGGTAACTCTAAAAGCAGCTTGATTTCTGCTTAAGAATTCTGGCTTAAAAACACCTTTCTTGGGAGACTCCCAGTCTTATAAAAAGGGAGGGCAGGAATTGCTTGTCAGCTGTCTGTTAGGAAAGAAAGAGTGTGAGCTTATACTCTCCAATTCCCCCTCCACCTCCTGCTGCTCTCCTTTCTCTGGTCTACAGTTCTCTGTAACCTATACAAGAACAGTGTACATAGATGGTGTGACGATGGGGTTATTAGGTAGGCGATAACATAAGTGACACGTCTCAAGCACTTACACTATTGGGAGCCCCAAGACCTTTTGGGCATTGAGTTACACCTGCTGTGGTGCCCCACATTAGAACTGAGATGCTGCGAATACTCACTCATTTAGAACAACAGTAACAGACCAGTGCATAGCATCTTAACCCAACACATTAGTCAAAATAAGCTCCGTATTCCAAGAGAAGGTAGGGAGGAGACCAGCTTTGCTGAGCCAGAGTGTGGTTTAGCAGAAGAGCATCATTCTCATATCTGCCATTTCCTGAAGCAGGCTGTGATATTTGGTTGAAGCAAATGGGAGAGGTTTGGCCTCAGCAGCTGGGGAAAGGATTATTGCCCCAATATTTGTCGCTAGTCTTTGATACTTAGCTAAAAGAGACAGTACCAGCTTCCCCAAAGTTAGTGACACTTTGGGATATGAAATGTCAATGACCCTTTTGTCCTTCCTTATATTCAAATATGTTTTTCTATCTTGGGATCTTTTTACCCACGGAAGATGTGTGTAACACCTTGCACTAGCCAATTGGAATACAATCACTTCCTAATCAACGTAGCTCTCATGAATGTTGGCACACTAAATTAGGAAGGGGGTATTTGTTATCTTCAGCACTGACTACATCAGAGGGTATTTCTCTATGAGTGGAAGGCTGTCCAGCCTGTGGCAGCATGCACATATTCCCCATAATCTAATTTTCGTCTCAAAGCCTCAATTTTATCTTTGGCAACAGATAATCTCAGTTGCTTTCCTCGAAGCGGTAGGCTCCCCTGGTTCTCTCCTGAGAAAGTGCAAGTCTAAGAAACTAGTTAGTCAGTACACAGAAAGAGTGTTCCCTGGGAACGTGACTAGTTCAGGGCATAATTCAAATAATCACTTAGGATCTCTTATTCAACACAGCTATTGGATTGCAGTATACAACCTAAGTATTTTATGTGTGGTTGCTGATGTCCCAAGGGCTATAAAGCACGCTGTGTCTATTTGAACTGAGTTATCAAGAGCAGTTTCCCTTTCTTTCTTTGAGTGCTGCGGCAGAGAGCAGGACCATCATTTCAGGTGGGACACATGGCCACTGACTCAGAGGGCTTGGGGGTCAGAGGGGAACCCCAAGGAAAAAGAAGAAGGTGAGGAGGAAGAGAAAGTCGCCATAGGTTAGGAGTCAAGAAGACATGGCCCTGGGGACTGGCCAACTGGGGTTAAGAGTGCCCAGATGGAACATAGCAAGTAATAAGTCAGGATTATCGATAGGAAACAGATTTTAATAGCATAGAGGATAGATGTCTGCCCAGCTCTAGTGCTGATTAAGGCTTATTGTAAATGTAAAGGTTGTGTGTGTCTTTAACCCGGGAACCAATTGGCCAAAGGTGGGGTAGAAACCCTGGGTTAGGATTAAAATTTTCTATAACAAAATAGTGCTGTTTTTCACCTTCGATACAAACAACAGTGTTGAGAATATTTGAGATGGCTCTTTGGTGGGGCCGGGAACATTGTTTAGCTTTTGGATCTTCAGATTGGAAATTTAGGGGGAGGAGTAGTTGATATTGAACCAAAGCCTTGAGATCCCAAGGACGTTCTCTCGCCACTGAGCTATGCTCCCCGTCCAGATCCCCTGGCACTCTCATTATCTTGGGACTCCAGATGTCTTACTTTCTAAACGTCTGAAGCAAGAAAAACATCTTTCCACAAGTTCAGTGTATTTAAACTCACCTTCTCTCTAAGATCTGTTTATAAGCCTGTGTCAACACTTCTGAACTAACCTTGTCATCCACAGAGACGTTTCTCAGTGAGGTCAGCCATTGAGCTTGGGCCCAGCCAAAGCTGACAGCTGGCGCTCATCTTCCCTGTTGTGAATGAGGGCCCTTCATGCAGCTTAATTTGTGCCTTATCTTGTGAAGATTTTTATTTTATCCCAGTTGGTAGTTTTGCTGTTCAGAATGACCCAGAAGAAAACCATGGGCTGCTTCAGTGGAGAAACTGTGTTGATAAGGCAAAGCTCTGATCTGGCCTGGTTGTTACTGTTGGCTGTGTTTCACATTACAAGTGAAAAAGGGCATTAACTAAGAAGTCTTTGAGCAGAAACACATGTAAGGCAAGCTCATGTGCTGATCAGTTGATGAAAATGGATCATTGAATGCGCTCAGGAACCCCACTCAGCCTGACTAAGCTGCGTGTTAACAAGTGAAAGCAGGTATCAGGCAAGGAGTCTCTAAATAAACACAGGAAGCAAGGCCATGTACTGCTCAATTGAAAGGCTATGACCTTGAGCTTACAGGAACCCGACTTTCCATTTCCCCTGGGGACAGTGATTCAGTATTCACTGTGTTTAGTGTTTCTATAGAACATAGTTATCGTGAGTAATATAATAGGTCTGTCCTTGGCCATCCCTTCATTAGGAAGGATATGCCACCCTGTGCTTCAGTAACAACATGTCCTCAATCTTAATGTCTCAGAGTGATAATGATTTCTTTATTTTTAAATTCTTTAAAAACAAGTGTGTGCGTGTATGTGTTTGTTGTGTGTACATGTACTTGTGCATAACTGTGAACACCCAGAGAGGCCAGAGGTCAATGAGTGTCTACCACTCTTCACCTTATTCTTTTGAGGCAGGGTCTCTCCCTGAAATAGGGGCTCATGGTCTTTTTTGTTTGTTTGTTTTTGTTTTTGTTTTATTTGGCTAAGCTGGCAACTAGAAAGTTTTAGCAATCCCCTGTCTCTGCTCCCAGAGTTAAGATTACAGATGTGCACAAGACCATACTAAGCTTGTTATATAGGAGCTGGGATTTGAACTCAGATCCTCATGCTTGTGCAGCAAGTACTCTCAACCTCTGAGCCATCACCACTGCCTTCAGAATAATTCCATTCATTTATAGTTCCTTCTTCCCATTGGTTGTTAGTGCTAGGCCCTTATGAACACTTCTTTCCATTTGTGATGTAGGCTGGCTCAGATCCCAGTGTTTAGAGCACAACTGGTCACAGTAGCAGCTGAAGGACGCATCTCACGAGCATTTAAAGTGTTGTTCTGCAGAGCTCATTGTTTGTGCTGTTGTTTGGCTGAAGTCCCAGAGCCACACTACGTTTCCAGAAGGAACCCAAGAGCCATCTTACCTGAAGCCAGGAGGAAAGCAGGTGATATCAGGCAAACAGTGCTAAGGATAGTGCCATTCGTTATGTGTCATTTGACAGAAGATACCATCAGTTGAAGATGTATTTTTGTTTGTTGTGTTGTCAGGGATCAACTAAGCAGGTTGCCGAAATGTTAAAGACAATGTTAAAATAACTGTTGCAGTGTGTATGTGTGTGTGTGTGTGTGTGTGTGTGTGTGTGTGTGTGTGTTTACTATATAGCTCTGGCTTGCCTGATATCCACTGCATAGGTCAGGCTGGTCTCAAACTCACAACAATCCCCTTGTCTCAACCTCCCAAGTGATGGGATTACAGGCATGTACTGCCTTTCCCAGCTTGGCCACTGGGCACTGGACATTTTAGAGAACAAAAGAAGGGTGAATGGGTCCCTCGTGGTGCCCAGACAGAGAGAAATCAGAGAATGCCTGCTGCCAGTCATCCAAGTAGGGTGCTCTCTCAGGTATGCTTCTGAGTAAGTAGTAGAGTCAGCCTTAGTGATCTACTCAGACAGGTGCAGTAAGGGGGCGAGGGTCACCTTAGGGATGTTTGCCTGAGCTACAACTTGTCAGTTGTTATGGCTAAGATTCAAGTAAAGTTAAAGAGGGCTCAGGACGGCCTGAATAGTTCATTTATAAATCTTTTCTCATCGCCAGTAAGAAAAAAGAAACACAGCCAATTAAACCAGAGCCTAGCATTCATTATGAGACTCATCTTCATTTCAAGATTAAGATGCAAAAAATGCTAAAACCCAGATATAGAGGGTGATAGAGCAAGCTCTTAACTTTAATGTAAAATGTATTATAAATCATTGTAATTTATGTTCACAGCTTTCTCTTAATTTTTTATCATCCCAAAGTATAATTTGTGTGTGTGTGTGTGTGTGTGTGTGTGTGTGTGTGTGTGTGTATGCAGTCAGTTTTTGGCAAACATATTGGTATGTGATTGTCTCTGTTTTTTATTTTGATAAAATTTTAAGTTCATCATTAATTATAACATCTGTATTAGTAAGTTCCATATACTAGTCAGTCAGCTATCTCAAGGGCAACACCTTGTCTTACTTTAGTATAATGTCTCTACAGGTTGCTGACATTGGAGTGATGTACAGAGCTTGTCTGTGTTGTACGTGTCTATGCAGGTCTGTGTAACTACCACCCCCAACTGATATACAAAGCATTGGTATGTTTTATGTGATACTACAATACATGTGACATGTAGGACCTCAGAGTTTGAACTATAAACCTTGACTGTTGGCATTTTCAAATTGGTAGTCGCATGCTTGGTTACCCCAGGAAGTATTTTGGCAAGTAAGATTAGTGAAAATAGGAATTCTCAGACTGTAAACCTACAAGATATCATGAAAAAAATCTTTAGAAGTTTGTTAGTTTTAGATTGAAATGATCATGTCTGAGGGGAGTTTAGTGGTTTGAGTGAGAATGGCCCCCATAGGCTCATAGATTTGAACAGTTTGGTCTTCAGTTGGTGGAAGTCTTTAGGAAAGACTAGAAGGCATGGCTTTGTTAGAGTAAGTGTGTCCCTGGTGGTGTGTTTAAGGTTTCAAAATCTCATACCAGGCCCAGTGTCTCTCTCTTTGCCTCAGGATATAAAACTCTTAGCTACTGCCCTGGAACCATGACTGTCTGCTTCCCGCCATGATGATAATGAACTAATCCTCTGAAACTGTAAGGAAGCCTTCAGTTAAATGATTTCTTTTGCAAGAGCTGCTTTGGTCATGGTGTCTCTTCAGAGCAATAGTAACCAAGACAGGAAGTTTGGGAAAGAAAACATAAGGGGCACACATGATGACTCATATTAAACTCTACTTTGGAGTCTCATAGAGGAAAGAGGACATGAGTTTGATGACATGGATGTGATTTTAAAAATTACCATTACCTCCCAGGCTCACTGAGCAACATCAAGATTGTAAAATAATGTCCAAGTCTGCACTTCACTTTCAGTGCAGTGCCCATGTAAGGACTGCTCACTGCCTAAGAGACTCTGCCATGAACCCTTTCCCATGCTGCTCTGCTTGTTTTGAACACTGACTTTCTAAGGTGGAATCCTGTTATGGCTTAAACATGAAATGTCCCTCACAGTCTGATGCGATTGAAAATTTGGTCCCTAGCTAGTGGCAAACTATGAAAAGGTTGTGTAACCTTTGGGAGGCAGGGCCTTGCTGGAGGCTCTGTAGCCCAGGAACACTTGCTATCTGACTGAAGGTACAATGGAACCAGCCGGTCTTCTGCTCTGCTGCCATAATGGAATGGTCCCCTTGAACTGTAAGCCACAATGACCCTTTCTTCCCTTAAGCTGCTTCTTGCTAGGTATTGTATTATAGCTATGACCCCATCTTAGTTATTGTCTCTGTTGCTGTGGTAAACACTATGACCAAAAGCAACATGGAGAGGAAAGGGTTTATTTCATCTTACAGCTTTTAGTTCATCATCCAGAGGTATCAAGGCAGGAACTCGAGGCAGGAACCTGGAGGCAGGTAGTGAAATGCTGCTTTCTGGCTTATTCTTTGTAACTTGCTCGTCCTGCCTCCTTATGTACACCAGAACCATCTACCTAGGGTTGGCTCCATCCACAATGGACCAGGCCCTCTTGCATCATTAACAATTAACACAATGTTCTCCTGACTGTCTCATGGAGGTAATATTTTCAGTTGTGGTTCCCTCTTCTCAGATAACTCTAGCTTGTGTCAAGTCGATGAAACAAAACAAAGTCCAAATACAACCAGGACACCATCTCATAGTTGAATGAACTTTTGGGCAAGCTGTAGACTCTATAAGAATCTCCCCTTGTCATTTGACCATCAAGTGGCTTAGCCAGGTCCTACCTCAGCTCCTTTTACTCCTAGGTCTGTAGTCTTTGTCCTGGATAATTTCTTGACTGTGTTTTCTCAGCAGACCTGAGGGAGAAACCATGAGAACTTTGCACGTCCTCTTCCCTGGTCTTCCAGGTGTCAATTCTCAGTGTGACACAAGGGAACGGTGTCTGAGCAAACCTGTCATTCCCACCCGGTGTTTCCACATCAGTTGCTTTGATTTCCATCTCAGAGTCTCTTCTTTAGGACTGAGCACACATACTTTTGTAGACTTCTGGATTTCTCCGGGGCATTTAGCTGTTGGGTGCCCTGAGTGTGAACAGGGACTTGCCTTGGTCTTCCCAGGAAGCGAATGGAAGCAGGCGTTGCACAGGGCAAATAAATACAGCTACCACCAGGGGGCACTCTAACCTTTGTGTGGTGTGCACCTGGCCCCATCACCTTCCCCACAGAGGAAAGGAGTTTTGTTGAGATTTACGTTCCCCTTTGGCTCAGACACTGCTTTGTGAGGATAAATCTCTGTGGTTTCTACATGCTATGGAATCCGTATGCGGTCGGCTGGCATACTGCAGTTGAGAAAAAAATGAGCCTCTTGAAGGCATCCCCCTTGTATCTTACAGTGATGGATGACTATGGCTGAAGCTGTCTTTTCCCAGAGCACAAATGCATTCATTTGTTCTCTTTAGAACCCACCGTTCAATTGATCCTGACACTAAAATATAATAAGTGGTGTCAGGGAAAGGTTGGTGGGTGGCTCGGAATGGTGAGTCAAATCCTCTGCCTTCTGGCCCTTGCTGAGTTTAGTTAAATGCAGTGTTCAGGTGCCAGTCAGTAGCTCAGTCAAGTGGAAGGGGAGCCAGGGCTTGGGAGTGGAGAGTGAAAGATTGTGTTATGTAATGGAAACTACTTTTATCTCTAGCTGTCCAAATGTAACTGGCTTGAAATTCCTTTGACCAAGATTGTGATGTTGGAAACTACAAGGTGATTTGGGCCTCACAGAAGGCCCAGCTGAGTCTGGGCCAGTGTGTGTGCAGTTTGTTCAATGATTTTCATATGCTGCTTGGGCAGCATCCTTTGTAATAAATCCTCGAGTGGAGGCAGCACATGGATGGCTGAAGCTGGACAGTAGTGTATCTTGGTTCTATCCAAGCCAGGAGGCCAGGGTATCAGGCAGTGTTCCATCACTGATGTGGGTTGACATATGGTGTTTGGTGTTCTCACCAAACTGGTTACCAAGACCCAGCTATCAAAATATTGAAGTCCAGCAATCGAAAGCCCCCTTTGGTTCACCTAAGTAACACAACCAATCAAAATTAAACACCTTATCCTAACATGAGGTTTCCCCTTTACCTTTATAAACTGCCATTTTCCTATGTGTCTTGTCTATCTCTTCTATCCAGAGGCAGTCCATTGTCTCACTCCCGGACAAATAGCCCATTCCTCTCTTCCTTCCTCCTTTTTTTCACCCTCTCCTTTATTCCCTCCCCCTTATCATTCTTGTTCTATCTCCTGTTTTTGTTTCTAATCCCTGCACTCTGCCTCCCTGAGGCAAATAAATATCCTTTTTACTGAGAACTTGGTCTTGGGGTCCTGCACCAATACTTTTCTTTTCAAAGGACATGGGCATTTAATTATTCGTGGGCTTATCAAAACAGCCCCAGTTTATTCAGTAGACAGAATTCGAGGAGGAATAGATCTTCATGGTGAGAAGAGTAACCATGAATGTTGAGTTTGGCTATGAAAGGCTGGTCTTGGTCACCATGGCGGCAGTACAGCTGTCCAACACCTGGCAGCCCTTGCAGATGTCTGTTCTTTTACTTACAAGGAAAACGGTTTGCATCTGGAGACTTGTCATCCTGGTCCTCTAATAAGAAACATTTCTATAGCATCTTTGGTTCTTCTCCTGTGCTGACAAAGCCTATGTTCTAGGCAAAGAAGCAGCACCCATACTACATTAGAAGTTGGCTTCTCTAGGGGAAGAGTTTACACACACACACACACACACACACACACACACACACACACACACACACACACATACACTCTCATACTTGTCAATCTACCTTTGCTTTTATAAATTTTTGCTTGCAACTTCTTTAAATAAGTGACATATATTGCCTCTTCCCCCAATTAACAGTCATCATCAGTTGGTCCATCTCCTATAACCAAAAGGAAGTCCAAGAAACCCCATAAGCCTTTGTGCTTGTGAGCATAGTACCTGCTGGCACCAGACTATGTTTCAGATGACCAAAACTAAAAGCCAATTGCACCGGTTGGTTTCCTGTCAACTTTACACAAGCTGGAGTCATCTGGGAAGAGGGAACCTCAGTTAAGAAAGTCTCTTCATCAGGCTGGCCTAGCGGCAAGTCTTTGGGGACATTTTCTTGATTAATCGATGGGGGGAGGCTCAGTCACTTTGGGCAATGCCCAAAAGTGGTCCTAGAAGGAATAAAAGGGAGTAAATGTGAACCCTAGGAGCGAGCAGCAGCCCCCTACAGTCTTTGGTTTCCCTCAATGATGGATCATGATCTGGATGTATAGCCAAATAAACCCTTTATTTCCCCAGCTGCTGTTGGTCTTTGTCCTTCTCACAGCAATAGAAGTAAACTCGGATGCCTGTCAGCCAGCTGAACAGTTACATGGTCTAACCAGCAGCTGTATTAATGAGGTCTTAGCTATCCAAAGCTGAGCTTGACATCAACAGCACCTTTTACTTAGGTTCCTTCTGATACTCCAGGGCAGCTTCTTGCTAAATTATTGTCTAAAGAAAGTCCCAAGTAGTGTATTATACAAATGGATTAACGGTGATTTATTAAAATCCTACTTTGAGAGGTTCAACCCATAGACAAATGTATTCAATGTATACTCTTAATGGGGGCTCTCTCCATGGAATAGATGGCATACCCCTCCAGCCCCACACACATACTCCATTCTGCTTCCAGGAGCTTTCTTTACAGAAAATCCAGCAGAGTGGCAGGGACAATACCATTCAGGCACAGTATTGCCAGTGGGAATTATGAAAATGTGTTTCATGCCCTCAGGAGTCCGAACTGGCTTTAGTGAAGCCCCACTCAGATCTGTGATCTCTTGGTGTGTTGTTTAAGGAATGATTGTCATTCCTTTAAGGGAACTCACAGAGACCTAGATCAAGGTGGTCCTGCATTCACAAAAACCAGCTGGGGTTCCTTGTAGAGGAGGGAGTATATTGAGCATAAAAGAACATCTCTGGGGAAGCTGGTTCCGTGCCTGTGAGTCTCCATTTCAAGATGTTAGCCGCTGAGCTAATTTCTCTGCCGTTCTGATCTTTTGTCAAGAACACCAGGAACACTTCAGACACAGGCAACTTTGATGGACTTTTCAAACCTGCATGCCCTTCCTTTAATACTATATTACAATCAGCCATCCCGTGTAGACATACGTTTCATTTAGGAACTGTCAGCCATAAAAGTCACAGAGGAAAAGAAATCTAAGGGCTGCTGATTGGGAACCCATAGCCTCAGGCATCCCAACAGTCAGTCCATGGCAGGGAAAGATTGACAGGCAAGTCCCTCTGGGTTCCTGGTGGGAAAGATCCATTAGTGTCATACGTTTGTGGTCATTTGCCGTCACAATGAGCTTTCAAGAAATTCAAAAAATGATTGACAAAGTTCAGCTAAAAAGTTTGTTAAGCTCAATATATTTCAGAGAGTTCTCTATAATTATAACTTGTATAGTGGTTTAATGCTTATGATGATGGTACATGGTTCCGAGGTATTTCTGGTCCTAAGCAAGAAATATTCCTACCTTTGACCTCTGGCCTTGTGGAGATAGCTTCTTCCAAAGACCCTAGCTCTGTTAGCTTGTAAAGTATTTTATAGCTGCAGAGACTCACACTTTCTCAGACCTGCTCAAGCACCCCAAGTCATTGAGAAGAAACTGAACTTAAAGGTAAAGCAGAGTGAAGCCATTTTCAATTTGCTAAACTCATCCAGTTTTGTCCCGAGGCATTGATAAAGAATGTCGTGTGTGTGTGTGTGTGTGTGTGTGTGTGTGTGTGTGTGTGTGTGTGTGTGGGTGAAATGAATAGATGACTATGATTCTAGTATGTCAAGGCCTGTGTGCAGCCAAGGAGATTCTAGAGATGAATGGAAGGACTGGCACGGTGGAATCCCTCTTCCTGGTAGGTCTGTTGGCTTTATAAATTGATCATAAGTGTAATGTCCCTAAGACATGGACACCTTCAAAGGATGCACCCTGTTATTTAGAAGCTGGTGGCATTTTCTATGGGTCTCCCTGACAGGTATGGAAGTTGTTCAGTATGTAGATTTGAGTGTTTCCTGGCTTCCCTGATCCTAAAATGGAGGTTTTCTTGAGAAGCAGCCTGAGAAGTATGTATTTGGAGCTGTTGCCTGTTGAAGTTTGGGCATCTATTGAAGTTGTGTGTGTGTGCATGTGTGTGTGTGTGTGTGTGTGTGTGTGTGTGTGTGTGTGTGTGTTCACGGAGGTTGCCTGTGTATGTGTGGGTTCTCAGGCATAAGAAGGTCAGAAGACACCTTTCAGTGTAGCTCCTCAGGTGCCGTTCAGATATATTTTTGAGACAGAGTCTTCTACTAATCTGGAAGTCAGAGATTGTTTGACTAGGTTGGTTGGCCAGAGAGTTCCAGAGAACCACCTGCCTCCATCTCTCCTGCATTGGTAATTTGCATTGCCGGCATGCTTTGCTTTTTATGTGGTTGCTGGCACGGAAGTTATGCCCTTATGTTTGCAAAGCACTTTACCAACGGAATTGTCTTGGCTTAGATGACATTTCTTATGGCTTCCAATCCTGTGATGCTCTGTATGGTGAGAATGACAGAGGAGATAACAGGAAGTCCATAGCACTTAAGAACTTCCAGTCTGTTTGAGACCCTGTACGCCACTAACTATTAAATGACTCGAGTCTTAAATCCTTTAAATGGTTCAACACATGTCATCGCTTCTCACAAATGCCTTCTTTTGGCTTCACCTCGAGCAAGATTAAATGAGTTACTTAATCTACTTCAAATTCAATTTTGTTTTTCTCATTAAAGAAAGCAGTGGTAGAAAGAGTTGGATTTTAATTCTTACCTTCATTTAGCATAAAGGCCAAGGACAAGAGGGTCACTCTGTACTGTTGAACCCTTTGCTACAGTACAGATCACCTAAATGTCTCCATACACTCCATATGCTCCAAACACTTCAATCTGTCAGTGCTCCTGAGACTTATGTAGACAGACCTAGTCTGAGGCTAAGGGAAATGTTTGTCTTAGTTACTTTTCTGCTGCTGTGATTAAACACCATGTGTAAAAGCAACTTGGGGAGGAAAAGGTTTATCTGGCTTGTACTTTCACCTCACTGTTCATCGGGAAACTTAAAATAGGCAGGAACCTATAGGCGGGAGCTGATACAAAAGCCATGGAGGAGTGCCGCTTAATGGCTTACTCTTCCTTGCTTGCTCGGACTTTTTTTCTTATAGAACCCAGAACTTCCAGTCCAGGGATGGTACCACACACAGTAGGCTGGCTTTCCCTATCAATCATTAATTAAGCAAATGTCCTACAGGCCATCCTACAACCGGATATTACAGAAGCATTTTACCAGCCGAAGTTTTCTCTTCACAGGTGACTATAGCTTGTGTCAAGTTGACATAAAATTGCCCAGCACGATGGTCTAAACATGATAATGGGGGTAGCTCAAGATTCATCAGGACCATGTCCTGTGCCAACATCCCCTGTTTCCCCCTTGAAAGTTATTGGGATATTGGAGGATGGACTCTGTGGAGGTAGTTGCTGGAGAGATGGCTCAGACTTGAATAGCACTTGCCGTTTATATAAAGGTCTTGAATTCTCTTATCAGCCCCCAAATGGAGCCTTACAACCAAAGGGAAGTTACAACAGTAACCTCAGTGTCTGGGGATCCAGGACCTTCTGCTGGCCTCTGCAGACACTAGACATGTGCTCGGTGTATATACACACAAGAAAAACACTCATACATGTAAATAAAAATAAGCGATCTTTAGAAAAACTATAAGGGTAGAGAAGAGATGCAAGGAAAGGAAGTAGGAGAGGAGTATGCCCTCCCAGGTGTGCCTGCAGTCTGGCCTTCTAGGTGATCCCACCTCCTGTCAAGTTGAAAGGCAACATTAACCATCACAGTGGTCTTGCATTAAATTGGGATTCATTTTGCTGGTGCTAAGTGTAAGCAGGGAGTCTGATAAGCAAGAGTTGGGGGTTGGGGGGAGCTGAGTCACACCCAGGCTCTGTATTGAGTGCTGCTTGCCCTCTCTGGGTATAGCGGGCCCTATTCCAGAAGTGCTCTTCTCCTCAAAGGGAATGTCTAGCTTTTCTTCCAAAGTCCATTCTGCCTCCTACTTCCATCTGACCAATAGGAGTGCTAGGATTACATATGTGTACCACTGCATCTGATTCTACATGGGCTCTGGGCGTGTGGACTACACTGGTGCTCTATGGGGGCATGAGTCTTATGCATTCAAGGCAGAGAAAAGGGGTTAGTTGCTGGAGGCCCAGAAGCTACCCGTAATTATCAGTCTTTGAGAACCAATAATTGATTCCTTCTGCATTCTCTTCATTCTGTTTGTTACCTGTTCCATTAGCACTGAGCTGCTCAGATTCCAAACAGAATTGGACAATTGGGAATCCCTTGCCCAGGGTGAAAATGAATGTACTTTTATGGAATCCAACCCTGTCAGCCAGCTTTGACACATTCAATCAACCACCAAATAACCCATAGAGATTTCAGGCTCATAAATAGACTTCTATGCTTTTACTTGATAGACTCTCATCTTTTCATTTTATGTGTTCTTTGCCCTGAAGAATATAAAATATCTGAAAATTGGTAGTGTATATGGTAAACCCTCCAGTCAGGTAAGGGATATTCCCATGACAGATGTGGGAACTTAAACGCAAACCTCAGAAGCAGAAGAGAGAATGATTGGCTGAGGCCATTTGAAAACATAAATACGACTCATTTGTTAGATTGTTTTAAAAGGTTATTTAGCAGGAGTTGTGTGGAAAAGCACATAATTGGTAGTTACAACAAGCTTAAAAGACACAATTATTTTTAATAACATATCCATACCCCAAACTCTTATTTAACAAATAAACAGAAGTCATAATTGCTCTTGCTAGAATTTGTCATAACAGTTTCATAAAGTACACAATTAACCTTCATGACAGCCTGTGATGTGAGGTTTATTTTATTTTACAGAGGAGGAAATGCATCCTAGAGAGGGTGTGTCCCTTGCTTTAAGTCATTTGGCTGGTTAGCGGTGGAATCAACCACACTATGTATGACTCCTAAGACCTCCCTTGTCATGTCCATAATTTTTTTCTTTAAAATTAAGATTATTTTAAAGTACTGTTGGAGCGGGTGCATGCTTGCTCCTTGTACATGTGAGTGTCAGAGGCCCTTCTGAGAAGATAGATCTCTTCAGCTAGCTGTTGCATACGTCAGGCTAGATCTGTGAGCTTATGGAGGGTTTTGTCTCTGACTCCCATCTCACTATGTGAATGCTAGGATTCCCAGAGGCTCGACATCATGTCTGGCTCTACGTGGGTTCTGTGTTTCTGAATTGAAGCCTTCACATTTCCATAGAAAGTATTTACCCACCGAGCCATATTCCCAGGCCTAATTTCTTTATTTTTATTGAGTGATAGTAGCTCAAACAATTGACTTGGCAAACCTTTAAGATCTGGTCATATATACTATCCTCTCTTACCTTGCATCATTCATTTGTATCCCAGTATCTGTTGTTCGAAGAACTAGAAAACCCAGTGAGAACACAGGTCAGAAAAAGGCCTGTATCCCCTTACCCTTTCAAGTTTATCTGCCAATATCACTATCTAATTGGGAAAAAAACATTTCACAAAGTGTGCCTAGTCTCTTTTTTTCCTTTTCTATAATGAGTTGTCACGATTCCTTAAAATAGAAGATAAATGTCTCCTAATTGAGTGTGTGGATAATGGAGTGTGTAATAAGGGACCATCAGGGACTCAGGACATGAATAAGCAGTTTGATTCCTCAAGAAGAGAAGCATTGCTGTGTACATATCCTTTCGTCCACAGCTCACACTGCAGATTTATTCAGCAGGGAAGAAAGGCCTTTCCCAGGTAACCATTACCTTTCTTTATCAGCAGCTAACATAAAACACCCTGCCAAAAACAACTTCAGTGAGAAAGGGTTATTTCAGCTCCTAGGTCAAGGGTACAGGCCAACATGGTGGGAATGTCAAGGCAGCAGGAGCTTTAAGTACTTGGCTGCATCGTGCCAACACACCAAGAACCAGAGAGCGATGAATGGATGCTGCTGCCCAGCTTTCTTTCTCCAAGTATAAAGTCCTTGATTCCAACCTAGGATGTGTTGCTGACCATTCTCAGGATGGCTCTTTAGACCTCATTAGCATGATCAAGATAATTCCAAGAAAGCCCAGGAGCCAAATAACCCTTCCCAGGTGTGTCTCCTAGTCTGCAGACCCTGTCAAGTTGACAGTCATCACTAACCACCCCAAATGGTCTTGTCCCCTAAATAGAGATTCAATATGAGGTTGCTTCGTTGGTGCTAAGTATTAGCAGGAAGTCTGGTGAGAAAGAGCGTGTGGTGGTAGGGCAGCTGACCCACACACTCAGGCTCTTTGTTAAGTACTGGTTGACTTCCAAGCATAGCAGGTCTATTCTCTAAGCACTGCTCTCCTCAAAGGTAGTGCCTTGCTTCGCTCCCCCAGCCCACGTCTCTTCACTGGTTTTATGCTTCAGCTCCTGATGCTACTGTCTTAAGGGTGTGCTGATGCTATGCCTTGCCCCTGCCCCTTTCAGGCCCCAGCACACATCCATTCGGCCACTACTCAGACCAGGTCTGTCATCTGAGGTATGAGCAATCATCTGCAGCTATGAACGATCTTTTTCCTTTTCCATTTTCCTCTCAGTCTCTATGCTCCCTAGACCTGGTTGTATTATAGTCTTTTCCTAAGGAGAGATGTAGCATGTACACATGCACACACAAGTGTGTACATCCCAGATAGGGAGTTTATGGCAGACCAAAGTATGGACAACACTAAAGTCCAATTTGGTGAACCAATGAGTTTTATTGAGACTATTTAAAGGACTGTAGGTTCAAGGTTACTAATAGGAGCATAAATGACTCAAAGACAGGCACACCACTAAAGCTCAACTTAGCATTGGTTATAGCTCATAAAAGCTGGGAACCTAGAGCATGTGCACAGTGCACTACAACAGGCTGGAGATTGTCCTGTCTAAGTGAGGTCTGAACCTCTTCCAGGCAGTTCAACTGGTCTCTGCTTCTTTCAGGTTGCTCAGCTGGTCTGAGAGTCTTCTTTGCATCTTGGCTCATCTGAGAATGACGCTTAGCAGTGTTTACTGTGGGGATAGAGGAGCCTGGTCCATTTCAGGGACTTCCTGAAGCTATTTTGTTTACTTCCTCTTCCCTTCCCTTTAGGATGGAGTGATACACACACACACACACACACACACACACACACACACACACACACACCACACACACACCCTGTTGTTTTTACTTCCTTCTGAGTCTACATGTCAAGAGGTTTCCCTCCAAGATGGAAGGCTTTAGCCTTGGAGGAAATTGCTACATAACAGTCCTGCATGGCACTGCTCCCCTGTTCCTTCTGACCTCAAACTGGATCTAGCTAACACTTGAACCTATCTGCTTTTGGCATCTCCAAAGTCCTAAAATTTTAGTACGAAGTTATTAAACACCATTGTTGTCCAGGTGACTACAACCGTCTCCCTTCATAGAGCTCTCAAGCCTTTGTGTTTTCAGTTTTGGCTTTGAAACTTAAAGGTATACACGTTCATTGTTTGAAACATCACATTGAGAAAATATGAAGTCAAATTTATATATATATATGTCAGTCTGAATGAGAAATGCTTCCATAGACTCATGTGTTTGAATATGTGGACTCCAGTCAGAGACTCTGTTTGAGATGTGATGAGACCTTTAGCCCATAGAGCCTTGCTGCAGGAAGTACATTGAAGAGAGTGGGCCTTGAGAGTACATAGCATTGTCTCTCTTATGGTTTACTCTCTCTGTGTCCTAGTGTATGCAGAATGTGCTCAGCCAACTGCCTACTCTGGCCACCTGCGCCTGTGACTCCTCTGCCATCATGGACTCTACAACCAAAAGCCAAAGTGAACTTTCTTCTTGAAGTTGCTTCTAGTCATGGCATTTCATCCCAGCAACAGGAAAGTGATTAATGCCTCATTTTATACTCTGGGCAACATATTTGTTAATATATACTTATACACCTATATATGTTTTAGACATTATTTATGATGTTTAACAGTTTACTCTTTAAGACTTAGCTTTCTTATATAGATGTGAACACAGATCTATCTATTTAGCTCTTTTATTTGATAGATTTCACTATATTAAATAATTACTGGGAAATCAATATGGGTATAGGATGACCTATTGTATGTATTTATGAACTAACTTAACAAATTTATATGGAGCACCCTCAACAGGCCAGGTACTGCTCCTGGTGCCAGAGAGGAAGCATATTAAACAAAGTTCTTGATTTTATGGAGCTGGCATTCAGGAAGGAAAACACAAATTGTATACAGATAGACGTTGAGGAGATGGTTTGTCAGGCAGATGGCAGGGATGGGAAGAGGAAGGGGGCATGCAGGGATGGCCATTCTATACAGTCTGAGCCAGAAGGATATCTCTAGTGAGGCTGTGTTGCAGAAATCAAAGGGATAAAAAAAACTCAGGACCACTGACCTCAAGCGGAGTAGTGGTGTGCAGCAGATGACAGCAGCCAGCTCTCTGTTTTGTTTTGTTTTGTTTTGTTTTTTCTTTCCTTAGAACTTTCTGATTCCTGTGATGTAAACATGACCACCATGGCTCATTTCCAGCTCACCCCATCACCAAATGCACAGCATGGGAGAGATGCTTGTCATTTCTGTGGGGTGGATGGATTTGGAGTACAACACAGATGGACACGGAAGGGTGTGCTCGACGTGGTCCAGGGACAGGCAGGCAGACCACATGGATGGAGTAGGCCGAACAAGGGGGAGAGTAGCAGACAAGGGGGAGAGTAGCAGCTGAATTTTAAAAGGCAGCCCGGGGCTAAGTGAAATAAGCCAGCTTCAAAAAGCCAACTGCTGTGTGGTTCTACTTGTGTAGGCTGTAAGATTCCTAGAGAGATAAGTGGGACACTTGCTTGACACTGAGGAGGTGGCGGTGGAAGGGAGAGAAGGTTTGTGAGTAATAGAGTTTAAGATTTCCTTTTATTACACTTTATTTGTTTACTTGGTGTGTGTGTGTGTGTGTGTGTGTGTGTATGCACACGGGCGCATGTGTACATGTGTCTGTATAGGTCAGGGGATACCTTGTGGTGGTGGTGGGGTGTTCTTTTCATGTATGTACCAGGGATTGAACTTAAGTCATGTCAGGTTTGGCAGCAAATACTTGCTAAGCCATTTCTCCAGCCCAAGTTTCAGATGTGAAAGATGAAAAACCACTCTGGACATGTTCACCAATACAGTGAATATCCCTGATGCTACTGAACTGTGCACTTAAGATTGATTAAAACAGTGGATTTTGTATAATGTATCAAAAATTATAATGGTTCAAATTTGTAACAAGGGCAACCCAGAAGCAGAACAAGTAGGTCCCACAAGGCATTGTAAGAGTCTGGTTTTCCCTTTGTTTAAGATGAAAATGTTTGAGGTAGAAAGGAACTTGCTCTATGTTTTCAAGTGATAAGAAGAGACCATAGCATATCAACCCATTTTCCCTTACTGTACTGAGATGCCAAAGGCTGGAAACTTTAGAAAGAAAATGCTTATTTAGCTTTCAGCTCTGAGGCTTCAAGAACATGGTGCTACTAGTTATAGCAGAGGTGTGCTATCATGTGGCAGACAGGAAACCAAATTGAAATGATGTGTGAGGTCAAATCAGTGAGGTTCCATGAGAACTGCATGGAATACCTTCTGAGGGGACATCCTTCAGTGACATAAAGGCCACTCACTAAGCCCTACCTCTTCAAAGTCCACCACTTCTCAACATGGTCAGATGAGGATCAGGCTCATAGCACTGCCCTTGAGGAGTCAAACTTGAACCTTATCAAGAGGGAAGGAAAGAGAGGGGCAGGGGAAGGCTGCCATAATAACTCAGGGGAGAGGGATGCGTAGCTTGACCCTGGTGTCAGTAATGGAGATGCTGAATTGTGTGTGGGTTGTGCATGAAGGTGAGGTGGGAGACCTAAGAGACTCAGCTAACTGACAGGACATAGGGTGAGAAGAGGAGAGACAGGTAATTTCATAGTTTTTAGCTCAGCAACAGTGTTGCAGGGCTATGGATCTGTGGGAGGAACAGACGCAGGAGAGGACACCCATTCAGGTTTGGGGGTGTCTTGTCACAGGTGCCCATCAGACAGGCGGGTGGAGCAGGAGAATAAGAATTCTTGGCAGATCCCTCCACCAGAGCTTTAGAGGTGGGTGTCACCAGTTTGTGCTGAATATTACATATGTACAGACAAGGTGCAGATTCCTACACTGCTAGCACTCCACACAACTCTGAAGCCAAATTGAGTGATTAACTAAATACACACAGAATTACAATAGCAATAAAGTTCGAGTCACAATGGTATTGTGACAGATGAAGGTGTTTTGCAGAAACCAGACCCTGATGCTAGGTTTCCCAGGAGAAAGGCGTATTTTTCACATTTTTCATTTGCTTTTTTTTCCTAGTTCCTCTTTCAGTTAATTTCCTTTGAGCCCAATGGACCTTGTTTTCCCTTGGCTCCACTCCATCTCTCCTCTTTCCAGATTGGAAAACACAGTGCATTTGAAGGCTGCCCGCCATAGATAGAAGCTTCACACCATTGTTGACTCTGCTCATAAGACTCTACCTGGTCTTATGTTTCTAGACTTTTCCTCTCAGCCATGTTCCATACTGTCACCATGTTATTCTGCCTGCAGCACAGCTGGGATTACATCATTGCTCTGCTTCACTTTAAAGGCATCCAGCTGGCTCATTTTCAACTACACAATGTCGAATGTCTTAGCTGTCATTCACAGAGTCACCATCTGTCATTCTGTGGGCTGTGCATGTGACATGCTTTCGACTGGCCCATTCATGTTTTAGAATCGTGGATTCCCTACCACAGACCCCAGCCCCACACCCAAAGGTCCAATTTCCCTGGGGTTCTTTTAGTTCTGAGGAAGCCCCTCAGCTGTGTGTTCTGTAGTGTCCATTCTTGTTTCTCCACTGAACATCTGTAGGTGGGAGGTCTCCTAATGCCACATCCTGTTTGTTCACTCTGGATCTTCTCTGAGTTCTCCATGGCTTTAATCCCATTGGGTCCAAGCGTAGGCTTGGTTTTACTCTTCTTTCCCTAGGCCTTATATGCAATATGAGCATCATGGATTCTTTTCAACAACACAGCTTTCACCTCTCTACCTGGAACTGGGTTTGATGCTCTTATGTATTATGTAATTACCAATAAACTGAGGTCTAAAGGGGACACTTTCAAAAATTCCTATGTTGTTTTAAGTGAAAGAGATCCTGGCCCAAGACCAAGTACTGGGTGAGAAGGGGAGAGCTGGCATGAAGCATGGGAGAACAGGTCCTTTCCAGAAACCTCTCCTGAGGCAGGCATGCATAGGGATTGCTTAGAAACCTAGGACTCTGCTTGGCTTGGGCTGCGTACATTCTCCTTTATTCACAGTTTACCTTGAAGCCTAGTCCTTCCATCTGCATCCAGCTAAACATGCATCCTGTTCCAAACAATGCAGCTGTCACTGACAACCCTTCTGAGTCATTCATTCATTCATTTATTCACTCATTCATTCATTTGTGAAAGAAAGTTGAGTTGTAAGGGCATTTGACTGGGGAAAAAGAAGTGCTTCATGACAGCTATAACTCACTTTTAAAACAGCACAAAGCATGGGTCTTCTAAGAGGTGAGCCAACTGCCATGCTTTCCTGGTATGGTAGACTGTGGTGGGATGGATGAAGGCTCTCAATAAAAAGGGGACATGGAGACTAGAGGGCTGCTTCTAGAATTCTCATAGCTCATCTCACCACCTGTATCTTTGCACACTCGCATACATCACTGCTCCAACCCACACAGTCCATAGAACAGGAAGCTATTCAGAAGTAATTTCTTTGCCTCTTGATAGAGCATCTTCATTCTGAAAGAATCAATAGCCTGAAAATGAATTTTAAAAGGACTTCTTTGCAAGTCAGTGTTGTTTGGGAGAAGTGGGAGGAATCTCGTATCTAACCCAGAGATAAATACATACAGTCTGTGGCTCTCATGGTATTTCACCCTCCCAGACGACAAGTTATCAAACACTTAAATATTTAAAGCCTCAAATTAACTTCAAGATAACAGTAAAATGCACCAATGTCCTTTACCCTGATAAGAAGTGCAATGAATGGCTTTAAATTAATGCCAGTGCACATGCTCAGAATCCATTAAGGAAACACAGTAATTTGTATGCCTGGCTAAGCCTGGGCCAGCTCATTCTGCAGTGGAGGAGGGCGGGAGCTGTTAAACAATGCTGAAGAGGAAGCAGCAGTGCGGCTTCTAAACAGCCACAGGAGCAGGCGGGCCACAGCCTGGGTCTGCCCAGCACAGCTGCATTAGAACCAGCTGCCTTTTTCAATCCTCCCTGTGGTGACAAATCCTTACATTGGCACTCGGCTTTGTGTTTGCCAGTGTATCCACACACTAGATCTGATCTTGTTTTCATCCCCATTGCTGGGACCAAGGCAGGGGCTAGATGACGAGTTGTCCTATTACAAGTCAGGAAACTGAGGCATACAAAAGTTAAATCAGCTCACTCACACGTCTGAGCTAGTTTTTCAGCCTGCCCTGTCAGCCCCTGTGGATTTTTGGAGACCAACTTGACATGGCCTTTTAAGAGTAAAATATGCGTGACCTTGACTAGGAAGTTGTAGTTCTTGGTATCTGCTTTATAGACACCGGCATGGGGAGCTCTTCCAGGAAGTTCAAGGAAGGCGAACATGTCAAGCTGAAGCCTGATAGATACAGCGTTTATGTAATAACCCACAAACATGTATTTCTACGTGCAAAGATAGGTTCTGGTCAACGGCTCAACAAGAAGATACAACGGCAACAGCCTCTTGGATGAGAAATGAGTTTATTGGCTAGCCTAGCTGTGTGTTGTTTCTTGGCTCGATTGAAAGCTGCAACATCAGATACAAAAGGCTCAGAGCAGCTGTGTTTTCTACACGTTTCCCTCTATGTTATAAAAGTGACCTTGAATGAAGTCCATACTTGGGTTTGGGCATCTCCGGAGCATTTTATGAAACAGATGAAATCACTCGCAGCAGGACCCCAGACGGCACCGAAAGCATCCTGAATTCTTACTGGAGCATAGTCAGGGAGAAACATTCCACACTGGCCTCATCACCTACCACATGTGTGGGACATATTTCTGCACACACACACACCCTCCCCTCCCTGCCTTGCAGATTAAAAGTGGCCAGGTGATGTCATTGTTAATTGTCCAGAAGGCTTGTCAAAGTGGATAAAAGACATCGTGAGGAGTCTGATACAGTGCCAAGAACCCACTTTCCCCTCTCCCTTTCTTTAGCTCCTGGGAAGGCTCTAGTTTGCACTGCCCATTGGGAAGAGGTCTTTGACTGTGCTTGAGAAATAAGAGTACAGATGTGTCCCAGATGTGAGCTGCCTCGTGAGGTACAGGACATCTGAAAACTCTGTGAACTCAGTGGACCACATTCTCTCAGCTTCTCAGCCTGTCTAGAACACAGGCTACTTTTGCACAGTTCCCTGGAAAAAATGGTTGGACTCCATCAGACTGCAGAACTCTCTTGGCAATTATGAAAACAGAGACTACTTGCCAAATGGTCATGTGAACAGCTGGTCTAGAAGTGCCCAGCACCTAACAGTCCGGCATGTGTTTGGTACTGGCCTTGTAGGCCACGATCTTCTGAAGAGGTTTTAGACTCACAGGTTTGGAATCTGTTTTTAAGGCTTATGGAACAGATAAAACTACTACTACTACTACTACTACTACTACTACTACTACTACTACTACTACTACTACTACTACTAGGATGTCTTCTTCCTCTTCTTCCTCCTCCTCCTCTTCCTCTTCTTCTCACCCTCCTCCTCCTCCTCCTTCTTCTTTTTCTTCTGAGAGTGTTCAATGTATCACAGGGTGGCCTCAAACTCCCTTTGTAGCCAAGGATGATCTTGAACTTCCTATTTTCCTGTTTTTGCTCCCAGAGGGCTAGAATAAATTGTGTACTTTCCTGTTTATGTGACACTGGAAATGGGACACAAATTGTACATCCTAGGTGAACATTCTACTAACAGAATTATAATCTTAGATTTCATATATATATATGTGTGTGTGTGTGTGTGTGTGTGTGTGTGTGTGTGTGTGTACGCACGCGTGCGCGCACGCGTTATGCTATATGGCCCAGACTGGCCTCAAAGTCATGATTTTCCAGCCTCCATCTCCTGAGCTCTTGATTCACAGACCAGCTCAACCATGCCCAGCTCCTTTGTAAGGCTTCTTACAGGGTTCTTGTGTATCAGGAGGGAATTTGTAGCACCATCAACCTCATTTGCTCTGATCTCCTGTGCTGCAGATGTCTGGTGTAGACATTCTTGCTAACAAGTTTACATCTCTCCATTTTAATGCTTCCCTTCATAATCTTTCTAGTTTAAATGAATCTATTGGAATCCATAGAAAGGTTTCCCTCTCTCACCAAAACCTCTGTTGCTAGCGACAAAGTTGTGTATCTCTTCTTCATGTCATGGTGGACAATCTTTTCCTGATGGGAATTCTACTGAACCCCCAGCAACCTTAAAAGCACACCCATATTCATGCCTCTATTGTTCCTCAGAGTCACCTAGGGGGAATTTTCAGTGACAATGGAATGTCTAGCCTTCCCAACTCCAAAGACTGAAGGTGGGCTTGTCTCATCTCTGAACTAGCCACCTTGTTAGGACACAGCTCACTGCACGGTACCCCTCAGGTAAGGGCAGACATGACTGTAGTCCCTGAGGGTATGGAGGCTTTCACACTTAGGGAAGCCTGGGCTTTGGATTATAACATACAGAAGCCTAATAACACAGGAGAACTGTGGTGATGACAGGTACCACAGAGAAAAGGGTGACATCCATTGTTCAACATCCTCCCTCATAGCCCATTTTCCCACTACTGAGTGACAAAGGAAAGAAGCTTGGCCCAGGTGGAGGAAATGGGCTTTTTCATAGGGTGAAGACTGAGATCCACCCTGTTGGGGATGTTTCAAATGTAAATTAGAGCATGCTCTTAACTGGTTGTAAGGCTTTCTCTCTGTCTGTCTCTCCGGTTTTCAGTAGTTTTATCATGCTTGCTTTTTCTCCCCATGTATGTCTTTCATCAGTCATAGAAACACTCCCACCATCTTGTCTTAATCTTCTACTCTGCCCCACTTTTTTTTGTCCTCTCCTTTTAGACCACGGATTTTTATAGGCATTAGACACTTTGACTATGTCCCTTACAGTTAATCCCGTCTTCCCTTTTAGAGGTTAAACCTAGGAACCTGATGCTTCTATGTTCTGTCAGTAATTCCCTGTCTCTATTGTATATTCTCCAACTTGGAAACATGTTGTCTCCCGTTGTTTTTCTTTCCCATTCCTCAGTTTGGATGCTCTCTATTGAATACAATCAGTGAAGATGAGAGGCCTTTATTCTGCATGTTAAACTTACTGGTAACTCAAGCTAATGAGCTCCTAATTCAAACATTATCTTTCCTATCGGAGAACATCCATTTAGTTAATATTTTGTAGTTTATGAGCTATGTTAAAAATCATCTTTATTATCGTATCTAATATCCCTCTTTTTTTCTATCATTAGAAACATGTTGAAAGTAGTTATTTTATAAAGTTTGTCTGCTAATTTTAACCTCTGGATCCATGGGTACATTGGCTCTGTGGTCTTCCTCTCATTCTCTCTTGACTTTGGGTCACATGGTTCTTTCTTTTGTGTGTGGCTAGTGATTTTCAAATCCACCACCATCTCTATAGGGCTTAATCCTTTCTTCTGGTGAAAAACAGAAGAGCAGCAGATGCTCTGACACAGACAAGGCCGGAGCTGGATTAATAGCTGGTTAGTTTTTTTGTTTGTTTTGTTTTGTTTTTTGAGATGACGTTTCTCTGTGTAATAGCCCTGGCTGTCTTAGAAGGCACTCTGTGAACCAGTCTGGCTTCAAACTCATAGGAATCAAAGGTGTGGGCCATCATGCCCAAGAACAGCTGGTCAGTAAAGTAAACATTGATTAATCTTGGACCTTCAGGATGCTTTGTTCTCTTGTTACCTTCAAGAATATTTTATTTTTAAATTATTTGTGTGTGTGTGTGTGTGTGTGTGTGTGTGTGTGTGTGTGTGTGTGTGTGTATGAGCTTGTGTCCATGAATCCAGTACCTGTGGAGGCCAGAAGAGAGCATCAGATTCGACCGAGATAAAGTGGTTGTGAGCCATCTAAGGTAGGTGCTGAGAACCTGGGTTCTCTGTAAGAGCATCAATTCTCTTAAATACTAATTCAGATCCTTATTTTGCATTAAAAGGAGACATAATATTTTCTACAAGATGTGTTTAATTGAAATTGCAAAATTCAAATTCTTGTATCATAAGCTTGTGCTTTCTAGAAGTTTCTATTGATGTTTGCACTACAGCTCTATTGATGTTTGCACTATGGCTAATACTAAGAAGTAGTCATCTGTGTTTTCGAGGACTCCCAAGTGTCTGAACTCCATTGCCTTGGTTGTTTTGCAGTGCCCCCCCTGTGCAGTCCCACTGTGCTTTACACGGATTTTTTTCACTCTCCTTTCCAAATCCAGATTTAAACTGCCCTTTCAGGAGACCATCAGCCAGTTTCCCTCTCCACGGTCTATCTTTTGTGAGACTCTGTCAGTTCTCAGGCTTGGCATCTTTCTACCACTCCTAAACAGATGCTGTCAGAGGCCTGAGAATGGACCTGTGGGCCATCAAGTACTGGGACTATAACTAATGGAGATCCTCAGTTGTTGGTCTCTGACACCTGCAACTGTGACACCTGTCACTGCCCTTGTGCTGAGGCTGCTCCTGTACAGGGCCTGCCCCTAGCCAGTGAAGGAG